>NC_059171.1:603631-905447 GCF_019923935.1 Bubalus bubalis | reverse complement strand
CCGTGAGAAGCTTTCGTCACCTGGCTCCCACCAAGGCCTTGCATCTGGATTTGGAAATCGCGTTTCTTCCTGACTGCTTCTTGGCGACACCGTGCCTTCCCTCTTGTATAATAAACATGAGGCAGTGGTGCTGGAGCTTTGTCAACATGCAGACGGGCATCAGGCCGGCCGCACCCGTCAGAAGTCATCAGCCCTAGATCATCATCTGCAGATCTCTAGCTCTGGTTGATTATTCAGAAATGACTTGATTTAGAGATAGACGCACCTAGCTGCTTCAACAGTAGACTTGATTCATCGACGGAGATTTGTTGCCGGTCCTTTCTGCCAAGTTTTCCTAATCTTGTGTAATCACAGGGCAGCGAACCAAGCCTCTGTAGCACTGATTTCGCCAATCAATCTCTGTCGTTATTTTTCAACTTGGTAGAATGGAAAAACCGTCTACGATTTCTGGGGTTGGAGAAGCGTGCGTCAGAGCTCCTCCTCGGCCACTTAGTGAGACAGCCAACCGTTCTGAGTCTGTTTCTCATCTGTAGAATCGGAAGGACAGGCGTAACTCACAGACTTGCCGTGAGGACCGATGAGGTCAGGTTGAGCAGAGTCTCACCTGGTACTGGATGTGTCGAGTTTCTGATATATAAGGGAAAATGCATATCGTCCAAGTTGTCCTTGCGTGACCCAAGCTGCGTAAAAACATATGTGTGTTTATATACGAGAGTTAGATTCTGCACGGTGAGAGGAGCCCAGCCTGTGTGCAGGACATTCCATTTGTCTTCCAGACTCCTCCTCTACCCTTTCCGGAGCGGCCAGGTGCCCTGCAGCTGACTTTCAGTGGGAGGTACCAGCGGGAAGTAGGTGGACGGGAGGACTCTGCTCTCTGTTCCCTCCCCACGTGAGGGCCTGAGCTCCCATCAGCAGCCCTCTCTGTAACACCTGGCCCTCCCAGCTCTTAACACTGCCCTCCCTCTTCAATCCTGGGCCTGGAGTTGTTCTGGCCATGGTCCCATGGGATGGGGCCTCCACCATCTCTTCTAGTTGTCCGTAACCCTGCCCGTAGCTTGAGTGGTTCTTTTATGATACACTACCTCTGTGGTAAAGAATCTGCCTGCAGTGCAGGAGACATGGACCCAGTCCCCGGGTGGGGAAGGTCCCCTGGAGGAGGAAATGGCAACCCACTCCAGTGTTCTTGCCTGGAGAATCCCATGGACAGAGGAGCTGCAGTCTGTGGGGTCACAGAGTCGAGCACGACTGAGGACTGAGCACCCACGTGCGTATGCCACAGGAAGCTCCCAGGAACCTCTTATCAGCCCATCTGTAATTTTTAAACAATACCATTTATTTATTTGGCTGTGTTGGGCCTTAGGTGCAGGGTCTTCCTTGTGGAAGGCAGGATCTAGTTCCCTGACCAGGGCTCGAACCTGGGCCCCCTGCATTGGAAGCTCGATGTCTTCGCCACTGGACCAGCAGGGAAGTCCCCACCCATTTGTACATGTTTGTAGCTTCCTGCTGGGACCCTGATTGCCGGGGCCTGTGAGACCCTACAAGGATCTGAAACGAGTCCTCTCCTATCTCCTTGAACGGACAGGCGTGCAGAATCACCCCACTATCGGTGAACATTTCACCAGCTCTTGCTGTTTTTTTCTGAGCAGGTACCATGTGATGATGTGACGGTCAGAGCTGCCGTGGGGCACTCTCCCTCTTGTATGAGTATGGAATATGGTTGGGTTGTAAGAAGTTTTTTTGGCTTGCTTTCTGTTCCCATATCAACCTGAGTTCTAGCTTAGCAGCCACATCAACTGTTTGTCCAAGATGGTTGTGCTGATGCTTCTGTCTGTCCAGCTGGACTCTTTGAGGTCGGGAACCTCGAGGTCTATGCTAGACATCGGAGCCTCAGCGTCCAGCATAGAGCATGTAGCAGATAGATGTTTGCTGAAGAGATGGACAGGTGACTGAATGTGCGGTCAGCCTTACTTAGCAGAGGGGTCACTGGGCAGCCCGTTTCTGTGCCGACCTTGGGGTGTTCAGACTGGACTGAAGCCAGGGGTAGGTACTTGCTCGTCTAAGATCACTGTTTGTACTTACTCATCGTTAGTTCTGATTACAAACATTCAAAAGATAAGGCTCATTACCACCATCACTTTAATCCATCAATTACAGCCATACTTAGAGCCATCAGGACTCAGTCAGGCTGAATCCACAGCCACACTCAGGGCTTCTGTGCATTAGAAAAGGTACCTCCCTGTCTTTAGAACACACCATGCTAAGTGTTTTAATTCTCCCTGCGCTTTCAAGAGGGAGCGATTTCCCCCATCAATTTACAAGGAAGGAAGGCTAATTTGAGATGTGTCGAATTACCTGCTTTAAGCCTCCAGTTGCTAACGAGGGACCCTGGCCCAAACTGCAGCTCTTTCCTTTCCCACAAACGGCATTAAAAGTTAAAGACCTCAGTTCTTAAGCTAACCTGTAGAAGTGGAATACTGTGTCCTGCATGCTTTCAACCTGGTGACTCTAGTTCGTGGCAAGTGCCAGTTGATTCCATCTGGAAGAGATGAAGGACGCGGAGTCTCCTGGAGGAAACGGCTTCGATCTGTTTTTAAGTGTTAGTCTGGAGTGAATGATCAGGGGGTGGGGCAGGGCGAGGCCCGCCAGTTCTGCAGTGAGGCCGAAGAACACCCACGGAGCAGAGGAGGACAGCCTCCTGCGAGAGGAGGCTCCGAACGCGGACCTCCAGGAGCCCCAGCAGTGGGAGGCTTCCGGGGAGTGGGGTTGAGGTTGGAGCTCATCCTTCCGTTGTTAGAGGCTTCGTGTGGAGGCTCCGTGCGTAGGTGATGGTGTCTTTAAACACGGAGATGACTCCAGGGGCGTAGATGCTTTTTTGTTTTCCTTGCTTTGTTTGCTAAATGGAAACATCCCTGCTTAATCACTTCTTCATGCAGAGCTGGGGAGCATCCGCCATGGCTTTATTCTACCAAGTGGGGGAAGCACCAAATTGTCGGGAAGCACTTATTCGTTTCAGAGGCCTAATGGAAGGCCTTCAGGCCAGAAAGAAAGAAAACCCGCAGAGCATTTTTAACTCTCTTGAAGCCAAGTATGTAGTCCAGCTTTAACTGGGAAGTTAAAGGATTGAAGTACAGTGTGTACACAGTGCACATAAGTGTGCAGCTCAGGGTTCACAAATCCAACACACATACAGGACAACTGCCCGACACGCACACGGAGCAACCGTGCGACACGCACACGGGGCGACCGCCCGACACACACACGGGGCGACCGCCCGACACGCACACGGGACAACCGCGTGACACGCACACGGAGCGACCGCCTGACACGCACACGGGACGACCGCGTGACACGCACACGGAGCGACGGCCTGACATGCACACGGGACGACCGCGCGACACGCACACGGAGCGACGGCCCGACACACACACGGGGCGACCGCTCGACACGCACACGGGGCGACCGCGCGACACGCACAAGGAGCGACCGCCTGACACGCACACGGGACGACCGCGTGACACGCACACGGAGCGACGGCCTGACACGCACACGGGACGACCGCGCAACACGCACACGGAGCGACGGCCCGACACGCACACGGGGCGACGGCCCGACACGCACACGGGGCGACGGCCTGACACGCACACAGGACAACCGCGCGACACGCACACGGGACGACCGCGTGACACGCACACGGGGCGACGGCCCGACACGCACACGGAGCAACTGCCCGGACGATACTTTGATAAATTGTCCTCCGTTTTCTACCATGACTCAGTCTCCTAAATAAGAGTAACTTTCACCTCAGTGCTAGCATTCTCTAGAACATAACATTTCCTTTGAAGTGGTTAAACATTTGATTTTCTGCATTTTATACGTCCTCTCCCCAGCGTGCTGGAATGGGTCTCTTGGGCCGGTTGGGAGGTTGTCCATCCTGAGAAGGACCGACAGGCGTTAATAAGGGTGAACCTCCAAGGAGGTGGGTTTTGGGGGTGTGTATGTGTGTGCACCTGCGTGGATCTCTTGTTCACTGCGCCTTGGCCCTAGGCGCTGCGCCAGATGCTTTACAGAGATTAGCTCTGACTTTGATGGCACCGTGGAGGTGAGCGTTCTTGTCTTCATGACACACAAGAAGAAACTTGGGGTCCCGGAGCCTGACTCGAGCCTGGAGTCAGTTCAGAGGTTCAGACCGGAGGTTGGCCATCACCGCTGCTGCGGCTCTGGACCCGTGGAGAGAAGGATGTCGTCCAGCTCGGCCGCAGGCTGCTCCTGCTGGACCGGGTATCGCTGTCCGCAGAAACTGCCCACCTGCCCTGGGCCAGAGGCTCGGGAGGCCCGTGCAGTCGTTCCTTGCCAGCTCATGGCCCTCTCCCGCACACCCTCCCCTCTAGTCCGTGCCAAGAGGTGGCTGAGTCTCCGCGAGCATCCCCGTGAGCACCAGAGGCTCCAGTTCGCTGGGGGTTTTCTCTCATCTCTTTTCTCCTGGACTGAGGTTATCGACTGGCCCTTTGCGGTGATGGCTCCCCACTGGTTTCTGGCAGGTGGTTGAAAGCAAAGTGGACAAGAGCACTTTTAAGCTTTCCAGAAGTTTGGTAACCTTGCTTCGTCATCGTCCTTCCAGAGCAGGAACGTTGACTTGTTCTCCGTGTTCCAGTGACCGATGCAGGCCAGGGTACATGGTGATCCCTTTGTTGGGAGGGGGGTCTATGATGGCACAAGGGAAGACCTCAGTTGAAAGGAGAGAGGAGACTGTTTCCCATTCTTTTCCGTGTAACTTTAACAAACAGACAGGACAGAGCAGGCTTTCTGTCACAGGCTGCTCACCTGCTAGTCCCGCCTTATTGTGTCCAGTTTCCATCATTTTCCCCTAACCTCTTTAAGGTATACTCACTCAATTTTCCCTAGTTGGTATTATCTTTATTTTTTTTCTCAAGTACTTTATCTTACCTCTTCTAACTGTCTTTCTTTGCCTTTTTTTCCCCCCTTTGTTTGTGGCAGCAAATCCTTCTATTTTCTAATAATGATGGAAGCATCCAAAATAAACAAGAACCATCCCTTAAAAGAAGCCTTTGTAGGATGTTTGAGAACCCAGTTGCCCTTGACAGTGGTTTGAAAGGCCTCACAGAGGTTTGAATTGTTTTGAATTCTGTGTAGAAGTGCTTGGTTTCTCTCCTCCTCGTGTAATTTTTGGTTATGAAACCGTAGCTGAACGTAGCCTTTTAGGACAGCTGTGGTCTTGGAATTCACACTCGGCTCTATCGAAAGCTGATTCAAGTTTAAACAACTGAAATGTTTAATACAACCACACTAAAAAGCTGATAATATTTAGTACAACCGCACTAAAAACCACGGGGAATGTGAAAGTTACAACTTAGGTTCTGAATTATAAGTCTCGTCAGAGCATAATATCAGCAGTAAAAACGCTCTTGCTTTTTTCCCCAGAAAATTTAAAATAGTGAGCAAAGAGGAAGGGGTTTTATCCATCAGAGATAAATAACATTCTGTTCCTGTTGCTTGTGGCATACCTTGTTTTCAGGCAGTTGATTAACAAATACTTGTTCAGCACCTAGTGTATACTGCCTCCCAGGGCTGGGTTTTCTAAGAAATAAAAGTTTTGAATGCATGGCGTCTGTCCTTCAGAAGCTTCTAGCTGAGCTGAAGGGGTAAAAGTAGTGTGCTAAAAATTGAGAGACTTTATATGAAACTATGGTATTGACTTAAAGTTCAAAAAAAGGAGAGATCTGTGTGAATCACTTCTAAGTTAGGATATTTTCAGAGAGGGCAGTAGTTTTTCTAGCTCTTAAAGCCCCTTTGTGCAAATGAGAAGCAGGTACCCTTTGGCCCTTTCCTCCAGACTCTTACCGTCCGGCTCGTCCTCCGGGGCGGCTCCTGGGGAGCAGGCCCTGGATCTTGGGCCTCATCTGTCGCTGCAGCCAGGTTCCCTCCCGGTTCCCTGCAGTGCAGCGAGCCACTGTGCCGCTGTGCAGCGAGCTCCCTTTTTTGGAAGAACGGTTTAAATTTTTCCAGGGAAAGGGAGGAAGGAGGATATGAGGGAACAATACAAGTAAGGAAACATGATGAGAAAGAGTATGTTCTGTTCAGTGTATAATATGAAGGCAAGCGAAGGAAGGTGAAAGGTGTTTGTTGGCAAAGGGTATACAATGCTGTTTTCCTTCACCTTTTTTAGTATGCACTAGCGTTTCACTCGGAGAAGGCAATGGCAGCCCACTCCAGTACTCTTGCCTGGAAAATCCCATGGATGGAGGAGCCTGGTGGGCTATAGTCCATGGGGTCATGAAGAGTCAGGCACGACTGAGCGACTTCACTTTCACTTTTCACTTTCCTGCGTTGGAGAAGGAAATGGCACCCCACTCCAGTGTTCCTGCCTGGAGAACCCCGGGGACGGGGGAGCCTGGTGGGCTGCCGTCTATGGGGTCGCACAGAGTCGGACACGACAGAAGCGACTTGGCAGCGGCAGCAGTGTTTCACTGACATAGTAACCAAACAGCTTTCGGTTTACTAGTTCCAGACCGAATGATTATAAAACTTTGTCTGTTTATCCCTATCACATCTATTCTATAGAAAGTAGCATAGTATTCAAAAATAATGCTCACATAAGCGTTTCCCCGTAATTCGTACTTTCTTCCTAGTCACACAAGTCAGTGTTATTCTTTCAAACTGTGTTTTGGAAGCATACATCCAAATATGGAGTTTATACACGGGGAGCAACTGTGTTACATTGAGTATTAATATAAGCATTTTGTCAGGGACAAGTCATCTGGTTAAATATAAACTTAACCTTGGGACTTCTCTGGTGGTCCAGCACTTAAGACTCCAGGCTCCCAATTCAGGGGCCCAGGCTCAATTCCTGGTCAGGGAACTGGACCCACACACCACAGCTGAAGCCCCTGCACACTGCAGCGAACACCCCGTGGGCCATAACTCAGTCCTGGTGCAGACAAATAAGTGAAAAAATATTAAAGAATAAGTAAATAAGCTTAACCTTAATGTAGCTTCTTTATTGATAAAAATTTTCCCCCAGTTATAAGTATAGTATATTCTCTCTGGGGAATAATTTGATTGGTAAAGAATTCTATTAAGAAGAAAGGAAAAAGCATTGAGAAACTGCCCCTAGGGTAAAGTAACTGAATATTTGGATGAATAAAATTTTAATTTCTAATGGTTATCATGTATATAATTCTATGTTTTGCTTTTCAAAGTACTTTATCATTATATTAACACATGACTGTTTTTTGAAGCTTTCCAGATTCTAAAGCATCTTTTGGGCCTCAAAGCCCATGGGTCACTTTGCGTCCCTGGCTAGCTGTGGCCTGGTGTACTATCACATACGTTCCCACGCTATATGGGCCTTCTCAGTTCTTTTGAATTTTTTTTTCAGTGCACAAGGAGATTACTATCAGCTGACTTCTATTCCTGTACTGGCCCCTGAATGTAGCAGTTCCTTCTATTGTGATGCAGCCTTTCCCCTGGGCTAAAGTGAGTCTGGGAAATATGACTCAGATATATATCCAGGAAAGGGTGAACTTAGTCACATGCCCAATAAAATCTGTGGATACTTTCAGGAGGCGAGTTTTGTTAATGCCTAATACCTTAAGGCGGGCGACACTCCATGGGGTCACAAAGAGTCAGACAAGACTTAGCGACTGAACCACCACCAAGAGCACCTTATGGGGGCTCAGTGGTAAAGAACCCACCTGCCAATGCGGTAGACACAGCTTTGATCCCTAGGTCAGGAAGATCCCCTGGAGTAGGAAACGGCAACTCAATCCAGTGTTCTTGCTTAGGAAGTTACGTGGACAGAGGAGCCCGGCAGGCTGCATGCCATCCACGGGGTCCAAAGAGCCGGACACGACTGAGCGACTAAACAGCAGCAGCTTATAAGGTGTGTGGCTTTATGTCATGAGTAGAGTTGCACACAGGACCATTTTGACTAAAGATGAATTTGTTCCATAAAAATAAGACTTTCGGAGCACCGTCCCCATTTGTCACCACTGATTCAAATAGAACTGCTGTTCTTGTCTGTAGAAATATACACAGAGTATTGATTCATTTTGCCATAAAGAAAGGGGTTACATCTTGTGGCCCCATCTAGAAAACCCTCATCGCCAGAATCGTCGTCATCTCTACGGCTAAAATGTACTCAGTGCTTCAGGTGTGTCGGCCCCGAGTCTGAGGCATCCGTGTACTGTCACACTTAGGCTGCAGGGCCACTCCCCAGGGGGCACTGTCTTCATCCCCACTTACGCTCGGGGCAGCAGTCAGGCAGCTGACAGGTGTGCAGAGCTAGGATTTGAAGCTACATTTGTCATTGACTTCGTGATTTTAAACCAGTGTAACTCAGGCAACTGACATTCTGTGACTTCTGAGCCCAAGCAGCTTAAGAAGGCCTGGCATGGTTGCTTGGTTTTTAACAAGAGTCAGAAAGATAATTCAATGCAGAATGAATAGTCTTTTTAACAAAATGGTGCTGAGATAACTGAATCAGTTCAGTTCAGTTGCGCAGTCGTGTCCGACTCTTTGCGACCCCATGGGCTGCAGCCAGGCCTCCGTGACCGTCAAGCTGATGTCCATCAAGTCGGTGATGCCATCCAACCATCTCGTCCTCTGTCGTCCTCTTCTCCTCCCGCCTTCAGTCTTTCCCAGCATCAGGGTCCAGTGAGTCAGCTCTCCACATCAGGTGGCCAAAGTATTGGAGTTTCAGCTTCAGCGTCAGTCCTTCCAACAGCCAGGACTGATCTCCTTTAGGATGGACTGGTTGGTCTCCTTTCAAGAGTCTTCTCCAACACCACAGTTCAAAAGCTGAGATAACTGGATAACTGCATGCAAATAAGCAGTTTGACCCTTGCCTCATGCATTCTAGAATAATTCACTCAAAATGGATTATAGAACTAAATTTAAGAACTAAAACTGTAAAACTCTTAGAAGACAGCATAGGAGTAGACGTTCATGGGCTGGTGTCAGGCAGTGTTTCTGACATGTGACCCCAAAAGCACAAGCAACAAAAGAGAAAAATAGACAAATTGGACTACCTCAAAATTAAAAACTTTGGGACTGCAAAGACCCATGAAGAAAGTGAGAAAACAGCCTATAGAATGGGAGAGAATATCTGCAAATCATTGTCTGATTAAGAAGCTCATCAAAGAATATACAAAGGATGCTTAAGCTCAAGCAACCTCATTTTCCAATGGACAAAGCATCAGAATAGACGTTTCTCCAAAGATATGTAGATGGACAACAGTCATACAAAACCATGCCTAATATCAGTAATCATCAGGGGAATGCAGATCAAAACTACTCTGAGACATCTCTTCACACCCACTGCTGTGGCTACTGATGCTAAGTCGCTTCAGTCATGTCCGACTCTGTGAGACCCCATAGACGGCAGCCCACCAGGCTCCCCTGTCCCTAGGATTCTCCAGGCAAGAACACTGGAGTGGGTTGCCATTTCCTCCTCCAATGCATGAAAGTGAAGAGTGAAAGTGAAGTCACTCAGTCCTGTCCAACTCTGTGCGACCCCATGGACTGCAGCCCACCAGGCTCCTCCATCCATGGTATTTTCCAGGCAAGAGTACTGGAGTGGGGTGCCACTGCCTTCTCCGTCACACCCCTAGGAGGATCCTAATGAAGAAGAGTTGGCAAACTCTGGAGAGGGTGTGAAGTTAGGGCTGTCACACGTCACTGCTGGGAGTGCAGAGTGGCTCAGCCATTTTGGAAAATGTCTGGCATTTTCACAAAAGATTAAGAAGAGTTATTATATGACCCAACGATTCTGCTTCTTGGTGTATATCCAAGAGAAAAGAAAACGTATGTCCACATAAAAACCTGTATATGAATTTTCAAAGTAATACAATTCGTAATAAGCCAGAGTAGAAGTGATCCAGCCGTGTCTCAGCTGATGAGTGGATGAACGCGGCGAGGCATGTCCACACGATGGAGCCCTCTCTGACGCGAATGAGACCCTAATGCCTGCTCAAGCGTGGTGAGCGTTGCTGAAGACGTCCTACGGCACGAAGGAAGCCAGCCCCTCAGGACCATGTACTGCGTAGTTCTTTCTGTTCGAACAGCCTGGAAGAGGCAAATTCATAGATAGGCGGTAGGTAGATTCATGCTTGCCTGGGGCGGGGGGATGGGGACGCGGGGGATGATTGCTGAGAGTACAGAGCTTCCTTTCGGTGATAAAGTATTTTCATATGGACTGTAGTGATGGATGTACACCTCGATGTATAGACTGAAAACCATTGCATTGTGCATGTTGAATGGGTTAGTTGTCTGGCAAGTGGATTATATTCTGTAACATCTTACAAAAAAACCTAAACAAACTTTTTGGCCAACCCAATATAGTAATAATATTATCTCATTATTATTTATGTCTTAGTGTGTTAATGTACTCTGCATATAAGTTAAATAAACAGGGTGACAATATACAGCCTTGACGTACTCCTTTTCCTATTTGGAACCAGTCTGTTGTTCCACGTCCAGTTCTAACTGTTGCTTCCTGACCTGCATACAGATTTCTCAAGAGGCAGATCAGGTGGTCTGGTATTCCCATCTCTTGAAGAATTTTCCACAGTTTATTGTGATCCACACAGTCAAAGGCTTTGGCATAGTCAATAAAGCAGAAATAGATGTTTTTCTGGAACTTCGTGCTTTTTCCATGATCCAGCAGATGTTGGCCATTTGATCTCTGGTTCCTCTGCCTTTTCTAAAACCAGCTTGAACATCAGGAAGTTCACGGTTCACATATTGCTGAAGCCTGGCTTGGAGAATTTTGAGCATTACTTTACTAGCGTGTGAGATGAGTGCAATTGTGCCGTAGTTTGAGCATTCTTTGGCATTGCCTTTCTTTGGGATTGGAATGAAAACTGACCTTTTCCAGTCCTGTGGCCACTGCTGAGTTTTCCACATTTGCTGGCATATTGAGTGCAGCACTTTCACAGCATCATCTTTCAGGATTTGGAATAGCTCAACTGGAATTCCATCACCTCCACTAGCTTTGTTCGTAGTGATGCTTTCTAAGGCCCACTTGACTTCACATTCCAGGATGTCTGGCTCTAGGTCAGTGATCACACCATTGTGATTATCTGGGTCATGAAGATCTTTTTTGTACAGTTCTTCTGTGTATTCTTGCCACCTCTTCTTAATATCTTCTGCTTCTGTTAGGTCCATACCATTTCTGTCCTTTATCGAGCTCATCTTTGCATGAAATGTTCCTTTGGTATCTCTGATTTTCTTGAAGAGATCTCTAGTCTTTCCCATTCTGTTGTTTTCCTCTATTTCTTTGCATTGATTGCTGAAGAAAGCTTTCTTATTTCTTCTTGCTGTTCTTTGGAACTCTGCATTCAGATGTTTATATCTTTCCTTTTCTCCTTTGCTTTTCGCTTCTCTTCTTTTCACAGCTATTTGTAAGGCCTCCCCAGACAGCCATTTTGCTTTTTTGCATTTCTTTTCCATTGGGATGGTCTTGATCCCTGTCTCCTGTACAGTGTCACGAACCTCATTCCATAGTTCATCAGGCACTCTATCTATGAGATCTAGGCCCTTAAATCTATTTCTCACTTCCACTGTATAATCATAAGAGATTTGATTTAGGTCATACCTGAATGGTCTAGTGGTTTTCCCTACTTTCTTCAATTTAAGTCTGAATTTGGCAATAAGGAGTTCATGGTCTGAGCCACAGTCAGCTCCTGGTCTTGTTTTTGCTGACTGTATAGAGCTTCTCCATCTTTGGCTGCAAAGAATATAATCAGTCTGATTTCGGTGTTGACCATGTGGTGATGTCCATGTATAGAGTCTTCTCTTGTGTTGTTGGGAGAGGGTGTTTGTTATGACCAGTGCATTTTCTTGGCAAAACTCTATTAGTCTTTGCCCTGCTTCATTCCGTATTCCAAGGCCAAATTTGCCTGTTACTCCAGGTGTTTCTTGACTTCCTACTTTTGCATTCCAGTCCCCTATAATGAAAAGGACATCTTTTTTGGGTGTTAGTTCTAAAAGGTCTTGTAGGTCTTCATAGAACCGTTCAACTTCAGCTTCTTCAGCATTACTGGTTGGGGCATAGACTTGGATTACTGTGATATTGAATGGTTTGCCTTGGAAACGAACAGAGATCATTCTGTCATTTTTGAGATTGCATCCAAGTACTGCATTTTGGACTCTTTTGTTGACCATGATGGCTACTCCATTTCTTCTGAGGGATTCCTGCCCGCAGTAGTAGATATAATGGTCATCTGAGTTAAATTCACCCATTCCAGTCCATTTCAGTTTGCTGATTCCTAGAATGTCGACATTCACTCTTGCCATCTCTTGTTTGACCACTTCCAATTTGCCTTGATTCATGGACCTGACATTCCAGGTTCCTATGCAATATTGCTCTTTACAGCATCGGACCTTGCTTCTATATTCGAAAGCAGAGACATTACTTTGCCAACAAAGGTTCGTCTAGTCAAGGCTATGGTTTTTCCTGTGGTCATGTATGGATGTGACAGTCGGACTGTGAAGAAGGCTGAGCGCCGAAGAATTGATGCTTTTGAACTGTGGTGTTGGAGAAGACTCTTGAGAGTCCCTTGGACTGCAAGGAGATCCAACCAGTCCGTTCTGAAGGAGATCAGCCCTGGGATTTCTTTGGAAGGACTGATGCTAAAGCTGAAACTCCAGTACTTTGGCCACCTCATGCGAAGAGTTGACTCATTGGAAAAGCCCCTGATGCTGGGAGGGATTGGGGGCAAGAGGAGAAGGGGACGACAGAGGATGAGATGGCTGGATGGCATCACTGACTCGACGGACATGAGTCTGAGTGAACTCCGGGAGTTGGTTATGGACAGGGAGGCCTGGCGGGCTGCGATTCATGGGGTCACAAAGAGTCGGACACGACTGAGTGACTGATCTGATCTGATCTGAATGTGTTAATGAAAGTGTAAATAAAATTTCTGGCAGCATCTGCTTCCTTCCTCTTGCGCTCTGTGTCTCAGTGTCCAGGGCGTCTCATGGGAGAGGCTGCATTGACCGAGGAGCACCCAGGGCCAGGCATCCAGCCCGAGCCACCGTCTGCCTGTATTTGCACTACTGATCCCAACCAAGACTGACGAAAGAACTGCCCAGCTGAGCCCCAAGCAATCCACGGAGATCTAAGATAGGATTAAGTGCTGGTTTCTTAAAAAAATTATTTTATTGAAGTGTAGTTGATTTACAATGTTGTATTACTATCTGGCATACAGCAAAGTGATTTGGTTATACATATACATATATATTAATATGTGTGTATGTTTGTAGGTATGTATACATGTGTGTATTCACATATAGATGTGTGTGTTGCGTATTTGTATCTGCTGATCCCGAAGTCCCAATCTGTCCCTTCCACACACCTTCCTCCTTGACACCTGCGAGTCTGTTCTCTCTCTGTGAGTCCATTTCTATTTCACAAATAAGTTCCTTTGTGTCATAGGTTAGATTCTTCATATAAGGGATATCATATGGTATTTGTCTTTCTCTTTTCGACTTACTTCACTTAGTTTGATAATCTCTAAGTCTGTCCATGTTGCTTCCGATGTTACTCCATTCTTTTTTGTGGCTGAGTAGTATTCCATTGTATATGTACCGTATCTTCTGTATCTATTCATCTGTCAGTGGACATTCAGGTTCTTTCCAAGTGTTGGTTATTGTAAATAGTGCTTCTGTGAATGTGGGGTGCATGTATCTTTTTGAATTAGAATTTTGTGTGGATGTATGCCCAGGAGTGGGGTTGCTGAATCTTAATGGCTTCCCTGGTGCCTCAGCTGGTAAAGAATCTGCCTGAAACACGGGAGACCTGGGTTTGATCCCTGGATTGGGAAGATCCCCTGGAGAAGGGAAAGGCTACCCACTCCAGTATTCTGGCCTGGAGAAATCTGTGGGCTGTATAGTCCATGGGGTCGCAGAGTCAGACATGACTGAGTGGCTTTCACTTTCATGGCAACTATATTTTTAGTTTTTTGAGGAACTCCCACACTGTTTTCCATACTGTCTACACCAGTTTACCTTCCCATAAGTGGTGGTTTTAAGTCACCAAGCTTTGGGGAAGCTTGTTGCATAGCGAGAGATCATTGAACCAAGTAGTGAGTCAAATTATTGTTTTAACACCATGACTACATGTTGATACTAAAATCAAATCCCTGGCAAGGCATTGTGGTAAAGAGAAGAATCTAGGCAGGAATAGCACTTGATTCTAAGGGGAAGTGAAGTCAGAAGACCTTCAGGGTTTCGGGACATGTTTTAAATAGCAGGTGAGCCCAGCCAGGTGGGCTTGCCAACTGGTCTCTTTGCTGAAGCTCATGTTGGCAGCGGCAGCTCGCCAGCCATTCGTCCAGCAGCACCAGCTACTCAGCAGGAGCCTGGAGGGCTGGCAGGTCATGTCTCTGGTTACATGAAGTGACCCAGACAACCCCCTGCCCAGTTGTCCTCGCCACCCCCGAAAGGAAAGTTGCTGAGCTGGAGGGGACAGTGTGGTTGGAGAGCAGGTGAAGGCTGGGCGTCCGTGTCTGTATGTTAAATGCAGGGTGTCAGTCAGGAAAGAACTTCTGACTCACCATCTCTCCACACGGGGCCATTCTAAGGGTGGCTTTTTCCCCCTCTTTTTTGGCTGCCCTGTGGTGTGAGGGGTCTTGGTTCCTGAATCAGGGGTCGAACCCACGCCCCCTGCAGTGGAAGGATGGAGTCCAGCTCCCTGGGCAGCCAGGGAGGTCTGAGGGGGCCGATTGTTCCATACTCCCGGGCAATGATCTGTCACAGGGGCATGCCGAGAAATGAGTTTCATGTATTCATCCAGCAAACACTTCTTAGGACCTGTGGTACTAGGAAATGGCTGTCCACGCAGAGACAAGGAGCCTGGTCTCAAAAAGCTCCTAGTTAAGTGAGCTGGTCGCGCCCGCGGGATCTGAGAAGGACTTGCAGGGAGCCCTTAAGAGTGGCGCATGGTCCGGATTTGACGGACGGGAGATTTCCTAGAGGAATAAAGTCTGAAACTGGGAAACCAAGGAGGCTAGTGTGCTTCTCTTCGCTCTTCCTCATTTGGGGCCAAAGAAACAGAAGGAATCACGCTACGCTTTACCTCGGCGCTTTGTTTTCCAGACTCCCATTACCGATACGGGCTCCCGGGTCCAACGCCGTGTGGCGGAACTTCTGCAGTTTATTTCCAGGACCTTCTGGGATTCAGTCACTGCCCTTTCACGACTCTCTAACTCATGTGACACGTCTCTCTGTGGGTTTCACATCTTTTTTGCCATTACCCCCTGATAGGAGGTGGCTCAGTGGTAAAGAGTCTGCCTGCAATGCAGGAAACGTGGCTTTGATCCCTGGGTGGGCAAAATCCCCTGGAGGAGGAAATGGAAACCCACTCTCGTATGCATGGCTGGAAAATCCCATGGACAGAGGAGCCTGGCAGGCGACAGTTTGGGGTTGCAAAAGGCTCGGACACAACTTAGCGTCTAAGCAACAACTAAACAACACTGATATGAATATATTCTAGTTATCTATGCCTACAAAACAGATCACCTTCAAACCGAGTGGTTTAAAACAACAGATGATGTATCATTTCTTTTGATTCTGTGGGTCTTAGGGCCATTGCTGTGCTGGTGTCCCCCTGGGCTCATTCGTTTTTGGGGGATCAGCTGAGCTGGAATACCCAGGGCGGCCTCCTTCTCACGCCTGAGAGAGATGCTGGCTGCTGCCTGGGCCTTGTGGCTTCTCCACCGCCAGTAGGCTGCACCTGCTTCCTTACCCGGCAGCCTCAGTGTGGCATTCTGAGGGGGTGAAAGAGGACGTTGCACGGCCTCCGAAAGCCTTGCCTTGGAAGACAGTAATGCTGCTTCTGCTTCATCTAGTGCTGCTCACAAAGGCAGCCCAGGTTCAAGGGAAGGGGCAGTAGACTCAGCCTCTTGATGTGAGGAGCTGTCGTGGCCATCTCCTGTGAAGTGTCTTCAGGATTCTGCCCCTCGTGTTGATTGTATGTGGCAGTTGTCCCTTCCTCTAAGAAGGGCCTGGTCATGATTATGGGATTCCCTGGTGGCTCAGATGGTAGTGAATCTGTCTGCAATGCAGAAGACCCAAGTTGGATCCCTGGGTGGGGAAGACGCCCTGCAGAAGGACATGGCAGCCCACTCCAGTATTGTATTAAACACGATTCTTACGGCTCATATGTACTCAGCTGCTCTTGCCCTCTGAGAGCAACCTCATAGCTATTTCTAGGCTGGATTGAAATACTGAAGAGGGTTGACTTGGGAAGGTATCTAAATAATATTCTTTTCTGCAAATTTAATTTTTTTATTGAAGTGTGATTACAATGTTATATTGTAGTTACTGCAAATTAGTATTGTAATTTTTCTTGAAGATAATTTGCAATGTTCTGTTGGTTTCAAGTCAACAACAAAGTGATTCGGTTATGCCTGCATACATGCTCTTTTCTGGTCTCCTTTCCAGTGTGGGTCGTTACACGACGTTGGGTGCAGTTCCCTGTGCTATGCCGTAGGTCCTCCTCGTTTCCTTGTTTGTATACAGTAGTGTATGTACTGATCCTAATTAACCCTGATTAATCTCTGCCAATAAGATTTTTTAAAAAGACTTCTGAATAAGGTTTTTAATGAGTTCCGTTGTATGCTAGTACACTTTATGTGTGTGTGAGTGCTCAGTTGCTTCGGTCATGCTGCAATCTCTGTGACCCTATGGACCATAGCCCGCCAGGCTCCTCTGTCCTTGGCATTTGCCAGGCAAGAGTACTGGAGTGTGTTGCCATGCCCTCCTCCCAGGTCCTTCCCAATCCAGGGCTTGAGCCCAGGTCTCTTATCTCTCTTGCATTGGCAGGTGGGTTATTTGGCACGAGCACCCCCGGGAGGCCCAACAGATTCTATAGATACTCGTGATTGCTTCATGGCCTTTTGGCTAAGATCCAGTATGGTATCTATTCTTACAGCATATTGAAAAGCAGAGACATTGCTTTGCAGACAAAGGTGCATCTAGTCAAGGCTATGGTTTTTCCTGTGGTCATGTATGGATGTGAGAGTTGGACTATAAAGAAAGCTGAGCACTGAAGAATTGACACTTTTGAACTGTCATGTTGGAGAAGACTCTTGAGAGTCCCTTGGACTGCAAGGATATCCAACCAGTCCATCCTAAAGGAGATCAGTCCTGGTGTTCATTGGAAGAACTGATGCGGAAGCTGAAACTCCAATACTTTGGCCACTTGATGCAAAGAGTTGACTCACTGGAAAAGACCGTGATGCTGGGAGGGATTGGGGGCAGGAGAAGAAGGTAACAACAGAGGATGAGATAGTTGGATGGCATCACCAACTCTATGGACATGGGTTTGGGTAAACTCTTGGAGTTGATGATGGACAGGGAGGCCTGGCGTGGTGCAGTTCATGGGGTCGCAAAGCATCAGACATGACTGAGCAACTGAACTGAACTCTTAAGTATAAATGCATACACTGTGTACTTAGAACTTTTTTTTTTAACAGAAATTTTTAATGACAGCAATCCAGTGCAGACAATAGCACGTGTATTATTTTCCTCACTTATTATGAGTTTGGGGACACTGGTGCAGTTAAAAAAAAAAAAGAAACCCATGTCATTAGCTTGTGGCAGAGCTGTGTCTGAGTCCCAGTTCTCTTACTTCCTAAAGCTGTGGCCCCCTCATGGAGTCCAGTAGAACTCTAAAGGTTCTGGGAAGAGAGGTGATGCCTCAGAGGAGTCCCCAGACCTATTGGTGCAAATTCATCGTGCCCTGAGGAAGGCACCATGAGCAGTTAAGTGTAACACTCTGTGTCTACGTTGTCTTTTGTATTGTTAAATTGTTTTACTCACACTCAGATGTGGTTCTCACAACAGATGGGTGAAGCTATCATTACACTCTCGAGAGAAGGGAAGATTAAAAAAGAAAAAAGTGACTTGCTTTTCATCTCACATTTACCACCTGACCATTCTAAATAAACTTAAATCTTCAGATTCCTGGTCCTGTGTTCTTGCCACAGCAGGACTGGGCTCTAAGTCTGAAAGCTTTGAAAGTGAGCATCATATGAGTGCACATCCAGATATGCAGGGTCAGTTGCCCGCCAATGATATGGTTTATAAACATTGATAAAGTGCTCGTTTGCATGACCCTGAGCTGTGAATGCTGTCGTTCAGTGTCTCTCATTCGGATGACAATTACATTTTTCTCATGGATGAGGAGGGAAGTGTCGTACACCGAGCTCTAAGCTTCCTCCCGCCCTAGAGTGAAATGATGCATTTTGTGGTGTGTGTGTCGTTGTTCGTTTGAGAAGATTATACAGTGGACGTGACAAACAGATCCCAGGGATCAGGCCTGACAGACAGAGCGCCCGAGGAACTACGGACGGAGGTCCGTGACATCGTACAGGAGATCAGGCCTGACAGACAGAGCGCCCGAGGAACTATGGACGGAGGTCCGTGACATCGTACAGGGGATCAGGCCTGACAGACAGAGCGCCCGAGGAACTATGGACGGAGGTCCGTGACATCGTACAGGGGATCAGGCCTGACAGACAGAGCGCCCGAGGAACTACGGACGGAGGTCCGTGACATCGTACAGGACGCAGGGATCAAGACCATCCCCAAGAGAAAGAAATGCAGAAAGGCAAAATGGTTGTCTGAGGAGACCTTAGAAATAGCTGTGAAAAGAAGAGAAGCTAAAGGCAAAGGAGAAAAGGAAAGATATAAGCATCTGAATGCAGAGTTCCAAAGAATAGCAAGGAGAGATAAGAAAGCCTTCCTCAGTGTTCAGTGCAAAGAAATAGAGGAAAACAATAGAATGGAAAAGACTAGAGATCTCTTCAAGAAAATTCAAGATACCAAGGGAACATTTCATGGAAAGGTGGGCACAATAAAGGACAGAAATGCTATGGACTTAATAGAAGCAGAAGATATTAAGAAGAGGTGGCAAGAATACCCAGAAGAACTATACAAAAAAGATCTTCATGACCCAGATAACCACAATGGTGTGATCACTCACCTAGAGCCAGACATCCTGGAATGTGAAGTCAAGTGGGCCTTAGGAAGCATCACTATGAACAAAGCTAGTGGAGGTGATGGAATTCCAGCTGAGCTATTTCAAATCCTAAAAGATGATGCTGTGAAAGTGCTGCACTCAAAATGCCAGGGAATTTGGAAAACTCAGCAGTGGCCGCAGGACTGGAAAAAGGTCAGTTTTCATTCCAATCCCAAAGAAAGGCAATGCCAAAGAATGCTCAGACTACCGCACAATTGTACTCATCTCACACGCTAGCAAAGTAATGCTCAAAATTCTCCAAGCCAGACTTCAACAGTATGTGAACCGTGAACTTCCAGATGTTCAAGCTGGATTTAGAAAAGACAGAGGAACCAGAGATCAAAGTGCCAACATCCGCTGGATCATCGAAAAAGCAAGAGAGTTCCAGAAAAACATCTATTTCTGCTTTATTGACTATGCCAAAGCCTTTGACTGTGTGGATCACAACAAACTGTGGAGAATTCTTCAAGAGATGGGCATACCAGACCACCTTACCTGCCTCCCGAGAAATCTGAATGCAGGTCAAGAAGCAACAGTTAGAACTGGATGTGGAACAATGGAATGTTTCCAAATGGGAAAGGAGTACGTCAACGCTGTATATTGTCACCCTGCTTATTTAACTTATATGCAGAGTACATCATGTGAAATGCCAGGCTGGATGAAGCACAGGCTGGAATCAAGATTGCTGGGAGAAGTACCAATAACTTCAGATACGCAGATGACACCACCCTTATGACAGAAAGCGAAGAACTAAACAGCCTCTTGATGAAAGTGAAAGAGGAGAGTGAAAAGGTTGGCTTAAAACTCAACATTTAGAAAACTAAGATCATGGCAAGTAGATGGAGAAATAATGGAAACAGTGACAAACTTTGTTTTCTTGGGCTCCAAAATCATTGCAGATAGTGATTGCAGTCATGAAATTAAAAGACACTTGCTCCTTGGAAGAAAAGCTATGACCAACCTAGACAACATATTAAAAAGCAGAGACATTACTTTGCCAACAAAAGTCCATCTAGTCAAGGCTATGGTTTTTCCAGTGGTCATGTATGGATGTGAGAGCTGGACTATAAAAAAGCTGAGTGCATGAGAATTGATGCTTTTCAACTGTGGTGTTGGAGAAGACTCTTGAGAGTTCCTTAGACTGCAAGGAGATCCAGCCAGTCCATCCTAAAGAAGATCAGTCCTGGGTGTTCATTAGAAGGGCTGATGCTGAAGCTGAAACTCCAATACTTTGGCCACCTGATGCGAAGAGCCAACTCATTTGAAAAGACCCTGATGCTGGGAAAGATTGAAGGTGGGAGGAGAAGGGGACGACAGAAGATGAGATGGTTGGATGGCATCATTGACTCGATGGACATGAGTCTGAGTAGACTCTGGGAGATGGTGATGGACATGGGGGCCTGGCGTGCTGCAGTCCATGGGGTCACAAAGAGTTGGATACAACATAATGACTGAACAACAGCAGAATGTTTGGACTGAAAGAAGGCCAGCCCCTCTGGATGCTGGGTCAGAGGTGAGACTGTTCCACAGGGGCGGGTCAGGGTCCTGCATGCATTAGGCCGTAGAAAGGGTTTCAGTCTCTACCCTAAATCAGTGAGAAGCCATGGCATTGTATCTTCCGCAGGGTCAGGACACTATCAGATGTGAATTTTAACTTTTTTATTTTTTAATTTTTAAAGCTATTCACTCCTGTGGCTGCCTTGCATATCATTTGCGGCCTGAGGAGTTTGGTTCCTTGCTGGGGCTCAGACCCTGAGGGGACAGCGCTCACAGCCTCTGATGCTGTTAGAGCCAGCCGGAGGAGGAACTCACGGGGCACCCTCGTGCGGATGCAGGTGAAGCCTGTGTCCGGGGTGCTGTCCGCAGCTGGAACAAAGACAGAACCCGGGAGTGAGGCGAGCTTGGGCAGGGGGGTGAGCCATGCTGTTGGGTGAGGGAGCCCTAAAGGAGTCACTCAGGTCACTGCCTCAGTTCAGGCTGCATTAGCAAAAAACGCTCTAGACTGGATGGCTTAAATAATAAACAGTGTTCCTCACGGTCTGGAGCCTGGGAAGTTCAAGGCCAAAGTGCCGGCCTATCTGGCACACGCTGAGACACCTCATTGTGCAGAGGTCTTGTCACCGTGTCCTCACAGAGAGGAAGATGCAGCGGTCCCTTCTCGTAGAAACAGTAATCGCAGCATCAGCCTGTAGGGGAACACATTTTGCCACCCCAAAATATTTCTTTGGTACATGGATTATTTTGAGCTAAAAACAATCAGAGCCCAGAAGGACTCCAGAGGAAAACTTGACCTTTGACCTAAAAAAATGTAGACGGAGGACTTGTTGCAGGAAAGGAGCGATCACCGCAGATAACCCGAGTCTGAGCTACGTGCGCAGACAGGGAGGCACCTAAGGAAGTCTGTCTGTTCAGACTCCGCTGTGTCCCGTTGTCTCTGCGCGCCACAGCAAACATTTGTTTACCAAACGTTGCTTTTTTGTCCTCGTCTGATTCCCTTTCCTCCTCTTTGAAGTCCTCAGCCACTACCCCCAACGCCCTCTTGTGACTTTGGTGCTGTTTAAGGTCAGCGTTTTGCCCGTTTGGGTGAGTTACTCAGTTTCCCTGTGTCTCTTCCCCGATACGTGTTACTTAACTTTTGTATAACTTTGTCCTGTTGATCCGTCTCATGGCAGTTTAATTCATAGACCAGCCAGAAGAACCTACAAGGGTACAGGAAAACTTCTTCCTCCCTAGCAGAGCTCCCTACTCATGAAATAATCGCGTCCCCGAGTCCCCGTCTCTAAATTGGACCACATATGTCATTAGTGTTTCAATATATATGAAATTTGGGAAGAGACAAGCATTAAGTCCATAGCAGGTAATCCAAAGATTTAGGAAAAGGAATCATGCCTTTAGGAAAGAAATATGAAACTTTTTTTAGAAAGGATGAAATTTGGTTAGTAACTCCCTTTCAAGAAGGCTAAATTGAATACCGAGCTTCCCAGGTAGCACAGAGGTAAAGAATTCACCAGTCATTACTGGAGACTCAAGAGATGTGGGTTCAACCCCTGGGTCAGGAAGTTCCCTGGAGAAGGAAATGGCAAGCCACCCCAATATTCTTGCCTGGAAAATTCCATGGACAGAGGAGCCTGGCAGGCTATAGTCCATGGGGTCACAAAGAGTCAGACACGGCTGAGCGGCTGACCACACACACACAAAATGACTGCAGTCTGCTAAAGCTCAAGTTTTGGATTGCACTTTCAGCATTCTTACTAGTCACCCAGAAAAGATGCCCCGTGTTCCCTTCGGAAGCAGCTCCTTGTCTTGACAGCTGCGTTTGGGGCAGCGCATGGCAGCCACGTCTATCTGTCTGAGAGCCTCGCTGGGATGCTTCACGGAGGCCTGCGATGTGGGATTTCAGTTGAGTGATTTTCCTTTTGTGTAGGTTTCTTTTTCTTTTTTAAATTGAAGTGTAGTTGACTTACAATATTATATTAGTTTTAGGTATACACCATAGTGATTCCAAATTTTCATAGATTATTCTCTGCTGGGGCTTCCCTGGTGGCTCAGCCAGTAAAGAATCCACCTGCAATGCAGGAGACGCAGATTCAGCCCCTGGGTCGGGAAGATCCTTTGGAGAAGGAAAGGGCACCCCACTCCAGTGTTCCTGCCTTGAGAATCCCATGGACTGAGGAGCCTGGCGGGCTACAGTTCGTGGGGTCGCAAGGAGTGGGACACGATTGAGCGACTTCACTTTCACTTTCATACTGTATTAAAGTTGTTTTGAAGTATTGGCCATATTCCCCGTGCAGGACCGCATCTCCTTGTAGCTTGTTCATTTCACATGTGGTAGTCTGTGCCTCTTACGCCCTCCTCCCATCTCTCCCCCCTCTCACCTCTCCCCACTGGTACGTGCAGGCTGCCTTATTTCCTTTCCTCTCCTCCGCCAGGTTGATGAGCCCTGAGAACACGCTCCTGCAGCCCCGGGAGGAGGAGGGGGTCAAGTACGAGCGCACCTTCATGGCGTCCGAGTTCCTGGACTGGCTGGTGCAGGAGGGGGAGGCCACGTCGCGGGAGGAGGCGGAGCAGCTCTGCCAGCGGCTGCTGGAGCACGGCATCATACAGCACGGTGAGCCCGCCTCCCTGAGCCCCGACCCGTGCTCCGCATCAGACGCGCGTTCTCTCTTGCGGCTCTCTGAGCAGCTGGGCGTCTGCTTGCGCTCAGCCTAGCTGCCTCTCAGCTGGGGGTCAAGTTCACGTTTCATGCCTTCTCATTCTGGGAGTCAGACCAAAGGAGCGTCCACTCTCTGGAATATATTGTGGGTTTGGGTTTTTTTTTGGAATATATTGTTTTGATGGATGAGGCCAGAAGCTCGAGCAGGCAGGCAGATTCTTGCAGTGTCTCCAAAAATTTCTGCTTGGGTGAAATTGAACGTCACAGGTTCACATCCTACTGGCTAGAGCTAGTCATTTGGTCAAGTCTGGATGGGAAGTAGATGGCCCTCACAAAGTTAGTTGCAATGGAAGAATGAAGATTTGCTGAACCGTGGTTCAAGCTGTCACGCTGAAGAAGCACCCAAAAGGCCTTCATCAAGTTCCCCCCGCCTTTTTGTAAGGACTGAATCGTAATAATGCAATATATTCGTAGCATATTGTTGAAGAATCGTATTAGTTACCTATTGCGGTGTAAGGAGTTCTCTAAAATTTAATGCTATAAAATAATAGTAAGTATTTATCTGGTACAGTTTCTGTGGGTGGGCAGTCTGGAGAGGCATAGCAGGTAGTTTGGCTTGGTGGTCTTTTACCAAGTATTGGAATTGAGACATTTGTCCAGGGTGACAATCATCAGAAGCCCTGACAGTCCAGAGCGTCTCCTTCACAGTGGCTCACTTGGATGTCCACCAAGTCAATGCTGGCTGTTGGCAGGAAGCGTCTGTCCATTTCTCTGTAGACTTCTTCATAAAACTGCTTGAGAAGTCTCATGACATGGCAACCAGGCCTCTTCCAAAGGGCGTGATCCAAGAGAATGTGAGATGGAAGCCGCGATGGCTTTAGCAGAGCCTTGGAGCCACACGGTCATTTCTTCACTCTGTTGGTTGGCAGGTCAGTCCCGTTCGGTATGAGAGAGGACGTGTGAGGGTGTGACTGCCGGAAGCGGGGATCGCTGAGCCCCCTCAGTCCTCATGAGGCTGGCCCCACGGGAACACAGGCTCTGGAATCCCGGCGCCACCCGTTACCAGCTGCTTGCCTTCTCCCGTCTGTAAAATGGGCGTACTTGCAGGAGGCGCTTGTGGAGTAAACGGGGCAGATGTAAAGTGCTCGGTTCAGTGCTCTGCTCTTAGTAAGTGCTCCATCAGTTCATTTCCTTTGTGGGACACTTTCGTTTATCTGTTCATTTGTCTGGCTGTGTCGGTCTTAGTTGCGGCCTGTGGGATCCTTCGTTGCGGTGCGCAAACTCGCTAGTTGTGGCCCCAGGCTCCAGAGCATGCGGGCTTCACTGCTCTGCGGCCTGTGGGAGCTTGGTTCCCTGATGGAACCTGTGTCCCCTGCGCTGCCAGGCAATCCTTCACCCCTGGACCACCAGGGAGGTCCCTCAATCAATTTATTGATACAGCTGCATGACCATAGGCTTGGAACAGCGAATAAAGGGCTGGAGCTAGATAAGCATTTCGGTCTAGGAGTCAGTAGGAAAGGTGATACCTGAATCATTCTTGCTATAAACGCCTCTCCCCACACTTTTACACAGGCCTAGAATTTCTGTCCCAGGGTTAGGGAGAAAACGGTGAAATTATAGAGATGAAAGAAAATTTTGAAATGATTTGGAGCAGTGTTTTACAAACAGCAGATTGTAACCCTTTAGTGGGTTTAAAAGGGCTTCCCTGATAGCTCAGTTGGTAAAGAATCTGCCTGCAATGCAGGAGACCTGAGTTTGATCCCTGGGTTGGGAAGATCCCCTGGAGAAGGGAAAGGCTGCCCACTCCAGTATTGTGGCCTGGAGAATTCCATGGCCTGTATAGTTCATGGGGTCAAAAACAGTTGGACATGACTGAACAACTTTTGCTTCAGTGGGTTTAAATATTTAAAATATTTAAATTAAAATATTAAGAAAAATTTTAGCAGAGGGAACTATATTTAATATCATGCGAGAAACCATAATGGAAAAGAATATGAAAAAGAATGTGTGTATAACTAAGTCACTTTACTGTATAGCAGAAATTAATGGAACATTGTAAATCAACCATACTTGAATAAAATTTTTTTAAAACGGAACCACTAAAAACAAAATTTTCTTTTCAATAGACTAGATTGGACTCTCAAGGTATGGTCCATGGATCCTCAGGGTCATCTGGGAACATGGCAGAAACGCAGAATCTCTGTTCCCACCCACGTCCCACTGAATCAGCTCTACATTTTAGCATAACCTCGAGTGATTCAAACGTGCTTTAAAGTCTGAGACACAGTGGATTGGATTTCACTAGAATACATCATTTCAGAGCACATTTTATACAGTAATGCCAAGGGTTGCTTGGCAAAACGTTTGTTTCCGTTAGAAATACACTGTGTAAACGTATGGCTGTGGTCATGTGTGCGGTGACTGGGAACAGAAACGCTGTTGCTGTGCATTGGGTTCAAGTACTTTGGAAGCCACTGATCTGGAAGCGCCAGTCTGAAAGGCGCTCCGGCCTCTCGCTGGGTTGGGGTGTCTCCTCCTTTCTCATGTTGCCGCAGCCGCACTCACAGCAGCTCACGCATGGTCTAATGTGCCTGCGGCCGGGCTGTTGATTGAGGTTTCAAAGGTGAATAGAATTGTGAAATGCTGTGTGGTCCCTGGCCTTAAGCAGCTTATAGTCTTGTAGGGATTACAAAATGGATATAGAAGGAGTTAGAGAGCAATAGAAGATGTACGATATATTTTATGTGTTCATTTAATTTATATCGTGTGCCAGATGCTTTTCTAGTGATTTTGCCCATTAACTTTTTGAAACCTCTTAAACTTTTGGAGGCAGATATATTTATATATATTATATATATATATATAATATATAAATAATTTTTTTTCGTGTCAAATGGCATGTGGGATCTTAGTTCCCCTACCAGGGATTGAACCTGTGCCCCCTAAAAGTCTCTTAGTCATGTCCGACTCTTTGCGACTCCAAGGAATTCTCCAGGCCAGAATACTGGAGTGGGTAGCCTTTCCCTTCTGCAGGGGATCTGCCCAACCCGGGGAAGTCCTGAGGCAGATATTCTATAAAGTTGGCCCAGAAGTTCTCTGGGGTCTCCTCATTGCGTCATGTGGACAAGCCCAAAGGAGCGTCTTGGCCAGCCCAATAGCTGCTGTTCTTGCTTGTGCTTGGCCCTGTCCACCTCCATGCAACCCCGTGGACTGGGGCCCACCAGGCTCCTCTGTCCATGAGATTCTCCAGGCAAGAACACTGGAGTGGGTTGCCGTTTCCTCCTCCAGGGGATCTTCCTAACCCAGGGATCAAACCCATGTCTCCTGTGTCTCCTGCCCTGGCAGGCGGGTTCTTCACCACCCAGCCACCTGGGAAGCCATGTTGCGGCTGCTAAATGCATCTTACTACAGTAAGAACAACTAACGTGAGATCAACCCTCTTAACACATTTTTAAGTGAACAAATTAGTGCCATTAACTGTCGGGCAGGTAGTTTTATTATCTCCATTTAACAGATAAGGAAGCCAAAGCATCAGTAGGTTATTTTTCTGAGGCCACTTGGGTAGTAATGTCCAAGTGGGCATTATGGCTATATGCGTGAACTCAGAATTGATTGCAGTGACTGGGACCTTCCATTGGTAAAAAATCCCCTTTGGGTTGGACTTAGTACTGTCATTCTTGCTCCAGACAGAACACTTGGTGATAGCAAGTTCTAGAGAAAACCAGCTTTCTCTGCTACCCTTTGCTGACTGACACTATACCCCTTGACTTCAGAGAGAAGACAGAGGATGCCACAGATTGTTTCCAAATGATTTCCAAGGAGTCCGTAATTACACCTCAATTACAGTGTAATTCTGTAAAGCTGTAAATGTGAATGCTGCAGTGTTGTAACATAAAGGATAAAATAGGGTGTTATTGATTTGTTTTCCATGGTTTTAGGAGGATTGAATATCTCTATATAGAGCAGTCAGAGTTTCCAAGGGAGTTCCCATTTCTCAGCCCAGCAATTTATTTCTAGATCACAGATTCTAACTTTAAATTATGAAAATTTGACAACCACATATGTGTATGTTAGAGTTAATGATATACCAGTGAGTGTTTTAAGCAAAGCTCTGAATTGTTCAGCTAATAATTAGTTTCACTGGTTAAACATTAAAGAAAGTCAACCTTTAGGCTTTGAGCAAAAGATTTCTGGATAAAAGTGGTTCCCTAGCTTAAAACCAGTACGCGTAAAAATCAGGCCCACTTATGAAATCCTGACCAGCTTCATTTATGAATGGTGCTCTATAATCAAGACAGAATTTGTTAGCTGAGTAATTAACTTGCATGAAAATGTATATGAATGTGTGTATATATAAATACTCCTGCATGTTCACATGTACGTAATTATACACCTGTATGAATGTTGATTAGTATGTACATATTTATCTAGCTTTTTCATTTATTGAGGTTTACCATGTACCAGGCATTGGACTAACCACTTTATAAATTTTAATGTATAAATACATTGTGTATTTAATATTTACATGCTTCACATATGTGGCATATATTGTATATATAATCTTATTAAACCCTCACAGCAGTTCTATGACATTGGTATTACTATTATTATTATAGTCTTACAGTGAAGAAATCTAGAATTCAAAGCTTTAAGATATTTTTCCAAGGTTGCATAGCTAACCAATAGCTACTAATCGTTGTGCCTTAGAAAGGAGTTTCCCTTGGTCCAGGATGTATGGATTGAGGTCAGGAGGAGGAGGGGACAACAGAGGATGAGATGGCTGGATGGCATCACCAGCTCGATGGACGTGAGTCTGAGTGAACTCCGGGAGTTGGTGATGGACAGGGAGGCCTGGCGTGCTGAGATTCATGGGGTTGCAAAGAGTCGGACACGACTGAGCAACTGAACACCGACCTGGACGTACGGGATTGGGTGTGGCTGGCTGACACTGTGGAATGAACATGGTCTTTGGAGAGAGCAGACAGCATTTATATCCAACTCCTTCACTTACTGTGTGACCTTGTCCACATCTCAGCCCTTCCATTCCGCAGGTTGTGAAGTTTATGAAACTGGAGTCACGTTATATACCTTTGAGAGTGTTGGTTGGTTGGTTGGCTGGAGTTTCGGGTTTGTTTTTTGAAATCCTAGGACTACCCACATGTACTAGAAAGACTCCACATACGACAGGACTTCTGGCTCAGATTTTTTACAGTGAAATGACGCAGAGAAGGCTCAGCAAGGGGAGAAGACGTCCTGGGTGTTGTCTGCAGAAATCTGGGGACAGTGTCCTCGACTCTGCCTCCCGCCTCCAGCGGGGACGTGCAGTAGCAGGCGCAGAGCGTCTCTGCCCGGGGAAGCCTGCTTGAAACTCAGAAGGCAAGGTTTTCTCGGTGGCTGCTCACAGGGGCATAGACTATACCTGCCTGGGCAGCCACCTGCCGGCCTTCCAGACGCTCAGCAGGGAAGCGCATGTTCTCCATTAATCACAGTGTGCAAACAACCTAGTCAGGCTGGTACAGGAGAATTCAGTGCCCCGGGTAAGCAAAGTTGCCTTATCAGATGGTCACTTACGGAACTTTCCAAAAGTCAAGTTCCCAGAAGCCAGCGTGGACCAGCCCCACAAACAGGCCTTTCTGTCTCAGGGCTGCTACGGTAACTCTCTCCTGCACAGAGCTGCTGGGAGAATTAAACGATAGTGGTGGCCAGAAGCTTTTAGCAGAGTCTACCTGTTATGCCCCTCAATTGCAAGCTATTGTGCTTGATCTGATCATTTCTAAATAACTGTTAAAATGTACGGAGTCCCTCCTATATGCCAGACACTGTTCCACTCACTGTCTTCATTTACTCATCTACCCCTTTAAATAATTCTATGAGTTAGTTATCATAATAATTCTCATTTTTAAAATAAGGTTAAGTAACTTGCTGAAGACAAGAGCTAGGAAAATGATAGACTCAAGATTCAGATCAAAGTAATCTGGCTCTTAATCACTAAAGAAGATTGGGTGCTAATTATAAGATTCACTAGAGGAGGAAAAAAATTCTCAACTTTTATTGCATCAGCTCACACAGCCTGTCAGATATTGCAGCTGTAATCATTGTTAGCTCATAAAATAGTACACGATTCCCTTTTTCACA
The DNA here is from genome assembly GCF_019923935.1 of Bubalus bubalis. Classification (NCBI taxonomy): domain Eukaryota; kingdom Metazoa; phylum Chordata; class Mammalia; order Artiodactyla; family Bovidae; genus Bubalus; species Bubalus bubalis. The sequence goes on along the minus strand of NC_059171.1, from coordinate 876,114 downwards.
CAATGACCAAGCACCTTGAGATTTTTGTGTGACCTTTGCAAATGTGATGAATACATTTTTTACTCCCATAAATACCTCCCTCAACTGCTTGAGCTGCTCTCCAGCTATCTTGTCCTTACATGGAGGGCGGTAGACAGCAGTCACGTGGGTAAATTGCTCACAGCTGCAGCAGCTGACCCTGGATAATCAGGCTACCGAGACTGTGTCCAGGCGTATAATTTCCTCTTTTAAAGATTTAGTCAGAGCACTTAAACAATTTCAACACTTCATCAAGCCCCCTTTCTTTGTCTTTTGTCTGAAAAATATATTTATATAACATTGTGCAACGTGCAAAGCAGTTTTCCATGCATTATATTTTTAATCCTCCCAGCTGCCTGAGGGTAGTTTTGGTGATCCCATTCCCCAGTGGAAACCAGTAACTGAGACATTGTCCCTGGGAGCCGTGAAGAAAGAACTTGGGGTTTTCTGCAAAGGAAGCTAGCTGCCAAGTCCAGACAGGAATTAACCCCATCTTCTCAGTGATTAAGAACACTGATGAGTTCAGCCCAGCATAGAATATTCTAGCCAAAAGAAAAGAGAGAGGGAGGGAAGGAAGCGTCAAAGATGGAAGAAAGAGGGGGAAGGAAAAGGGTGCTGATGACTGAGGAGGCTGAAGACAAGACTGCAGCTTGCCCAAGGCCATATGATGTTACAGGAAAAAGAGTCATTCTGACGCTTGTTTAAGTTGTAAGGAGGGTTTTATTTAAGACTGTTGCAATAGGAGCATTGCAGTGGGGGGAGGGAGACGGCTCCCGTCCAAGGACAGCAAGAGCAAGTGGGGATTTACAGCCTTGGAGCAGGGCAGGTGGACAAGCAGATGGAAAATTATATGGGAGGCGCCAATGGTTGACGCCAGGGACTTGGACATCAAAGATGGAGGAGGATAAACTCAAAATAACAGGAGTGATCAGGTATCACTGTTTGGGGGATGGCAGGATTCTTTGCTAAGGCTGGGCTAGGTCAGTCAAATGCCCCTGTCTTGATCCTGGGTGATCAGAACCCTTTGACTGACAGACTCACCACATAGGGGAGGGCATTCTTCCACAAAAAGAAAAAAAAAATTGTTTTGGAAGTTCTGTAACCGTAGGGATAGGAGCCCAGGTCGAGGGCTGGTTGAAAGGAGGGCGCGGAGGAGCAGACTGGAGCCCGGACACGCAGAGTGCCTTCGCCAGTGGCCCCGTCCTCGCCTGCCCGCCTTTCCTCCTCTCGCCACGACTCTCCTACTCATGTTCTCTTACTTTCCCTTTGGGTAACTCCTTGCCACCAACAGAGTGAAGGTTTTTCCATTACAGTTGGTACCCAGCATCTTCGTCTTTCCTCTTAGCTTGAATGCAGGAGCTCTGAGGTCAGAGGATGTGTTTTCTTGTCTCTGAATCCCCCTGCACGGCTTGGCATTTATATATTAGCTACTCAGTAAAACATGCATTGAATACATACAGTAGTGCCCACTTTTTGAGGATGTGCTAGGCACAGTGTTGGGTGCTCATACCAGGTAGAGTTCCTTGAATACTGTAAGCAGGCTCAGTCATCATCCGCTTCAGATACATGGCAGAGCTCGCTGATGGTCCAAACCCCGAAAAGCCGGGCTGCCTGGAGAAGCAGAGCCGATCTTGGGGTCTGGTGGCCGGGAGCCGGCGATGGAGGAAGCCCCACAGCTGGGGGCCAGCTGTTTTCTGCCTCTGCCCTCCCTCTCAGCTCTGACTGGCTGAGACTGGTCACGGGCCCACATCTGTACCCTGCGTGGGCAGGGCCCTCTGACTGACAGCCACGCCAGCTGGTGGTGGGACGTTATTCCACCAAAAAACCAGAAGTTATTTTGGAAGTTCTGTTACCACTAGGAAGTGAGTGCTGGGCAGCTGGAAGCAGCAGGCAGGCTGACCTTTACTGCTGTTAGTTCATTTAATCCTCCCCCAAATCAGTTCACTGGCTCTTACCATCCCTGTGGCTTTCGATGACAATGCTGAGTCATTTGCAATGAGTATAATCATTCTTAACTCCTAAATATTCAGCTCTGAATAGAAGAAAATAAAGATTGGGTAGAATATTTTCTCAATCTTTCAATAATTAATACTTCATCACTACTTCAATATAAAGCGTTATCTTTATCAGCGGCCATTATTTACTATTAAAACTTTTTCCTTTCTCAATTTACACTTTCTGGGCACTTTCCTGACGTGTCCCCTCTGATGGCTGTGGCTCTGGTTTACTTTTTATCAGAGCTGAATCGGGGCAGAAGGAAAGCTGGCAGGATGCTGTTGCCAACGTAAGGGGGCAAGGTTCCTTGGTAAACACAAGCCAGTCCTTCGGCACACAGTATGGTGTTGGTTTTGTTGAAGGACAACAGGTCTGTAGCTGCACTAAGCCTTGAATGTTAGAGAGAATGAAGGAAGTGAGCGATGCCTCGCCTCACGTAGCCTTCCAGAAGAAGGGCGTTATGCGCAAAGAGCGGAGGTCTCCCGCGAGCAGCGTCGCGACCGCACACGTTTCCCTCCGTGGTGGACATCTGTCTGGCTTTTCTCACGTGTCCAGAAACTGACCCTCTACGTACAGACTGTGTTTGGCTCTGAAGCCTGGGCCCCTGCTGACTCTGCTCCTGACGCCTCGTGGGCCAGTGGCCGCTGCAGGGACGTGGGCCTCAGTTTCCCCAAACGCGCCTTTTTCACAGCAGCACGCTTCTCTGTGCAGGTGAGGTTTATGGAGGCGTGCAGTCTCCTAGTAAGTGCTGAGCCTGTGTGCTCTCAGGGCTTTATGCAGTGTAAGGACTGAGCTGGGTTCCTGTGGTCATTTTCGGAGGGACGTGGGGCTGGGTACCAAGTTTATTAAAGGAGCAGCTTAGCGGGGTCTTGGTGGAATGAGTGGCTCAGACGGCTGATGCTGCTCTCTCTTTCCCTTTCCTCCTGGGCGAGAGGCAGCGAGCGGCCAGTCCTGGTTACTGATGGACGTGAGCTTGACCGCAGCCCTCAAGGGGGGCCAGGGGTGGGGCAGAAAGTCGAGGTCCTCACTAAGGAGCAGACCGCCCGTGTTCTCTGGCCTGCCACAGAGGCCTTGCTGGCTCTGACCCTGCCTCAGTCTCCAGGAAGCCCCTCTCTCAGCGAGAGGCTGGAGGGTCAGGGCAGCGGGGCTTGCGGGGACCCAGGCTCTCCCCGGGCATCCCCTGAGGATCCCCGCAGCCGCTTCCTTTTGCCACACGGCGGTATCTCGTGGTTCTTCCCTCGGAGGTCCCCCACCCGCCGTGTGAGGCTCTCGATTCTCAGCTGCTCGCTTTAACTCAGTTTTCTTAGCTGATACACCCGTCTCAGACTGCGTCTGGGTTGTCTTCTGTTCTGGCCTGCAGTTCTTTGGAAATGCCCCCTCTTTCTATCTGCCTCCCCTTCTCCCTTCTTCCACCAGGAATGGAAAAACAGACTCCAGTCTGTTGATGCCATGGAGTGATTAATAGGTATAAAAGTGACTGTACATTAAACTACAATGAAGTGTCAAGTCCCACCGGTCAGAATGGCCATCACGAAAAAGTCTACAAACAATAAATGCTGGGAAGGCTGTGGAGAAAAGGGAGCCTCCTGCACTGTTGCAGGGGGTGTGCATTCGTGCAGCCGCTGTGGAGAGGCTCAAGCTCGGCAGTTCCCTGGTGGCCTCGAGGTCAGGATGCTGTGCTTTCACTGCCACAGCTCAGGTGCAGTCCCACAAGGTGCAGAGAGCTGCCAAAAAAAGAAAAAAAGAGTTAGCGTGTGGTCCAGTGATCCCACTCCTGAACAAAAGTCCAGAAAAGATGAAAACTCTTGAAGAGATGCAAGTACACAGATGTCCATAGCAGCACTGTTTATAATAGCCGAGACCTGGAAGCAACCTAAATGCCTATTAGCAGATGTGTAGATAAAGACAATGTGGCATATGTATGATGGAATATTACTCAGCCACCAAAAAGATTGAAACATTGCCACTTAGAGCAAGATGACTGGGCCCAGAGATGATCATACTAGGTGAGGTAAGTCAAAGACCAATATTGGTGTATCATATATATGTATAATCCAAAAAATAGTACAAGTCAAATTATTTACAAAACAGAACAGATCACAGATATAGGAAACAGACTTGGGGTTACCAAAAGCAAAAGAGATGGGGGGGGCGGCAGTGAAGGATAAATTGGGAGTACGGGATTAATAGATGCCCGCCACTGTAGGTAAAATGGAGAAGGAAATGGCAGCCCACTCCAGTACTCTTCCCCGGGAAATCCCGAGGGCAGGGGCCAGGCAGGCTACAGCCCATGCGAAGAGTCAGAGCTGACTAGTGAGTGCGCCTGCATGCATGCCTATGTAAAATAGATAAACTACTCACGTTTCCTGTATAGCACAGGAAACCGTATTCACTATCTTCATAATAACCTGTAATGGAAAAGAATCTGAAAAAAATATGAGTCCCTGAATCACTTTGCTGTATACCTGAAACTAACACAATATTATAAATCAACTATATAATTCAATTACAAAGAAAAACTGGCCATATGTAAACTCTGATCGTTGTGACTATGAGAGTATTAAGTTAAACTTTAAGAAGGATTACACACACAGGCGCACACGCATCCTTATTACAGTTGGGAAAATATGTTTATTAATATTCATAACCAATTTTAGTCTCGAGAATGATTTTTTGTAGAAATGTTCGTATGTGGTTTTAACATTGACATAACATTTTGAAGTCTTTGGCATCTTGTCTGGCTTTGTTCTGAAAAGCTCCCCTTCACTGTCTTTCTTCTCTGTCCCAGGAGCAACGTTTGACACAGGAGCCCACCCCCCTTCGGTCCTCCCCCAGGGGACCCGGCTCGTCGGGGCCTCTATTCTCCGTTTTACTGCAGCCGCTGCCTCAGCTGGTGCCTGGGTTTCAGTCCGATTAGAAACCACCAAAGCCACCAGGCCTGGGAGCAGGGCTGAGTGTGTTGGTTTTGGCTGCTGGCAAAACCACTCCCGTCACTGAAGCCCTTTCCACGGTTGCTGAGCACAGAGCCTCAGGCAGGGATTCCTGTCAGTGGGAACCAAATGCACTTCCTCATCAAAGGGGTAAAGCAGGTAAAGCAGTGCTGGGCAGGCAGGGCGAGGGGGAGAAGAGCCTCACAGACTGCGGTAACAGCAGCTCTTGCCCACTGACCGTCGGAGCTCAGGATGCGAGTTATCTTCAGGACACACGGCTCTCCACGTGCTACACGTGAGGGATGAGCTCCTGTCGGTTAGCTGCTCTGTGCCTGTGAGACACCGGCCTCTAGACTGGATTGCCACAAACGCAGTCCATGTTTGTGATTTAAACGTTTCAGATCGCCTCAGTGAAAAAAAAGTAGAAACAGGTAAAATTTCCCTTAGTAATATATCTTAACACATGATCTCCAGAATGTTATTTCAAAATACAATCAGTATGAAAAATAGCAATCAGCTGTCTTACCTTCTTTTTTATAAATACTTGATCTTCAAAGTCCAGGGTATTTTGTGTGTACAGCTCATCTCAATTCAGATTCGCCACATTTCAAGTGCTTGTCAGCCATTCTGGAGAACACAGATCTAAACCTTTTTTTTAAAAAAAATAATTTTATTTATTTATTTCTGGCTGTGCTGGGTCTCTGAAGCTTCGTGGGCTTTTCTCTTGCTGGGGTTAGCAGAAGCGTTAGGGCTGTGCTTAGTCACTCAGTCATGTCCCACTCTTTCTGACCCATGGACTGTAACCCACCAGGCTCCTCTGTCCATGGGATTCTCCAGCCAAGAACACCGGAGTGGGTAGCCCTCCTCCAGGGGATCTTCCTGACCCAGGGAGTGAGCCTAGGTCTCCCGCACTGCAGGTGGGTTCTTTACCGTCCGAGTCACCAGAGAAGCCCCGGTTTTAGAGCCTAGGCTTAATGGCTGTGCAGGGTCTTAGTCACTTTTCAGCACATGAAGTCTTCCCAGATCAAGGTTCAAACCTGTGTCTCCTGCATTGGCAGGCAATTCTTGACGACTGACCTACCAGGGAAGCCCTGTAGACCTTTTTGAAATCATCACAAGGGTTGGTGGTGTCTCGGTGAGTGTGTATTTCATTTTTCAGCCCCTTAGCTCAGAGAACTTTGTTCCTCAATGGTTGAAATGCCTGAAAATTTGTGTTGAGGAAGCACCTTGGTGTCTCTACTTTGCCGTGCCAGTTTGGACACCCAAATAAACCAGGGTGCCAGCCACACAGGTTCTGGAACGGAAATCACAGTTCTCTATTTAGCACAGTGGTTTCATAGTCGTGTTTTCTTTCTCCTCTGATATTTTAATGTTTCCTTTGATTAAATATTTCCACAGGTCAGAAATTGTTGACTGCAATCGTTTGGACTGTGTCTGATCTCGGTAGGTCTCTTTTTGCTCAGAACAGGCTTATCCAGGATACGACCCGAGATTCAGGAGCATTTTCTTAAATTCTCGGTCTTTTGTTGTGGGATTCTTTGGGCTTTTGTTGACAGCAGAACGATATTATTTATTCATGCATGGGCATCATTTGCAATCCTGTCTTCAAGAGAGTTATGGCTTCCCATATGTGTCTTAATGGCACTTGCTTTGGATTAAAGAAGTTACTGTAACTTCTTTTCCACAGATGGAAACAGTGAGACCCAGGGACTGTCCATAAGCGGCTGTGTCACTAGGGAATCAGAGCCAAGGAGGAAGGCGTATCTTTTGCCTGTAAGACTTGCTGTCTAATCGCCCTTAGCTCTTGAGTCCAGCATAGTTTGTTATAGGTGTGGGCTGTAGATAAACAGAAAGTGTTGGTTTTTTAAGCCTTTGATTTCAGTCTCCAGACCTGAGTTTGGAATAATAACAGAACTGTGTTTTACTATAAATAGGAGAAGATGTGGCAGTGCCTGCTTGAACAGAACCAGGCAGGGTGGGGAGCGGGGGGCGGGGGGTCCTTTTTGTTTGCGGAGAGCCGCCTTTCCCGGAGATTCTTACCTGCATCACAAGGGCTGGGCCTCTGTCACATGGTCCCCTTTCCTGGAAGGCGGCCAGTGGATCCTGCTGCTATGGCCGGCACTCCCTCCCTGTGCAAACGATGAAGCAGGAAGAAAGGGAGATTGGATTTGGACAGGCAGCCAGCCTTGTCAGCCTCAAGGACAAATGTCTTTTTCATTAAGTAACTAAGTGACCTTCCCTCTGAAACATGGGCTTCCAAAGAACAGTGTGCTTCCTGCGTCCATACAGGGAGTTCCTGGAAGCTCTAAGTTAGATTTAAAGCAGGTGGGTGTCCTGATGTTAAGGTCTTAGTTGTTTTGACCAGTGTACCATGCTTGTTAGCATCAAGGGGCACCGGGTGGAAAGTACAGAACTGCCGTGCTATCGTTACAGCCTTTCTGCGTAAAACTAAAATTATTCCAGTACATAAAGTTTATTGGTTAAAAAAAAGTAGGTGAAATTATTCCTATATTTTCTATCTTCCTTTTTTTTTTAAGAAAAAGTGAGTACAAATATAAATAATATAGAACATATATGAATAGGATGCTAAATTTCTAATTTAAAAATGAAATAGATATGAAACAAGCAACAAATATTACTGGGAACTATCGCACATGCAGCCATAGTCCACATCTTGTAATAACCTATAATGGAAAAAATCTGAAGAATAATATATGTGTATATGTATGACTGAATCACCTTGTGTGCCTGAAACGCTGTAAGTCGACTATCCTTCAGTAAAATGTATATATGAAGGAAAAAGAGAAAATATATGGAGACAGGTTTTTTTGGGGGGTTTTTTTAGCTACTAAATCTCACCACTGACACCCTCCTTTTCTGAACATCTGTTTCCTCCTCCTTCAAGGGTCCTAGTCTCCCCAGTCTCAAAAGGAACACCTCATAAATTATTACACAGGTTATATAACAGGTTATACGGTAGCCTTCCCCGGCGTGGTAAGGCGGTATCACCTGGGAATAGCTCTGGTGGGCTTCCGCAGGGGTGGTTCCGGGGTAGTGTCTGTCGTAACACCTCCAGCATCACACTGGGTGTCCTTCTCTATGGCGTTGGCCATGCTGAGTTTGTTTGGTGTTGGTAGGATGCCTCCTGTTCCCCCAGACGCACACACCGGTGGAGCCCGAAAGGGGTCACACTGGGGAAGGTGTCCTTGGGGCTCTGACCCCCGTGGGCATCACTGGGAGGTCTGCACGTGGCTGACCGAACACCTCCGGGGGCTGGAGACGCTAATGAGCCGTTTACCTACGCTGTTTCACTGCTCCCGCAACTCGTCTTTATGGATGAATAAAGCTGAAGTTCAGGGAAATTAAAGTCACTTAGTAAAACGTGAAGCCAGCGTTCAACCCGGAGCCATCTGGAGGAAGAAGTGTGTTTACCAGCCTCCCCGCTTGGCCCTTTTAATAAGCAGTTGCACGGTAATCAGCGTTTTACCCTGGCGAAGCGTTTTGTAGGAAACATTTCAGCCAAATTGTCCTCTGTTACCTGGCGACAGGAGAAAGGAGGGGGAAGCAGGCTGTGCTCCTGTGTTTGTGAGCTCGTCTCGCGCTCAGCTGGCATTATGGTGGGATGGGGGACAGTCCAGTGAGGAGAATGAGGGATGGGGTCCTTAGACTTGGGCTTGCCTTCTCGGACCTTCTGGTTAACGACCGTGGGGCCTTGGGCAGGCTGACCTTGTGTAATCTCATCTGTGACCTGTGAGTAACTGCAATAGCTCTCGCTGCTGCCCTGAGAACTCAGTGAGGTGATCATGCCAAGTGCTCAGCACAGGGCCTGGCACGGCGTGCCACTTTGTAAATGCTGGCTGATGGTTACTCTTCTCATCAATATATCCTCATCATCAGACGCCTTGATGGGCAGAGATTAATAGGTTTAATGGCCTCATCCATTGCTGGTTTTAAACAATATCTTATATGTACTCTATGATGAATATATACTTTAAAAAATAAATCGACACTAAAGGCCCTTGGATTTATGTCAGTAGTTCCAAAAGATCTAGAATAGACTTGCAGATATCTTTCATTGAATTCTGTATGTGAAGTATTCCATTTGCCAAAGTAAATTTGTCTCCAGACCTCTCTGCACTTGTGATACGAATTAGTCTCTGAAAAACAACCTCATGTTTGAAAAACATGTGCTTTGTTCTGAATTTTATCACTAGCAGTACACGGTTCTGGTCTTTGGAAGGTACCCAGCTGTTATTTAAAGGAGCACAGAGAAGAACAAAGTGTAACTTGACCTTCCGTCTGCTGATCACCTTCACTTGTCTGGCAGAGCAGCAGCAGAGACCCGTGCAGCCACAGCGTGATGTTTTCATTTGCTTCTTCCTGCTGTCTTACTAAAGACGCTTCTATCCTTGTTTCCTCTTTTCCATCTCCTGTCCTCCCTTCCATCAATTAAATGAGTGTAATTGGGTTCTAACTTGGTGTATGTGAAGTGTTTTTAGTAATGTCAGTTCATAGAACTTTATGCCCTAAAATCAATTTCCTGCTTTCATATCCCCTTCTAAATGTTGTCAGGACTCAGGAAGTAATTATTTTAGTTCTCTGATTCACTGTTGTTATTGCCTCTTGAAGAGTTTTGTATCCCAGGCACCAAACCGTCCCTGTGTGGTGTAAAACACTTGAACACAATTGCTTAACCTTCTTGAATCAAGGACTGCGCTGCTTTGAAAAGCAGAGCTTTCGACTCCTGCGTCCCTTTAGGATGGTTTGAGGTGGGTTGTTATGGCTTTAAGTGTAGTCTAGATTTTCTTGAATGAACAGATTTCATCTTCTGTTGTAATTAACACTCAACTCATATTTTCCAACAGACACATGGTTTAAACAGCATAATATTCCTATTTGTTAGTCTTGACAGTTTTTTTTTTTTTTAATGTACAGCATACTGCTGCTGCTGCTGCTGCTAAGTCGCCTCAGTCGTGTCCGACTCTGTGTGACCCCATAGACGGCAGCCCACCAGGCTCCCCCATCTCTGGGATTCTCCAGGCAAGAGCACTGGAGTGGGTTGCCATTTCCTTCTCCAATGCATGAAAGTGAAAAGTGAAAGTGAAGTCGCTCAGTCATGTCCGACTCTTCACGACCCCATGGACTGTAGCCCACCAGGCTCCTCCGTCCATGGGATTTTCCAGGCAAGGGTACTGGAGTGGGATGCCATTGCCTTCTCCATACTGAGTGACATGAAATGCTTGGACTCTGTAGGACTGTGATCCAGCAGGAGCAGATCCATCCCAGGACTTGGGAGATAACTGAAAGCTTTTGTTGGAAGGGAAGACGCAGCGTCTTCATAGGCAGAATTGATTTGCCTTCTAGAAACACTAAGTCTATGGACTAGATCTACCACATGTTACTCCTTGGGGCTTGTCGGTGCTCTTAAACAATGCCTGTGAGTGCTAAGTGGTCCTTCCAGAAGGAAGTACAGGGTTCTGTAGGCTCAGAAAAAGGAAGCAGGAGGAATGGAGCCAGTGGTAAGGTGGCGTAACATCCCTGATGCCCAGAAAGATCCTCCACCCACGACTGCGCACCCCGGAGGTGGCAAGCCACGCCCGCCTCTGCTGCGGCACGTCCTTGAAAATAACTGTATTTATTGATGTTTGTCTGTGCTGCGTCTTCACTGCTGTGTGGTCTTTGCTCTGGCTGTGCTGGACGGCTTTTCATCGGCTCTGGGGTGCGTGGGCTTCGGTGGCTGTACCCCCTGGGCTCTAAAGCACAGGCTCAGTAGTTGGGGCACACGGGCTTAGCTGCCCTGAGGCGTGTGGGATCTTCCCAGACCAGAGATCAAACCCGTGTCTCCTGCACTGGCAGGCAGATTCTTTACCACCGACCAGCAGGGAAGGCCCGCCATGTCCTGATGGTAAGGGTGCTGATCACAGCGTGTGAGGGTCTTCCGTCTGGACGGTGGCCCTGAGGGCCGCGTGGGTTGACGCCCCTGGCCCTCAGCCTCAGCCCTGCTGGCCTTGGCTCTTTCCCGTCACAACAGGCAGCGTCCTTATTCCCCTGCCTGTGTAAGCACCTCCCAGCGCTGTGGGCTGTAACACAAGGCCAGTGGGATCTTCGTTTCCCTAGCAGGCATCGAACCTGTGCCTCCTGCCGTGGGAGTGAGGGGCCCTAACCACTAAGCAGGGACCCTAAGCAGGCTGCTGCTGCTTCCGTCGCTCAGCCGTGTCCGACTCTTGCGACCCCCTGGACTGCGGCCCGCCAGGCTCCTCTGTCCATGGGGTTTCCCAGGCAAGAGTGCTGGAGTGGGTTGCCATTTCCTTCTGCAGGGGCTCTTCTGGATCCAGGGATTGAACCCAGGTCTCCTGCACTGCAGGCAGATCTGCCAGCAGATTCTTTACCGACCGAGCTACAAGGGAAGCCTTACTACTGGGCCACCAGGCAGTTCCCAAGGCTTCTTGACTCTTCTGAATTCTAAAACTTGTTAAAATTCCTGATGAGGTGATATCTAGGGCACAGCTGATATCCCACTCTCTTTCCCTCTCCCCTCCTTAACCCCACCTTCTTACTTTCTTACCACACTGCTGGATTCAGTGTGAATTGCTCTTCCATGACGTCTGTTGTGTTACGTCATCTGTCAGCAAATATTTCAAGGCTGGATGAAAGTAAGTGATCTCCCTCCCTCCAACTAGATAAGTAGCCTAAAACATCTTTTATATTCAATGGAACTTATGGGGCTTAAGATGAGAAGTTTTCAGATTCAGCCCTAGAATATATGTGCGAGTGGAAGAGAAGCCAATTCTCCTTCCTTGGGATAATCAGCTTTTAAAATTTTCTTCCTTTGATAAAATCATCCTAATAATTTCTAATGGGGAAAATGTAGCCATATTATCCTCCATAGGCATGTCTCTGAACTACGTCAGTTTATGATTTTGGTAGATACATTGCGTGATATCCCCCTTGTGCTTTCTGAAAGGTGAAAGTGTACAGTGGACAGGGACCTGTTTTCTTTTACCGAATGTCAGCGTTGTGAGTTTGGCGCTTCTGAAGCCCACGCTGCCCTGAATGATAAACTGTTGTGTATTTACATTGCTTTGGCTTTGGGCTGTTTCTCCTTTTCCTCCTGTTTTATGTCTCACTTGAGCTAGGCCGAGTCAGGCCCCTAGAGAATTCGACCAGTGCAAAAGGCAACGCTTGGACAGTCCCAGAAAGTATAAACTGGATGAATTAGAAATTGTCAGTTTTCAGTCATAGCTGGGATGAAAGCGCGCCTTCACAGTAGGTTCTGAGAGTGCAGCATGAACCTTGTCTCTTCTCCCCTCTTCCTGATCAGATGGTAATCTTCTCCAGGAGCGATTCAGTCAGCTAGTCCTCAATTACTAGATGTTAATTTTAGGTCCGAATTTGTGTAGTTGCAAACAATGGTGATGTGTGCATCTTCTGTTCAGTTCAGTTCAGTCGCTCAGTCGTGTCTGACTCTTTGCGACCCCATGAATCGCAGCACGCCAGGCCTCCCTGTCCATCACCAACTCCCAGAGTTCACTCAAACTCATGTCCATCGAGTCGGTGATGCCATCCAGCCATCTCATCCTCTGTCATCCCCTCCTCCTCCTGCCCCCAATCCCTCCCAGCATCAGGGGCTTTTCTAATGAGTCAACTCTTCGCATGAGGTGGCCAAAGTGCTGGAGTTTCAGCTTTAGCTTCAGTCCTTCCAATGAACACCCAGGACCTATCTCCTTTAGAATGGACTGGTTGGATCTCCTTGTAGTCCAAGGGACTCTCAAGAGTCTTCTCCAACACCACAGTTCAAAAGCATCAATTCTTCAGTGCTCAGCCTTCTTCACAGTCCGACTCTCACATCCATACATGACCACTGGAAAAACCATAGCCTTGACTAGAAGGACCTTTGTTGGCAAAGTAATGTCTCTGCTTTTGAATATGCTATCTAGGTTGGTCATAACTTTCCTTCCAAGGAGTAAGTGTCTTTTAATTGCATGGCTGCAGTCACCATCTGCAGTGATTTTGGAGCCCCCCAAAATAAAGTCTGACACTGTTTCCACTGTTTCCCCATCTATGTGCCATGAAGTGATGGGACTGGATGCCATGATCTTAGTTTTCTGAATGTTGAGCTTTAAGCCAACTTTTTCACTCTCCTCTTTCACTTTCATCAAGAGGCTTTTTAGTTCCTCTTCACTTTCTGCCATAAGGGTGGTGTCATCTGCATATCTGAGGTTATTGATATTTCTCCCGGCAATCTTGATTCCAGCTTGTGCTTCTTTCAGCCCAGCATTTCTCATGATGTACTCTGCATATAAGTTAAATAAGCAGGGTGACAGTATACAGCCTTGACGTACTCCTTTTCCTATTTGGAACCAGTCTGTTGTTCCATGTCCAGTTCTAACTTTTGCTTCCTGACCTGCATAGAGGTTTCTCAAGAGGCAGGTCAGGTGGTCTGGTATTCCCATCTCTTGAAGAATTTTCCACAGTTTATTTCCACACAGTCAAAGGCTTTGGCATAGTCAAGAAAGCAGAAATAGATGTTTTTCTGGAACTCTCTTGCTTTTTCAATGATCCAGCAGATGTTGGCAATTTGATCCCTGGTTCCTCTGCCTTTTCTAAAACCAGCTTGAACATTAGGAAGTTCATGGTTCACGTATTGCTGAAGCCTGGCTTGGAGAATTGTGAGCATTACTTTACTAGCGTGTGAGATGAGTGCAATTGTGCGGTAGTTGAGCATTCTTTGGCATTGCCTTTCTTTGGGATTGGAATGAAAACTGACCTTTTCCAGTCCTGTGGCCACTGCTGAGTTTTCCAAATTTGCTGGCATATATGTATTCTCAAGGAGCAAAGGACAAAATTTGTTAAATTATATATGTACAACATTGAGCATAATGAAAAGATCTTGTGTGGATAGGAGATTGGAGATTGGGATTGCAAAAATGAAAAACTGGAATGACCTCAAGATTAGAGATACGCATCACAGTTCTCCTTGATTTTCTTTCCTTGTCTTTAATATCTTTTTCCTAGACCTTAGGAGTTTCCTTTTTTCTTGTTGTTTGTTTTTTGTGTTTAATGAAGAGCAATTTGCATATGTAGCAAATGAACTTTGCATTTTATATGGAGATTGTCCCATTAAAGTATAGAACAGAATCAATTCGTTCCTCTCTGTGGAATATAAACTATATGTCATTTAGCCACTTTTATTTCTTGAGACTCTACATATGTAATTTGTATGCGTATGTGGTCAGTCACTCAGTCGTGTCCAACTTTTTCTGACCCCATGGACTATAGCCTGCCAGGCTCTTCTGTCCATGGAATTTTCCAGGCAAGAATACTGGGGCGGGTTGCCATTTCCTCGTTCAGGGGATCTTCCGAACCCAGGGATCGAACCTGAGTCTCTTGAGTCTCCTACATTGGCAGGCAGATTCTTTACCATCTGGGAAGCCCACATATGAAGTTGTACCTATACAAAAGAAATCTTCAGCTTTCTTAATCTAATTCTTCTTAAAACTTACTTTGTCTAAACTCACTCCTTTATGTCTTACTTTTGTTTGACTTCTGAGATTTAAATATCTTCCGGGGGATATTTGCCAAACTGGATATCTGGTTAAGATTTCATATTTCTTATGACTGAAAGGTGACAGAGCTGCTCGTGGGAGCTGAACACAGCGCTCTTTGAAAGCAGGGCAGGACAGACAGACGGGGCGGGTTCCTGCAGGAACTCTCGTGAGCAGCCATGGAAGTGGCCCCGGGAGCCTGAGCAGAAGAGCGCTGAAGGCGATCCGCAGATCCCAGACTTCTTACGGAAGCTGTCCTCTTTCTTCTTCACAGCAGAACTATGCAGGAAACTTGAGGTTTAAATTTGGTAAGTTGCCCAAATCACTCAGCTCAGAAAGGAGGCAGGACTGGGAGCAAAGCCGAATTCTGCTGACTCTTGAGCCGTCGCTTTTCATCACGTAAGACTGTTTTCTGAAAGTTATAAGAGAGTCTTCAGAAAAGTTCTGGCCTGACTGTTTTGTTCTTAGATGAAGCCACGTCTGTTTTGGAAGACTTTGGTATTGATGAGCTTGAAAGGATGAGCAGATGAAGATGTCGTGGTCCAGTCAGCATGCTAACGGGAGATGGCTGGGCGGGTGTGGGACCCTCCCTTGGCGCTCATTGGTTGAAGATGTGAGTGACGTCACGAGTGACTGACAGATGCTATAATATGGTTGCTTGCACTCAGCTCTTGTAACGATGGTTATCTTTGCTATACCTAGGATTGCACTCACAAGCAAAGCAAATGTACAAAACTGAGCGTTTGTATATTTAAACTTTTAATGAGAGGGAAAAATTAAAGAGCACTTTTAAAAGCCAAAGACTTGATTGGAAACAATGCAAGGGACACATGCAATTGTTACGTCCCTGTTCTGAGAGAAGGATTTTGTCTCCATCTGTGCCAGCCACACAGCTGAAGGATGAACACGTGGAGAACTTCGTTTCACAGCGTGTGGCTGCTCCTAAGGCCCTAAACACCAAATCAGTCCTTGAAAATGGAAGTGGGGCATTGAATGTAGTGCCGCATAAAGTTGAATTCCCGTAAGTCAAATGACAATGGATCATCAGCAAATGATGGTCACACTAAAAACAACAACGTGCTAAGTCACTCAGTCGTGTCCAATTCTTTGCCACCCTATGGACCATAGTCTTCCAGGCTCCTCTGTCCATGGGATTCTCCAGGCAAGAACACTGGAGTGGGTTGCTGTTTCCTTCTCCAGGGGACCTTCCCGACACAGGGATCAAACCAGCATCTCTTATGTCTCCTGCATTAGGCACGTGGGTTCTTTACCACTATTGGTTGTAAAATAACAAACGTGCAATTTATTGAATTCTTTCAATCTTGGCATTATGTTTAACATGGATAGTCCACTATCTTATACAGTCCTGGTTTGCCCTGATTTGGTCATGTTTAAACATGTAGATTACTGGAGAGACTATGTGATGACAAAGGGCTATTTAAACTTACTCCCTGTATCTTATCTTAGGTGATACGTTTACCCTTTTAGATATAGGTGGTAATACAACTCGGGAGGTGGAGAATGGGAATGAATTAATCCTTGGCTCAGTAGGTAAAGCCTGCAGATAACTTAAAGCACTTTTATCTGTCATGGAATTAGTTTAGATGAAACGAGTTGCCAGTCCAGGTTCGATGCACGATACTGGATGCTTGGGGCTGGTGCACTGGGACGACCCAGAGGGATGGAATGGGGAGGGAGGTGGGAGGAGGGTTCAGGATGGGGAACACATGTATATCTGTGGCGGATTCATTTTGATATTTGGCAAAACTAATACAATTATGTAAAGTTTAAAAATAAAATAAAATTAAAAAAAAAAAAAAGAATGCTATTCTGGATTTATTTATACCAAAGCCAGTGTTTTGTGTCACTCACTGTACAAAGACAAAATAGGTCTTAATAAGGGTATGTACAGTACTATGTATTTTCAGGTTGTAATTTAAGATACTGTTGCCAAAGTCACATTCCGGATTTTAAAAACCACAGTAAACTCAGAAAAGGTTGCCAGAAAAAAATAAGTTATCTATAAAATTAGTATTATAGTATTACTGTATTATAGTATTATTGAATGTAGTGATGTAATACATTTATATAAAAATTTGACTATCATGGGAGCCACCATTTATAGATATCATATCAAAATGTAATTGACTTATCTTTTGGTCTAGGATGTATGTATAATCTCCTGAATACATTATTTACTGAGAATATGCAGTACCATCTCTGAATTAGATGTGTTTGCCTTCATGGCCAACATCATTCATTTACCTGAAGTGTATAGTTTTTTGTGGTCGTTGTGTAGTTGCTAAATCATGTCTGACTCTTTGACTCTTTATGAGCCCATGGACTGCAGCCCGCCAGGCTCCTCTGTCCTCCACTATCTCCTGGAGTTTGCTAAAATCCATGTCCATTGGGTCAGTGATGCATATAAACATCTCATCCTCTGCCACCCCCTTCTCATTTTGCCTTCAATCTTTCCCAGCTTCAGGGTCTTTTCTGATGAGTCAGATTTTCACATCAGGTGGCCAAAGTATTAGAGCTTAAGCTTCAGCATCAGTCCTTCCAATGAATATGCAGGACTGATTCCCTTTGGGACTGACTGGTTGGATCTCCTTGTAGTCCAAGGGACTCTCAAGCATCTTCTCCAACACCACTGTTTGAAAGCATCAGTTCTCCAGTGTTGAGCCTTCTTTATGGTCCAACTCTCACACCCGTACATGACTATGGGAAATTATTTGGCAATAAAAAGGAGGGAAGTTAAAAAAAAAAAGGGAGGGAAGTGCCAATACACGGCGTTACATGGATAAACCTTGTAAACGTTATGCCAAGTGGAAGAAGCGAGTCACAGTGGGCCTTATGTGGCTCTAATCGTACGAAATGCCGAAGGCAGGCGGCGCTGCAGGGTTGGCATGTTGGTCAGTGCTTGCCTGTGAATAAGGGTCACGGGCAGACTGGAAGGGACAGCTCAGGAGCTGGGTTTCTTCTGGTGTTGATGGGAATATTTTAAAATCAGTTGTGATGCTGGGATGCACACCTCTGTGAGCACATTCTAGAGTAGATAGAGAACCGTGCACATTAAGTAGGTGAGTTATCTTATATGTAAATTACATTTCAGTGATGCTGTTACAGAACACATGTAGAATCTCTAAGATAAAACCAGGTTTTGACCTGTCTTGCTGAAATCAAAAGGAAGAAAAAAAATCCTCTCAATTTTTTCTTTTTTTCAAAGCTGCAGGAGTTTTGACTGCCTTTAATTATCAAGCAGTCAGAGAGAAATTTCTGTTAGAGTAGAAATAACAACCTAGTTGAAAAGGAACTGAGAGAGGAAACTGGATTAAAACCCCACATTTAACCCCAGATAAGTAGAACAGACGGCTGCATTCTGACGCTGACCACACGCGCAGTGATCAGTGTCCGGACGGCCGTTTGGGCATCAGCGCCGTGCAGCAGCTTGTACCGGCGGCTGCGCCGCCTCTCCTGCTGGTTTACGGCCTGAGGACTCCCGTTCCTGGTCTCCCAGCCCACTTACAAAACGTGTTGTTGCAGTTTGTTTGTCTCTTAAAAACCGATCGTGTTTATGATTTTTGTCTCTGCTGGGTCTCCACTGCTGTGCCAGCTTTCCTCCGGTTGCAGAGGCGGGCTCCTCTCCGGCTGCCCTGCCTGGGCTTCTCGTGCGGTGGCTCCTTCTCTTGCTGGGGGGCTCAAGGGCCTCCGTGGCCGTGAGGCGTGGGCTCAGAGCACAGGCCCAGTGGCTGTGGGGCTTAGTCGCTCTGAGGCGTGTGGGGTCTTCCTGGACCAGGGATGGAGCCCGTGTCTGCTGCATTGGCAGGTGGATTCTTTACCACTGAGCCGCCAGAGAAGCCCTGATTGTTTCTCTTTATTGACAGACACATACTTAACCTCCAAGAAAATGCACATACCTTAAACTCTTAGTTTGATTTCACCTGGGAAGCCCCCTGATAATATATATATATATATATATATATATATATTCATTCATGTAAAATAAGATGCAGAATGTCTTCATCGCCCCAGAGTCTTGTCCTGCTCTTTCCCAGTCAGTCCCTTATCCCTCCCCCTTTCTAATTTCTGTCATTATATGTGAATTTTGTCTTTGCTTGAGCTTCATATAAATTGTGTCTGGCCTTTCTAACTCAGCTTAATGCTTTTCGTATTAATCCACATTGTCTTCTGTGTTAACAGCTCATTCCTTTTTATCACCGAGGAGTGTTTCATGGTATGAATATAATAGTTTACTTACCTCTTCTCCTACTTACCTAGGTCTATATGATTTCTGTCCTTTATTGTGCCCATCTTTGCATGCAATGTTCCCTTGGTATCGCTAATTTTCTTGAAGAGATCTCTAGTCTTTCCCATTCTTTTGTTTTCCTCTATTTCTTTGCATTGATCACTGAGGAAGGCTTTCTTATCTGTCCTTGCTATTCTTTGGAACTCTGCATTCAAATGGGTGTATCTTTCCTTTTCTCCTTTGCTTTTCACAGCTATTTGTAAGGCCTCCTTAGACAGCCATTTTGCTTTTTTGCATTTCTTTTCCTTGGGGATGATCTTGATCCCTGTCTCCTGTACAACGTCATGAACCTTTGTCCATAGTTCTTCAGGTACTCTATCAGAGCTAATCCCTTGAATCTACTTGTTACTTCCACTGTATAATCATAAGGGATTTGTTTTAGGTCATACCTGAATGGTCTAGTGGTTTTCCCTACTTGCTTCAATTTAAGTGTGAATTTGGCAATAAGGAGTTCATGGTCTGAGCCACAGTCAGCTCCCAGTCTTGTTTTTGTGGACTGTATAGAGTTTCTCCATCTTTGGCTGCAAAGAATATAATTAATCTGATTTCAGTGTTGACCATCTGGTGATGCCCGTGTGTAGAGTCTTCTCTTGTGTTGTGAGTCTAGTGAGTGTGAAATAGCATCTCATTGTGATTTTAATTTGCATTTCCATATTAACTAGTGAGGGCAAGTTTTCATATGCTAATTGGATTTTTGGAGATAGAGTCTATTCAAGTGTTTTGAATTTTGGGGGGGTTGTTTGAGACTTCAGCATGTTGCTGGCCAGTTTGCAGCATTCTTGGTTACTTCTCAGAGACCAAAATGGCCTCGGCACGTGGCTTTTGAAGCCTGATGTCTTGCCTATTCTGCGTCTCCACGATTCATGCACTCAGAGTATAAAATTGAAGTTGCACGTGGACCACAATAAATCCCTGAGGTATAAAGGGTATTGTAGCATTGGGTGTAAAGTCTTTGTCCAGACTTTTGCTCCTGTCTCTTGGCTGGAGTTTCCCGGCCACAGTGCCCAGTGTCTGCAGGATACCAGACGGTCTCACGGGCTGTTTCTTCTCCCCAGTGTCCAACAAGCACCCGTTTGTGGACAGCAATCTTCTCTACCAGTTCAGAATGAACTTCCGGCGGAGGCGAAGGCTGATGGAGCTGCTCAGTGAGAAATCCCCGTCCTCCCAGGAGACGCACGACAGCCCCTTCTGCCTGCGGAAGCAGGGCCACGACCACCGGAAGTCGGCCAGCTTCACGTCAGGTGCGTGCGTCCCGCCCTGATCGCGCGCGTGCGTCTGTTGAGAAGTAACACCGCCCTAACTCACCTTTGTGAATTCTGTTCTCAAGAAACTCATTATTTATAACTAAAAAATTATATATTTATTTATCTTGCCCCCCCAAAAGGAAACATACACACACACCACCAAATTGTTCCTGGGTAATCAACTTCAATGCTGTGAAGTCTGTTTTATAATTTTATGTATTTAAATTACAAAAGACCACGCAAGCCCTCACTCATACCTTATTTACTTTTCATTTACAAACAATTCTGGGTCTCTTGTATTTCAGGCAGATTCTTTACTGCCTGAAAAACAATCATTAATTATCCAGTTTTCAGAGTCCAGCATTGAAAATCTATATAAGGATGAATAAGACTTTTGAGGGCATATACAACTAAAAGGAAAGTGATTATCAATGTATCACACAAACCAAGTTAAACCTGTGAAAGGCAGACATAGGCGCTCAGAAAGCACAGTATCCTGGGGCATTGTGTGTAAGGTCAGACAGTCTCATATTGACAGTTAACCCTGGGCAGAAATGATGACTGATGTTCACAACGATAACCCCATTTGAACAAACTGAACTGAACAAAATAACCTCATTCACTCAGAGAAGGCTAACGACCTGTCATCCTGTGTAAGGATGGCTGCTTCCTGGGCTGTCTTCTGCTCTGAAAACTCGACCCTGACTCGGGAAACTGGTCAGCCTAAGGCTTGGAGCCCAAGGCCTCAGGCTTCACCTGAAACCCTGAACAAAGGGAAAACACGAATTGGTTACGAACAGGAGGTGACAGTGAGAACGCTTACAACTAGAAGTCCTGGGAACATTCTGCACCTGGCACGGAGCCAAGCTTGACTGCACAAATTTTCTCATTGAATCCTCACTGTCAGTCTGCAAGGAAAGACATTTTGTATCCCCACTTTACGGGTGAAAAAATTCAGTCAGGGAGCTGTGGACTGGCTTCGGCAGGCTCCCACAGCTGGAAAGTGGTGGGCGGAGCTGGGTCTGGCAGGAATTCGTCCTGACCCCGTGCTCCTCTCCAGCCTTCCACATCCCAGGTTCCTCAGACAGGCTGGGAAGGGGCAGAGAACGAAGAAAGGGCCGCACCAGGAGAGGAAATGCTAGCTGAGGGTAGGGGCCTGAGCCTGTGCTTGGATGCCCTCCAGCTGTGTGCCCCTAAGGCGTCAGCCTCCTGCAAACGCACAGGAACCATCCACACCCTGCCTGTTCTTCACTGAGTCCCAGAGACCTGAACAGGTGACCGTGATCAGCATACAGTAACCATGGTGACCGTGGTGGCCAGCGTGGCTTTGGGCTTCCCGGGGCCAGGCTCTGCGCCGCGCTCCTCTCCCTGTATCCTACACCTTGCTGTCCTCCCACTGATGCTCTCCTCCCCCTGATGAGAGCCAGCCAGCTCCATGGAGGGAAAAGCGAGGTCAGATCATTGAAGCGGCTGCTTCAGTACTGCACGCCTTCCAAGCCTGAGGTCACACCCTGTGTTTTAATCTTCTGTGGCGCTGAGTGATTAGCGGTTTACTCTTCAATCAGGAGGCACTTATTGTCACCGTTAGTTCATTAAGTGTCTTGCCGGCACTTAATTTACATCCTCTCAGGGATGCTTGGCATGAGCTCCGAGGTTCTTAAAATAGTATTTCATGTAGCTGAGTGCTTTCCCCTATATAACCACTCCTGCACCAATCCCCACTGGAGAGCATTATTCCCACTTTACAGCTGGGGAAACTGAGGCTTACAAAACCCAAGGGACTAGGCCCAGCTTCTGCTATTTACTCATAGGTGGCGGAGCTGCCACTCAGACCCTTGCTTTTCCGATGCCAAGGCCAGAGGGCTTGATTCTGGCAGTGGAGGCTGCCCCACAACCCCGGCAGTTGCAGGCGGCCAGTTCTCGAGAACCAAGCTCACTGCTGCCCATGATTGCGCATGTCCCCGGGGACCCAGCCCACCCCACAAGTGACTGTGCGTGTCCCGGGGACCCAGCCCACCACCGTGGACGCCGGCACGTGTCCCAGGGACCAAGCGCATGGCCATGACCGCGCGTGTCCCCGGGCCTGGCCCACCTCCATGGGTGACCGCGCATGTCCCGGGGACCCAACCCACCCCCAAGTGACTGTGCGTGTCCCGGGGACCCAGCCCACCACCGTGCATGCGGGCACGTGTCCCGGGGCCCGGCCCACGGCCATGACCGCGTGTCCTCGCCCGCAGTCAGCCCCAGCAAGGAAATCAAGACCACGTCGGCTGCGCGAAGGAGCAGCATGGGCAGCTGCGGCAGCAGCGGCTACTTCAGCAGCAGCCCCACCCTCTCCAACAGCCCCCCTGTGCTCTGCAACCCCAAGTCTGGTGAGTGGCGGGCGCAGCCCGTCTGCCCGAGGCTGTGGGGACGCGGGCGCGCGCGGGCTTTGTTAAGCGGATTCCCTCATTAAGTGGAAGGGGACGAACCGGGTGATCTCCATGCGTGGTGCGACTTGGGGGCCCCTCATCTTGGATGGGGGCGGCTCCTCTTGGATGGGGGCTTCCCAGCGGCGCTGGTGGTACAGAACCCCCCAGCCAGTGCAGGAGAGGTAAGGGATACGAGCTCGCTCCCTGGGTGGGGAAGATCCCGCCCCAGCGAGGTTGTCTGGAGAATCCCTTGGGCAGAGGGGCCCGGCGGCTGCAGCCCTGGGGTCTCAGACTTGGACACGACTGGGCACTGGGCACTCAGCGTGCAGGCAGGCACGCCTGGGGGAAGGAAGGGAGATCGCAGGTTTGTAGACAGGGAACTGGGCTGCAGCGCGCGCCCCGAGGAGGCTGCGGCTGACCCCAGGTGGTGCTCTGGAGTCGGGGGGCCTTGGAGAGGGGTCCCCTCTTGGGGGAGGTGGCCAGGCTGTTAGACCCTCACGCTGACCGGCCGTTGGATGCTGGCCGCCTTTCGGAGCGGGGCACGGCCTGGGGAAGTGGACTGTCTTTGCAGACAGGGTTTCCAGGACAGCTGCGAACCCCGGTCGTCTGAGGGCCTTCACGCCAGCAGCCCCAGCTCCAGGAGCAGCCGCTGGTTTCTGCGGTGGGTTTGAGCGGTGCACAGCAGGGGAGGCGCCGCTGCCCGGATGGTAACTGATGCTTGGATCTGCAAGGTCTCTGTACCCGCAAGGGAGAAGCGTGGAGCTCTGCAGCCCACCTACCCCTGCAGAGGACTCTCCATGCCTTGTGGTTTCCAACTCTACTCTTCAACCCCCATAGACTTTATGTTCCAGAAAAAAAAAAAAAAAACCACCCAACAACCTAGGCACACAGATGGGTACTGAACTTGCACTCAGATCGAGCCACCTCCTCAGCCCACAGGCGCCTGGACGCAGGGACACCACGGCCGTCCCCGAGTGGACTGTGGTCCGCTGGGGTCAGCGTGGCCTGAGGACACCTTCCACCCGCCTTGTGTAGCGCCCCGCCCCCCTGCATTCAGTCCGTCACCTTCAGGGAGGAGGCTTTTTGTTCCTGCTGAGTCCTCACCAGCAGGTGCTGCAGATACGGTGATGAGAGGTCATGATCCCATCCTTCAGTGAGCAGATCTCTCTTAGAGAAAAAAATAAAAAGCTTTCATTAGAGTAAGGACAAATAGATGTTGTTGAAAGGCTTTAAGAGAAAACAGTCGTCTAATGCTGTGCTCTAGGCAAGTGGGTATTTTTCTTAATCTAACTTTTTTTTCTGCCTTCTGTAGTGGAGGTCTAGCTCTCAGTATAAAGTTTTAACCTGCAAATAAATGAAAATAGTTGCTTCCACACTGGCTGGGAGATCTTCGTGCACCCATATATGACCAAGTTTCTCAATTAATAGAGCACTGCTGATAAGGTAGTATGAGAAGAACCTTACTGTTAGAAATATCATTTTGAAGTCCAAATGGAAACCAAACACCTCCAAGTTAAAAGAGTTCAGCTTCAGGAAAGTATCAGTTGTGCTAAAGCCATTGTATATGTTTTTGATTCCTTGGGTGAGTAGAAGGTTGCGTTGTTTCCTCTTTCTCCTTACCCCCTTGGCCCAAAGGGGGAATTTCACTGACGTGCGGACAGAAATGGAGAAGGCAATGGCACCCCACTCCAGTACTCTTGCCTGGAAAATCCCATTGACGGAAGAGCCTGGGAGGCTGCAGTCCATGTGGTCACTAGGAGTCGGACACGACTGAGCGACTTCACTTTCACTTTTCACTTTCATGCACTGGAGAAGGAAATGGCAACCCACTCCAGTGTTCTTGCCTGGAGAATCCCAGGGACGGGGGAGCCTGGTGGGCTGCCATCCATGGGGTCACACAGAGTCGGACACGACTGAAGTGACTTAGCAGCAGCAGCAGCAAGACGGAGGGAGCTCACCTGTGATTTTTTTTCCCTCAAGCAAGTAAGCAGACTTTATGGTAAGGCATTTAAAGTTAATCATTAGTTATCCATCAGCATATATTTTTAATACTATATGTAAATGCCCCAATGCAGATTAAGTGCTATAAAAAGTAATATAATTAGTATCATTGTGATGAGTAAATAAGTTCTCAAGGGTATGATAAGAGAAAGCTAGAAATGACTGCCTAGGTTTCAAAGTTTCTGCACATTTTAACGTAGGAAAGTGGGGCAGTGTATTCAGTGGTCAGCATTGCTGCCAAGTATTACAATATAGTGTGACTCAGAGTCACGATGACGCCTGTCACAATGGCTGACATTAACAAGAACTCACATGACAAGTGTTGGTGAGCGTGTAGAGAAAAGGGGGCCGTCATGCACGGTTGGTGGGAATGTAGACAGGTGCAGCCACTGTGGGAAGCAGTATGGTGATCCCTAAAAGAAACAGAACCACCTTGTGAATCCACAGTTTCACTTCCGAGTGTTCATCTATGGGAGAGGAGAACACGTTGAGATTTTATCTGCTCCCCCATGTTTATCGCAGCGTTGCTCATAACAGCCAAGACATGGCAGCAGCCTGATGCCCGTCAGGGGATGCATGGATGAAGGAGATGAGGTATCTCACACACACACACACACACACACACACACAGTGGGACGTTACTCAGTGATGACAGTGAAGGAAAGTCTGCTCTTTGCAACAAAGTGGGTGAGCCTTGAGGTCTAGATGCCAAGTGAAATGTCAGACAGAGTGACAGACACCACCCGATCTCGCGTGTATGTGAAACCTAACAGAAACCTCATACGTACAGAGAGCAAGCTGGTGCTGGCCAGAGGGGCCTGGTCAGTGGGAGCAGGAAGGTCGAGTGGGAGAAAGGGGTCAAAGGGCACAAGTCTCCAGCTTCTCAGCGCGTCCCGGGGAATGCAATGTACCGCGTGTGACTGCGGTTGGTAATGCTGCGTTGTATATTCGAACGTTGCTAAGAGAGTAGACCTTTCTTTCAGTATTTTTATCTGTTTGGGTGCCGGGTCTCAGCACGAGGGCCCCTTGGCAGCAGGAGGTGGGATCTGGCTCCTGACCAGGGGTTGGACCTGGACCCCCTGCTTTGGGAGCTGAGGGTCCCAGCCACTGAACCCCCAGGGAAGTCCCCAGGGTAGACCTGATAAGCTTTCATTTCAAGAAGAAAAAGCTTGTAGCTACATGAGGTGATGACCTTAACTGGATCAGGTGATCATTTAATCATACATGCATCATGTTACAACCCAAAACGGATCTACTGTGTCGATTATATCTCAATAAAAGTAGACCGTGTAACAAGATATGGTGGCTATTGTCAGATATCACAGTGCCATGTGATTCCGACATCCACCCCCATAAACCCCAGAAGGGATCTGAGGGCTGAGAGTGTGGAGGGCTTGACTGACGGGGAGTAAAAAGGCTGCAGTCCTCAACCATGGGCCCCTCCTCTCACCTCTTGACCCTCTGCTGAGAGCTGCTGTTCTTGATCTCAGCCTTCTCGCTCTGTAGGGGAGACGGCAAACCCATGTCCTCCTTTATGAGCTTTCTGAGAGCAGCAGCGGGCATCCCCGTGACCCGTCAGGTCAGCAGGAAGCTCCCCGCTGCCCTCGGCTGAGAATGTGCGGGGCAGGGCCCCGCCCTACGGTCTGGGTCTCACGGCCTCTGGTCCTCCGCTGCCCCTTGGCCAGGCCTGGCCTCCGGCCCCCAAACGCCCCCGCAGAGGGGATGGAGGCTGCGCGTCACCGTGTTGAGCTCCCGGCCCGGCCACTCCAGTTTCTCTGCGCTCAAGCTCATGTGTCTCTAACTGAGATCTCTGCTGCCCTGGGCTGCCGCGGCAGCCTCTGCTCCGGCTCTGCATGAGCACCAGGTGGACGGGGTTCATCTTTGCTGGGATTTTAGGCAGCAAGTCAGGAAGGGACCACAGTCTTTGCCGTCTGCTGGGCCCCAGCAGTGATCTGATGGTCCAGGTGTCTTGGGGTGGGGGGGCCACACGCAGCCGTGTTGGGGCTTCTGCACCCTTTCTTCTGGGGGTGGGCAGTGGCATCAACGCTTGAGTTTAAATCTTGGTTCCATTTGACTCTGAGGCCTTGGACACAAGCTCCTTAACTTTTCTCAGCTTCTGTTTCCTCCCTATCAGAATAGGGATAAGGATGAAATGACCCATTAGTTCTTGTGATGATGAAACAAAGAGAATATATAAAGTGCTGAGCATAGAAGCCAGCATGTGTTAAGGATGCAGAAAAGCTCCCCAGTGTTAGGGTTCAGGACCAAAGGCAGTGTACATGCACCGTCTGGGACTTTAACGAGGATGTTGAACTTTAACGAGGAACTCTAAGGAGCTCTGGTGAACAGGATGCGTACAGTATGATGGGGGGTGGGGGCGGTGGCATTAGCTCTGGAAACATGGTTCGAAGTCTGCCAGAGCCAGAATTCCTCTTACTTTTGACGTGTTGAATGCCTTGTTGCTGTTGTTTAGTCACTAAGTCGGGTCCGACTCCTTTGCAACTGTAGCCGTGGACTGTAGCCCACCTGGCGCCTCCGTCCATGGAATTTTCCAGGCAAGAATACTGGACTGGGTAACCACTTTCTGGTACAGGAGATTTTCCTGACCCAGGGATTGAACCTGAGTCTCCTGTATTGCAGGAGGATTCTGCCCATCTGGGAAGCATTGAATGCCTCAGTTCAGTTCAGTTGCTCAGTCGTGTCCGACTCTTTGCGACCCCATGGACTGCAGCACGCCAGGCCTCCCTGTCCATCACCAACTCCCAGAGTTCACTCAAACTCATGTCCATCACGTCAGTGATGCCATCCAACCATCTCATCCTCTGTTGTCCCCTTCTCCTCCCTTTCTCTTCTCCAGGGGATCTTCCCAATCCAGGGATTGAACCCAGGTTTCCCACATTGCAGGCAGATTCTTTACCAGCTGGGCCCCAGGGGAAGCCCGTTGAATGCCTATCTGGGCTTGAAAGAAAGAAATTCAAGAACTCCCTTGGCACTCCTGCTTCCCCTCCCCCTGCTCCATCTCTGCTTTCTGTAAGTTAGGTTTAGGGCTGTTTTCGTTGCTGAAGTTTTCTGCCTCTGGCGAGAGCTGTGCACTGGGAGGCAGGGATCTCTGATGTCGCAGATTGAGGCATTCAGGAAGTTTCTGCTGAAAGGCTGAACGGAGGGCTAGGAGGATTTGTGCCTTGACCCTGCATCTATCTTGCAGTGTTGAAGAGGCCCGTCACTTCTGAGGAACTCTTGACGCCTGGGGCTCCGTATGCGAGGAAGACGTTCACGGTAGGCCCACCCTTTGGGTTTTCTCCCGCACTGCTCCTTTGTCCAGAGCGTGTCTGCGTGGCGGCCTGTCATGTCAAGTTTGGGGATGGACTTGGAAAGGTCTCCCTTTGGTTTCTCCCAGTTCCCTTTTGGTTTGAACATCATTATGACAGTGTGACTTTCTTGACCCTTTGGCAATAAAATGCATTAGGACTTGACACAATTTATTATTATTAATCCAGCATTTCAAATTCTTTTTGATGTTTCCCTAAAAAAAAATTCATTATGTACCTATTCTAGTATAATGACAGATTTAAAGGCAGGTGGTAGAAAAATAATGCCAACAATCCCTTTCTGCATTATAGTTAATTATAAAAATTATTTAAAACATGTTGTTGTTTAGTTGCTAAGTCATGTCCAACTCTTTGTTACCGCATGGACTGTAGTCCGCCAGGCTCCTCTGTCCATGGGATTCTCCAAGCAAGAGCGCCTGGAGTGGGTTGCCATTTCCTTCTCCAGGGGATCTTCCCAACCCAGGGATCGAACCCATGTCTCCTACACTGCAGGCTGATTCTTTACCACCGAGCTACCAAGGAAGCCCTATTTCAGATATGAGGGAGCCTTAAGGTAGAGGAAGAAGGTTGTTCTGTGATTGATCAATGGCGCTTTTGCAAATATTTTAGGGCCTTGAATTGCAGAAGGACCCCGTTCGGATGTCCTACATGCCTGTGACCACCTGCCCTCTCTTGGAGGGTCTTCAGCCTTCCTTCTTCTTCTTCTAAGACCCCCTGGTGTTCTTCAAACAGAACCCAAGGGCTCCATTTCTCGTTTGTTTTTATTTTAAAGAATTTTGAAATGTGAACCATTTTTAAAGCCTTTATTGAATATGTTCCAGTATTGCTTCTTTTGTATGTTTTAGTTTTTCGGCTGTGAGTCACGTGGGGTCTTAGCTTCCCGACCAGAGATCGGGCCCACAGCCCCACATGGAAGGTGGGGTCTTAGCCTCTGGACCCCCAGGTATCAGGCCCACAGCCCCCCATTGGAAGGTGGGGTCTTAGCCTCTGGACCCCCAGGTATCAGGCCCACAGCCCCCCATTGGAAGGTGGGGTCTTAGCCTCTGGACCTCCAGGGATCAGGCCCATAGCCCCGCATTGGAAGGTGGGGTCTTAGCCTCTGGACCTCCAGGGATCAGGCCCATAGCCCCACATTGGAAGGTGGGGCCTTAGCCTCTGGACCCCCAGGGATCGGGTCCACAGCCCCCCATTGGAAGGTGGGGTCTTAACCTCTGGACCCCCAGGGATCGGGTCCACAGCCCCCCATTGGAAGGTGGGGTCTTAACCTCTGGACCCCCGGGGATCGGGTCCACAGCCCCGCATGAAAAGTGGGGTCTTAGCCTCTGGACCTCCAGGGACGCCCCCAAGCCCCCTGCTGACCTTGCCTCCCCCACTTCCGTCCACCGGCCTCTTGTCTCCTCACATCTACACCGATGGCTTCTTTAGAACACTTCTCATCCTTTCTTTAGTCTCTAATGTTTGTTTTAATACCTCAAGGTTGGGGAAAGCTTTCCACACCATCCATGCTGCAAACATTTGTCAAGGACTGGAGCACATTCTGAGCACCAAGGAGTTAAACCCGGTTGGGTCGATTCATAGCCAAGCAATATGAAAACAGCGCTGGCAACATGCCCATATCAGAGGAAAAGGCAAACTGTACGTTTAGAAGTGAAATCATGTATGAAGAACTCACAGTTCCAAACCCCAAAGCCAGCAGAGTACCTGATAAAGAACTCAGGTCTGTCCTGCTGGCCCAGTGGCTAAGAATCTACCTTCCAATGCTGGGGATGCGGCTTTGATCCCTGGTCTGGGAAGATGCCACGTGCCACGCGGCAACGAAGGCCGTGCACCACAGGTCCTGAATCCCGAGCACCCTGGGGCCCACGCTCCACAACGTAAGAAGCCACCTAAAAGAGAAGCCCACGCTCTGCAACGGGAGAGCAGCCCCTGCACGCAGCAGCTGGCACAGCCCAAAATACTTAAGTCAAAAAGAACTTCTCAGGCAAGCAAAAACAGAGTTTATGAGTACTAAACCTGCCCTGAAAGTCTTCAAGAATGGTCAGAAAAATGTCATTTGCTTCTCTGCCTTTCCTCTGTCTCTGGCATTCAAGAGACAGTGGAGTGCATTTTTAGGTCTGTTTCTCTTTGGCTTTAAATATCAATGCCAGCATTGCTAGTAATTGATTGTGAACGGCCGCCGTCTGTATTTTGGCTGGGGTATGTGCTAGAGATGTGTCTGGGAGCTGCCCAGCAAATGTGACTGCCCATTCTAATTACAATTCTGTCGGGAAAAAGCACTCTCCAGTTTCAAACAACTTTTGGACCAGAGCTGACTTGAGAATTAAGAACTTTGTGTCCTTTTTCACTGTCTTTTATTGGTACATTAAATTGTGTTTCAAGAAAGCCAAGACTCTTCATGTTTCTCCTCCTCAGTAATTGAAATGACTAGTTTAGAGGTCAGTGAGGTAGCAAGAGCATGAGGAAAGTATCCTTTGGAAGCAGAAGGGAAATTGGACCCAGAGGGAAATTTCAACCGTGTTTTTCAGATCATCTAAACTTTCCATTAGAGTCTGATGGTAAACTGCGGCACAGCCTAAGAAAGAAGCCATGTGCCGATTGTTTATGGAGCAGTGAGTTCACAGAAGCACCTTCCTTCCGCCCGACACGTGTTTCTGGGCCACAGCTTGTGCCTAAACATGTGAGCCAGTGTTTGCGGTGGGAGCAGGCGGCCGGAGGCGGCTGCCTCGCGCGGGCGTTCACTCTCGGGCCCTCTCTCCTGGAGGCTGGGCACCAGGGCCGTCTGCGGGTTGCTGACTGCGGTTTTCCTCCTTAGATTGTCGGGGACGCGGTCGGCTGGGGCTTCGTGGTGCGCGGGAGCAAGCCGTGCCACATCCAGGCCGTGGACCCCAGCGGCCCGGCGGCGGCAGCAGGGATGAAGGTACGGATGCGCCCGCGCCCCCGCGCCTCGTCCGTCCTGCCTCCCCGCGCCCCCGCGCCCCCGCGCCCCCAGCCGCGCGCCCGCGCCCGCGCCCCCGCGCCCCCGCGCCCCCAGCCGCGCGCCCGCGCCCGCGCCCCCGCGCCCCCGCGCCCCCGCGCCCCCGCGCCCCCGCGCCCCCAGCTCCTCCGTCCTGCCTCCCCGCACGCGCACACCTCTGTCCTTTCCTTTGCCCTTTCTCAGCGCGGTTGAGTTGAAGCCAAGAGCTTCAAAGTAAGGTCGAAACTAAGAGGGCGAGTCTTCCTGTCCCTCTGACTCTACCTCTGTGTTTTCTAAATCTCCCTCAGTTTTTTGTTTGTTTTTTACATTTCTCTCCTTAACCAATACTTAATTTGAAGAAAGAAAGTTTCCTTTTGCTTAAGTCTTTTTTTTTTTTTTGAGTGACATACATTTTTATTTTATTTTTTAAATTTATTTATTTTAATTGGAGGCTAATTACATTTCAATATTGTGGTTTTTGCCATACATTGACACGAATCAGCCACGGGTGTACATGTGTTCCCCATCCTGAACCCTCCTCCCACCTCCCTCCCCATCCCATCCCTCTGGGTCGTCCCAGTGCACCAGCCCCGAGCACCCTGTCTCATGCATCGAACCTGCACTGGTGATCTGTTTCACACATGATGATATACATGTTTCAATGCTATTCTCTCAAATCATCCCCCCTCCCTCTCCCACAGAGTCCAAAAGACTGTTC
Source organism: Bubalus bubalis (assembly GCF_019923935.1). Taxonomy (NCBI): domain Eukaryota; kingdom Metazoa; phylum Chordata; class Mammalia; order Artiodactyla; family Bovidae; genus Bubalus; species Bubalus bubalis. Next base: position 844,664 of record NC_059171.1, on the reverse strand, counting down.
TATACATCAGTGTCTCTTTTGCTGTCTCGTACACAGGGTTATTGTTACCATCTTTCTAAATTCCATATATATGCGTTAGTATGCTGTATTGGTGTTTTTCTTTCTGACTTAACTTCACTCTGTATAAGAGGCTTCAGTTCCACCCACCTTATTAGAACTGACTCAAATGTTTTCTTTTTAATAGCTGAGTAATATTCCATAGTGTATATGTACCACAGCTTTCTTATCCATTCATCTGCCAATGGACATCTAGGTTGCTTCCATATCCTGGCTATTGTAAACAGTGCTGTGATGAACGTTGGGGTACACGTGTCTCTTTCAATTCTGGTTTCCTCGGTGTGTATGCCCAGCAGTGGGATTGCTGGATTGTATGGCAGTTCTATTTCCAGTTTTTTAAGGAATCTCCACACTGTTCTCCATAGTGGCTGTACTAGTTTGCATTCCCATCAACAGTGTAGGAGGGTTCCGTTTTCTCCACACCCTCTCCAGCATTTATTGCTTGTAGACTTTTGGATCGCAGCTATTCTGACCAGCGTGAGATGGTGCCTCATTGTGGTTTTGATTTACATTTCTCTGATAATGAATGATGTTGAGCATCTTTTCATGTGTTTGTTAGCCATATGTATGTCTTCTTTGAAGTAATGTCTGTTTAGTTCTTTGGCCCACTTTTTGATTGGGTTGTTTATTTTTCTGGAGTTGAGCTGCAGGAGCTGCTGGTATGTTTTTGCTGCGTCTTCTATGAGAACTCCACTGTCTGTTCTACACAGAGCACATACTTGTGGTGTCTGTGCAGCCAACAGAGCACGTTAAGACCATAAGAAACAGCAAATAGAAAAAGAGAAGAAAAGTAATGGATTATGGAAGAAAAGTCATGGTGTTTGGAAGAGGAGTTTAGTGTTTTGTGTTTTTTTTCTTACCAGCTCTTTGAATAAGTTTCATAACATCTCATTGCCCGTTTCCTCCTCTCTGAAATGATCATCATATTTCATTCTGCTGCTTTATGGATTAGGTATGTTAAAACACTTGAAAAAGTGCAAAGAAATACACACACATCAGACAATTGAGTGAATTGTGTAAGATTTTTGAAAATTTTTTCCTATTTTTTGTATTAAAGTAATGAACATAGAGTGGAAAAATTTTGGAAAATACATACAAGCAGGAAAAAAAATTATAACAGCCTATCATCTTTACTAACTGATAGATATTTACATTTTTAAGCAGCACTTTGGAAGTATAATTGGCATAAAGTGTATAGCTGTTAACATCTTTATTTATATTCTTCCAGATTTCTTATATGTATATGTACATTTATATACATTGTTTTTATTTATAAAGAAATATGGCATAAGAGGATATTGAGATCATTGGTTTTCTGCTTCAAAACACCTTTATCTCGCAGTTTTGTCCTGTCTCACAGAGGACATTTATCTCTTGCTTATCTGGGATCATGGGCGGATGCAGAAGACATGAAAGCCACAGGCTGGGGCTTTCTGCCTTCCAACACTTTCATCCACAGCCGTCAGTCCCTCTTCTAGAGCAGACCAGTGCAGCTGCAGCTGGGGCTTGGGTCTGCACTGCCCTGATTCCCAGCATTTACCCCCTGGCAGTGACTCACCTTCTGGACAAGAGAGGTGGGCCATCTAGACCGCACAGGTGAGCCCAGAGCAGGGATTACGGTCAGTCTGGGTGATTGAGGCCGGGTTGGGGACGGACTGCCCTCTGATTTGAGCACCTCCTTCATACAGGGTGGGGCTTCCCTGGTGGCGCAGAGGTTAAAGCGTCTGCCTGCAATGTGGGAGACCTGGGTTTGATCCCTGGGTCGGGAAGATCCCCGGGAGAAGGAAATGGCAACCCACTCCAGTATTCTTGCCTGGAGAATCCCATGGATGGAGGAGCTTGGTGGGCTACAGTCCACGGGTCGCAAAGAGTCGGACACGACTGAGCGACTTCACTCACTTTTTTTCACTTTCATACAGGGGTCTCTCTGGTGACTCAGAAGGTAAAGAATCTGCCTGCAGTGCAGGAGACCTGGGTTCGATTGCTGGAATGGGAAGATTCCCTGGAGAAGGGCATGGCAACCCACTCCAGTGTTCTTGCCTGGGAAATCCCATGGATGGAGGAGCCTGGTGGGCTACAGTCCAGGGGGTCCCAAAGAGTTGGACACGACTGAGAGAGCATAAGCAGATTTCTTTCACAGGCTTGTGCTCTGGGCACGTTCCATGACCCTTGTTGGCCGAGTCCATCAGTACGTGGTGGGCACGGTACCAAGGAACCCAGAGCAGGAGAGTTGGCAGGGAGCATCTGTTTCTGTGCCGAGGCTGAATTTTTTCATTTTCTAATGGGACTCTTGGCTGTGGGAAGAGTTGCATATTTTGTTTCCACAGTAAAGTACCTCCGTATAAATTATTTTTGGCAGAGTGCTTTGCTTCTGAGTGCACACTCACTTGCATGGAGCTTTGACTCAAAGCAGATTTCCTTTGGGGAAAGCAATGGGTTTATGTTGCAGCTAAAGACCTTGGTTTGCTTAGCCAGGTATATTTCATTGATTTTAGTTCATCGTTATCGATTAATATGCATAACTGTTCTAGATGTTGTCAGTTGATAATTAACTCCTTGATATATCTACACTGATTGATGGGTAACCTGGAATATTTTTGTCACTTTCAGAAGATAACACTCATTGTTTATATTCTCAGTTTCTCAGGAGCGTGTACAATGGTTTTTGTATGTCTTAGGGCAGTACAGAATTCAGCAGAGCTACATTTCCAAACTTGCATTATACAGCTCTCTAGCCCAGCAAAGTGGAGAGCTGACTCATTTGAAAAGACCCTGATGCTTGGAAAGATTGAAGGCAGGAGGAGAAGGGGACAACAGAGGATGAGGTGGTTGGATGGCATCACTGACTCAATGGACATGAGTTTGGGTAAACTCCGGGAGCTGGTGATGGACAGGGAGGTCTGGCGTGCTGCAGTCCATGGGGTCGCAGAGTCGGATACTACTGAGCAACTGAACTGAGTCCAGCTAAATAGCCTGTCCTGAGGTTCTGTGATCAAAACAGTTTTCAACTGCTGCACACTATTCCTGTCTCGGAAATTTACAGAAAAGCACATTAGCATACTAAAAATGCTGGGAAATTGAGCCAAAGAAAAAAAGTCTGTTTAAATTATCTAACACAACATGTATCATTTAATAGAAACTCTGAAATGGAATCTTAAGACTAAGATAAAAAAAAAAAAGACCAAGATATAGCCTTGTTTTAAAAACCTGCTTTTGATCAAACTCTGTATTGGAGTGAATATATTGAGATGTATTTTGAGTTGTACTGTAAGCTAAATGAAAATGACAGATACAGAGTGTAAGAAGTCAGAAAGAGAAAAACAGATATCATATATTAATGCCTTTATATGGAATCTAGAAAAATGGTACAGATGAACCTAATTGCAGGGCAGGAATAGAAACACAGATGTAGAGAATGGACCTGTGAACACAGAGGAACGAAGGGGTGGGAGGTTGAGAGTGGATGAATTGGGAGAGTAGCACTGCCATACATACACCGGTGAAAGTGACATATACACCAGTGCCATACACACTGGTGACATATACACCAGTTACATACTTACCAGTGAAAGTGACATACACACCAGTGCCATACACACTGGTGACATATACACTAGTGACATATACACCAGTGAAAGTGACATAGACACTGGTGAGATATATACCGTTTACATATACACTGGTGACATATACACCAGGGACATATACACTAGTGAAATATACACCAGTCAAAGTGACATAAACACCGGTGTCATATACACCAGTGACATATACACTGGTTCCATATAGACTAGTGACATATACACTAGTGAAAGTGAAAGTCACACAGTTGTGTCCGACTCTTTGCAACCCCATGGACTATGCAGTCCATGGGATTCTCCAGGCCAGAATACTGAAGTGGGTTGCCATTCCCTTCTCCAGGGAATCTTCCCAACCCAGGGATCGAACCCAGGTCTCCCTCATTGCAGGCGGATTCTTTACCAGCTGAGCCACCAGGGAAGCTACGACGTGTAAGATAACAGCTAGTAGCGGGAGCTCAGCTTGGTGCTCTATGATGACCAGAGGGGTGGGAGGTCCAAGAGGAGGGGAATGTATGTGTGTGTATAGTTGATTCATGCTGTACAACACAAATAAACACAACATTGTAAACCAGTTACACTCCACTTTAAAAAAATATTTTTAATGAAAATGAGGGAATACCTCACTCTTCCATATAATTTACTTGTGTGTATTTATTTGCTTAGTTTGTTACTTTGTTACAGAAAATGATGAATAGATAATTTACTAATTTTGCCATATGCATTTGTTATAAAATAAGTTCTGTGAAAAGCCCTTGTGTAACCCAGTGCTGGAGGCTTGTTCCCACTGCCCTGTCACATCACCGCTGCTCTTGACTTCAGGGCAGTGTGTGTGGGTGTGCAGCCTTCGTCTATATGGGCAGCAGCGCTGACTCTATGAGAGCCTGTCCTGCGGAAGGAGCCAGTGACCTGGGCAGTGACCTACCCTCTTGGTCTGGGTGGTAAAAGTTGCTCCAAAGCCTGGCCAGACGCCTTTGGCCCCGCCGACCGGCACAAGCTAACCTAAGGCAGTGCAAAGCGCCCACCTTTGCCTCCCGCGCGCTTTCTCCCAGGAGACCAGGCTCCCCCTGAGGTCAGAGCCCGCGTTCTGCTCCTTTCCGGGGCAGACGGCGCTTTGCGTCTGGCCCTCTGACCTTCCCGTCCAGCGGAATTTTCCTACTTTTACCGTGGCTGCTTAATTGCACTCCTTTCCTTGTAGAAACAGACACCGTGCTGTAATCGAGTTTTCGTGTGTTCGTCATCTCTCGCTCTTAGTCTACCTTGGGGCTTGGAAACTTCAGCGGCGGGGCACCTTTGTGTGGACAGGACAGGCCCAGACTGGAGAGCCTGGGTGCGGTGTTCCCCTCTTAATGCTTCTTGATCTTTTCGGACCCAGAGAGGAGCTCTTTGCCTGCTTAAAGGGAACCCTTAGTCCATGAAGGTTTCCCGGGTAGCTCGGTGGTAAAGAATCTACTTGCCAGCACAGGAGATGGGGGTTCAATCCCTGGGTTGGGAAGATCCTCTGGAGGAGGGTATGACAACCCACTGCAGTGTTCTTGCCTGGAGAATCCCATGGACAGAGGAGCCTGGTGGGCTACAGTCCGCGGGGTCTCAGAGTCAAACACGACTGAACGACTGGGCAAACACGCATGCTTAATCCATGATGAGGCGAACCGTCGTGCCTGTATTAGAATTTCCTTCTCTGGCAGTTCTGAAAGAGTTCCAGAGAACAAGCCCCCTTAGGGCGAGTGAAGAGGATCGCCCGCCTTCTCCTCTGGACGGGATTGGCGGGGTCCATGACCTGCCCCCACGCCCGGCGCCTGCGCGCTGCTGACCCTGCAGCTGGGGCGGCTCGGGCAGCCGCGGTGCGGCGGGGACGTCGCGGAGACGCAGGCCGGGGAAGCTTCCAGCCCGAGTTCAGCTGTGAATGCAACTGACTCCTAAGTGTTCAGTCAAAAGGCTTTTACATCACCCCCGCTTGTTTGAAATTTTGTTTTCTCTCGTCTGTTTTTGTTCTTCTCTTCATCCCCTCCTCCTCCTCACGCAGCCGCAGCATGTTTGTCCCAAGACCCCAAAAAGGGAGCAGATGTTACCTGAGGCGCCAAATATAACCTTGTTTAAGGTTTTGTCTGAATCAGGACCCGTGTAACAAAGAGGGCAATTCATTACACCTTTTCTGATAAAGTTTTTATACTTACTTCATACTTCTTTCCTCCCTTTCCCAGCCTAGAGAATAATGGTGATAGGATCATCAGAATTCTCACTTGATCCACATCTTTGAATCAAAGTTATTTTTTAAAATAATTGTATTATCATTTTGGTGGCACTTTCTTTACCTTGTATTTGCTCATCTTGCCGAGCCAGGCCCTGGTTGCTGCACTTGGTCTCTAGGTGTGAGGCACAGACCTTGTTGCCCTGCAGCACGTGGGAGCATAGTTCCCCAACCAGGGATTGAACCTGCATCCCCTGCATTGGAAGGTGGATTTTTGACCGCTGGAATGAAAGTGAAAGCGTTAGTTGCTCAGTCGTCTCTGACTCTCTGCGACCCCCTGGACTATGGCCTGCCAGGCTCCTCTGTCCATGGGATTCTCCAGGCAAGAATGCTGGAGTGGGCTGCCATTCTGCAGAGGATCTTCCCGACCCAGGAATCGAACCTGGGTCTCCGGCAGTAACCACTGGACCACCGGGGAAATCCCGGAGTTGTTCTTATTGCGAAAGCTCTTTTATGTAAAAAGTGAAATCTGCAGGCCTCTGGCATGGAGGGCCTTTGCTTGGCGTGGCGGTTCTAGCACGGAGCGTGAAACATGGGACCATCCAGAGTCGAGTCCCCCCATGCAGTGCGTTCTCATCTGAAAGGGTTTGGTCCCTACACCTTCCCCTCAGTGACTCATTCATCCTTTAGGGATTCTATTCCGGTAGCTTCTGGTTCATTTTAGCATGATGGGGAAAGGAGGAAAGAAGAGAAAAGCAGTAACTCCCCGAGTGTCTTCTGTGTGCCTGACCTTTCTGTGCTGAGTCCACTTCATATCAGCAGCTAAATAGTAAAATCCTAAAGGAAGAAATGGTCCCAGGAGGAATAATTGTATTTCTTTAGTCTCTTTTCCTCTATGTTGAAAAGGAATAAAATTCCTTCCCCAAGCTATTCTACAGGCTACAGTCTAATAATATCACTTAAACTTGGTTTCATATTGCAACCTTTAATGACATCTCTCTTTTTTTTTTTTAATCACAAAAGTCTGTCAAGTCTAAACCCAAATGTGGGTCCCATTCTCTGTCATAACTTGATTTTCATGATCCTCTAGTAGCTATCTTCCATTCGAGTCAGGGAAAACTGACAAATACGTCATGATTGTGCCTAGATATGTGCCTAGATTGTACCAAGTAAATCTAATCATATGACTTTGGCTCTTTGTTGTTTAATCACCAAGTCGTGGACCCCATGGACCGTAGCCCGCCAGGCTCCTCTGTCCATGGGATTCTCCAGGCAAGAATCCTGGAGTGGGTTGCCATTTCCTCCTCCAGGGGATCTTCCTGACCCAGGGATCAAGCTCGGGTCTCCTGCACTGCAGGTGGATTCCTTACCACTAAGCCACCTGGGAAGTCTGGCGTCCCCTTACAGTGAGAATGAATGCCAGTCACCTTCCATGACCCTCAGAGTCCACTATCTGGGCTCTTTTGGTCGTAACATCATCTCCAGCCCATTTTGCTTGCAGCTCCATTGCCCTCAGGCTGAGTGACTGCTTCCATGGTTGTCATTCAAGTTTCAGATTCAATGTCAATTTTTCAGAGAAGCCTTCTTTAAACAGCTTGTCTTCCTCCAGTTACTCTTTATTGTATCACCCTGTCTTATCTTTTCAAGATGTAACACTCATCAGAATTGGATAATAGTACCTAATGGTTTATCATTTGTCTCCAGTAGAACCTTGTCTGCCTTTAACTACTATATTCCCGGTCCTTTCGTGAGTGCTAGAAGCACATGTGTTGCCTGACCCAGTGAGTTGGTGCTTCTGGAGAAGACTGAGGAGCTTACTCGTTGAACACGGGTGCTGTATCCCCACACCTCTCATACCAAGTATGTCTTTTTATTGTTCTTACAGGTCTTGAAAGGGGAGTGGGAAATGTCCTCCCCCCCTTGCAAATGAGGAACCTGAGGCCCACTTAGTCCCTTTCTCAAGGTCACCAAGCTTGTGAATGCCATAGCTAGCTCAAAATCCGGTCTCTTTGCCCCAAACTCCTAATAATGTTTCCTATTGCATTATTTCAAAAAATACAAACCCATGGGGCAGAGCTCAGTAGATGATATGTGTGTGTTAGTCGCTCAGTCATGCCCGACTCTTGGCAACCCCATGGACTGTCGCCCGCCAGGCTCCTCTGTCCTTGGAATTCTCCAGGCAAGATCACTCGAGTGGGCTGCCATGCCCTCCTCCAGGGGATCTCCCAGACCCAGGGATCAAACCCAGGTCCCGTGCGTTGCAGGCGGCTTCTTTACCATCTGAGCCACCCAGGAAGTGGGAGATGATATTATCCAATAAAACCTCAACCCTGCTGTGAGCTGCTCGGTGGTTCATTACCTTTCCTGTGTCTTGTGTGGAGAATTTGTATTCAGTTCAAGGTGAGTTGTTGAGGTGGTCACATGTCCACCTGCCTTTGCTTGCAGAAGGTCAAGTAAATAATTCTTATTCTTGGCACCAGCCCCTCACCTAGGTCAGGACTAGATCTTGCGGGGTCATCCAAGTGAAAGGCGTAAAAAAAAAATGCACGTCTGCTAGTTTAATCAAACACTTATCTGAGCAAACCATTCAGCCTTCAGACTGTGAAGGAATTTGAGCCATATTTACAAATAAGAAACAAAAGATATCCTTGCTCTTTTCTGGAAAGTTTTTTTTCTTTTTTCCTGGTGGGAATAATTAAATCCTGTGAGAAATGGTATTCAAGTGTTCAAGCAGCCTCGTGCCAGCTCTCACAGGGATTCCAAGACTCCTGGCTTCTCCTCCTATTTCCTGCTGGTGTGAATTGATGGATGTGGATGTATGGGGCCTCTTTTCACTGTTTGTTTGTTTCTTTGTGTGTTTATATGGAGACAGAACCATCTGAGTCACAGTAAGGAATTAGTGGTCATTGTGTTCTTTTTTTCCTCCTTTCAAAAATTCCCATTTCTCATATAGAAGAAAAATGTCAAAATCCTGCTTTTTTGGTCTTTCCTCCCCATGGCCACAAAGCCCGAATATTTCATGGAATTTTCCTCCTAACCAAGAGAAGCCAAGTTGGCCTCCGAAATTCCTAATTAATTTGCCAAGACTGTTTGGGCACTGGAGTAGCAAATGGTGGGATGACAGTCAACACGTGTGAAGAAAGCTGCATACCGTGAGGTTTAAAAGTGGCTCCTTTGCAGTTGAGCACTGGAAGGCCGTGCGTGCGGGTGCACTGGGCTGTGCTCTCCTCTTGGGGCACGGCTGTGCTCAGCCAACCGGGAGCAGAAAGGCCAGTCCTTTGCTCACCCGGGCCTGGTGGGCGGGAGAGTCTGCGGCTCTGGCTGTGGGGAGCCTGCTCCTTGGGGCCTCAGCTCCGACCTCCTTTCTGCTCCCTGCCCTCCCTGCCCACCCTGGAGAAGACAGGGCAGCTCTGCAGTTCTGTGTTCAGTTCGTCTTTCTTGGCCGCGTGCCATCATGTCAGGCCTCGCTGGGATTTATGGTCTGGAGAGGGAGAGAGACCGTCACCCCAGAACTCCCCTCCGGAGCCTATAAACAGAGGTACAGGGAGAAACAGAGAGCCCGTCTTTCCTCTGGGGGCCAGCGGGGCACGACAAGGCGCACGTCCCCAGGGGAGGGTGCTTGAGCTGAGACCTAAAGGATGGGTGGAGACTGGGGCTCCGTGGAGGTCCAGCAGTTAAGGCCGCTTCCAGTGAAGTGGGCACGGGTTCGATCCCTGCTTGGGGAACTAAGAACCCACACGCCCTGTGGCATGGCCAGAAAAAATTACACTCACACTAAGAATGGGTAGAAATCAAGTAGACCTAAGTATATCTGTGCGTTGTGTGCACACGCGTGCACACACTGTGCCCATGGTTGCAGTGTGTTCAGATGTGCAGGTGTGTGTACAGATACACACATGGAGAGTTTATTCCATAAAGAAGAAACTCAGAGTGGAGCCGTTGCCGGGGGCAGGAGCGGGGGGAAGGACAGTCTGGGAGTTTGCGGTGGATGTGTACACGCTGCTGCATTTAACGTGGGCGAGACCTACTGTACGCACTGGGAACCCTGCTCAGGGTCACGTGGCAGCCGGGATGGGAGTGGAATCTGGGGGAGAGGATACGTGGACGTGCGCAGCTGAGTCCCTGTGCTGTCTGCCTGAAACTGTCCCAGCGTTCTCAGTAGCTGTGCTCCGGTGTGAAACAAGTGAAGACAGGATGGGACACAGTTGCGTGGAAGGAAAGGGCGCAGCTGAGCCCTGCCTGCGTGGTGAAGGGCGTTTGGGAGGAATGGTGGTTGTGAGCTAGAGCGGTATCTGTCAGCCGTCTTTTTATTATCTTCCTCTTAAGGAGCATTTTACAGACATTTTCCTCTTAATCATCTCTCTCCGTAAAATGTAGATACCACAGATAGCTGTAGACCTGTTTATGGACTCTCTGTACGTACGAATATGAATGCGTGTGCTTCATACATAAAAAGCGGAAGCCTGGGTTTTACGCTCCAGGAGGTAGTTTTTTCCCCTTTGGGAACTAGGTCACCCCCAGTGAAAATGCGTGAGTTGGAGGGGGGAAGGTTAAGAGACTTATAAAGCTGGATTTTGAATTGAGTCATAACTTTCGTGTGACAGAAGACACAGCCTGTAAGTATAGGGTTTGGAGAGCCGTCGAACGTGCACACCTGCGTGGCTGCCGTCCGCACGGAGCGTTCCCGGCCTCGCGGGGCCCGGTGGCCTCTTCCCAGTCAGCCGCCTCCCGGCAGAGGCGGCCACCGTCCCGTTCCGTCTGCAGAGACCAGTGCAGGCTTTAGCGTCGGGCAGACTCCAGGCCTGCCCGGGCCTCTGCTCTCTTGACTGAGGCCCGTGTGGAGCCTCCTCTGGGTCCGGAGAGGCGGCTGCCGCCCGCCCGAGGCCTGACTGCGCCGTCTCGAGCGGCTCCCCGGCTCGTGGGGCGGGTCCGAGGCTCTCTACAGTCCGGGGTCCTTCCCGCTTCCCGGGGCTCCAGTTTTCCTTGTGACCCGAGAATTCTGCCGGCTCCTCCCACGCCCCCCGTGTTTCTGGCCTAGGCTCGCCTAGAAACCCGCGTGAGCGCGTGCTGAGGCGCTCAGCCGTGTCCGACTCTGGACCCCGTGGGCTGCAGCCCCAGGCCCCCCTGCCCACGGGGCTCTCCGGGAGGACCCTGCACGGGTCGCCGCGCCCTCCTCCGGGGCGGCTCCCGACCCAGGAACCTCTCCTCGTCAGCAGGCGGCCCCTTCACCTGGGAAGCCCCCAGAAGGGCGCACTCTGCTGCGTCCTGAGGCTGCAAGGTCCTTTCTGAACGCACGTCACCCGGCGAGCCTATCCCAGCCTTTCAGAAACCTTGCAGAGACTGACACACGTACACGCTGCGTGTAAATAGATAGCTAAGGAGAACTTCCTTACAGCACAGGGAGCTCAGTGCTCCGTGGTCACTAAATGGAAGGACGTATAAAAAGGGAATCATGCAGGCTCAGGGGGAGGGGACGTATGTGTACCTGTGGCTGATCCATGTTAATGTATGGCAGAAACCCACACAGTATTGTAATTATCCTTCAATTAAAAGTAAATAAAATTTAATTTTAAAAAAGAGGGGATATATGTATACCTATGACTGACTCACTTTGCTGTACAGCAAGAATCTAATATAACATCATAAAACAACTATACTCCAATAGAAATTAATTTTGAAAAAATCCCCGAGAAGATTCCCAGAAGTCCTGTCTGCCTTCTCCCTCCTTTCATCTGATCGATCACATCGCCTTCATCCTGTGGTCCATCCTGTGTTCACCGAGGGCTCAGATTTCTTGCTTGTGTCTGGCACTGGGTCATGGGAGTGCACAGCTTGGGTGTCAGACACAAGATGTTTGAGTCCCAACTTCACCCCTTCCATAGGACCCAGGATAACACACTCTAAGCCTGAACACCTTTCTTTTTTTTTTTTTTCATTGAGTTATCATTGATGGGCAGTATTATTTAAGTTTCAGATGTACAGCATAGTGGTTAACAATTTTTAGGACTTTCCCAGTGACTCAGTGGATAAGAATCCACCTGCCATTGCAGGGGACTCAGGTTTGGCCCCTGGTCAGGGAAGCTTCCACATGCCACAAAGCTTGTGCTGCGACTCCTGAGGCCCGTGCTCTGTCTGCCTCGGCGAGGAGAAGCCCTCACCCCTCAAGGAAGAGTAGCCCCCGCTTGCTGAAACTAGAGAAAGCAGTGAAGACCCAGTGCTGCTAAAAATTAATTCACTTAAAAAACAATTGTTAAAGGTTATACTCCATTTATAGTTGTTACAAAATATTGGCTGTTTTCCCTGTGTTGTACTATAGATCCTTGTAGCTTGTTTATTTATTTTTAATCTTTATTTATTTGGCTGTGCCGAGTCTTGACTGCTGCCTGCAGGATGGTCCGTCTTCGTTAGGGCTTGCAGGGGCCTGCAGGATCTTTACTTGTGGAGTTTGGACACCTGGTTGCAGCATGTGGGAGCTAGTTCCCTGACCAGGGATCGAACCCAGGCCCCGGAACTGGGAGCATGGAGTCTCAGTCACTGCACCACCAGGGAGGTCCTGGTCTATTTATTTTATACATGGCAGTTTGTACCTTTTAATCCCCTACCCCTATCTTGCCCCTCCCCGCTTAAATTCTTCACCTTCAACACGACACTTTAATGGTCGCACTTAAATGAAGCGCGGCCGCACCGCAGCTCGTAGTGAAGAGTAACTGTTTGTAGGCCTCATGTATTATATTGCTTGTTAGAATCTTTGTGCTATTCTGTGTCTTCTGGCTGACTCTTGCTTAAGTAACTTTATGTTTACAAACACATAACACAAAATAACAAAACAGTAGCCAAAATAGGATATCATGGGAAACAGAATCGATGTGATCACATGTTTCTGCCATACTGCAGCATGCGATTATAATTCTGTCACTGTCTTAGAAACGCTAAATCTCCGTTTCTCATCTTAAAATCGCAGTGTTGATTGCTTGATGGTGTGACTGTGAGAATGAGTAAGAAATGTGTATAAAGTATCAAGCCCCTTGCCTGTCACATGATAGCTGTTTCGTGAGCATCAGGTAACGTATTTCATCAAATATAAGATGTATAGGACATAAGATGTGACCCGATTTCAGAGTTTATTAAAGGTGCATCTGAAAATAAGCGGTTACTGGCATTACATCAAATTCCAGTCCCACCGCTGGCTATGTTTGTATCAGTGGGTTTGTTTTTGTTTTTTGTTAATCTGGGTTGGGAAGATCCCCTGGAGGAGGGAATGGTAACCCACTGCAGTATTCCCGCCTGGAGAATCCCATGAACAGAGGAGCTTGGTGGGCTACAGTCCATGGGGTCTCAAAAGAGTTGGACACAACTGAGTGGCTAACACACACACACAAGCTTTTTTTACATTGAGGTGAACCTAAGCACTTTTATTCGCAACTGTGGAAAAAGGAATCTTTTAGAAACCAAAGATGGCAAAGTTTGGAAGTATCTCAGTGTGGTCCTGAGCTGTTCCCGAGTCGGTCTGCTGTGGGATCCAGTGCTGGCTTCTTGTTTATGCTGCTTACTTATTTGTTTTTGGTTGTTCTGGGTCTTCGTGGCTGTGTGCTGGCTTTTTCTGGTTGCAGCGAGCAGGGTTACTGTGTGGCAGCGTGAAGCCTCCTTGCAGGGCTCCTCTTGTGTGGAGAGCAGGCTTGAGGTGCATGGGCTTCAGCAGCTGTGACGCTCTATGGTGTGTGGAGTCTTCCCAGACCAGGGACCAAACCCACGACCTCTGCGTTGGCAGATGGATTCTTATCTACCGCCCCACTTGGGAAGCCCTCACACTGGCTTTCTTTGCTCTCTGTCCCAGGAAACAGAAGGGCAACTGCTGAGACATGCACAGCCTGGAACCCCTCAGTCCTTAACAGATAGATAGGAACTCAGTCTTTCTGTGTGTTGTGTGCTGTGCTCAGTCGCTCAGTCATGTCCCACTCTTTGTGACCCCACAGACTGTAGCCCTCTGGCTCCTCTGTCCTTGGAATTCTCCAGGCAAGAATACTGGAATGGGTTGCCATGCTCCCAACCCAGGGATCAAACCCAGATCTCCTGCACTGCAGGCGGATTCTTTACCAGCTGAGTACGAGGGAAGCCAATTTTTCTGGGTCCTAACTACATAGTGTGAGGCCAGCTCCCGTCAGCCCTCTGCAGGTCTCTTTAAAATCAGGTAAACCCAAGCCTGCCTCCAGGTGTAAAGTCAGGGACCTCCCCAGACTGACCTAAATCTGCTAGAAATTCGAAGCTGTTCCAACCAAGGCTGGACATCCTTTTACAAAGCTATACTCCTGGATTTACCCATGACCAATCCAAGTGTCATGGGAAGTAAAGATAAATATAGTAATGTCTTTCCTGTCTCTGCAAATGTGTGACGTACAGAAGATTCCACAGTTTAAGGTGGTATATCAGTTACAGTTAGCTTCCTTTATGAGCTATGTGAAATCTTGGAAACAGTGGTTAAGATTAGTATTTCTTTGCCACATGAAAGTTGAAAGAAAGTTGGTTCAAGACCGAGATATGTCGCTGTGGTCTGTGCTTTCACTTTGTTCACTTTCCATTCGCAGCCCCACCTCAGGGTCTAGGATGGCTGCTGTCACTCCAGCCATTAGGCTTACGTTCCAGCTCTCCATAAAGTAAGAAGGGAAGCAGAAGGGCACTATTCCTCCCTTCAAGATACTTCCGAGAAGCTGCACGCACTGCTCCTGTTTATATCCCACTGACTAGAACATGACCACAAATGGCCGCACTTAGCTGCAAGGGAATCTGGGAGATGTTGCATTTACTCTGGGTGACTCTGATGGATTCAAGTGTGTCCTGGTCCCGAAAGAAAAGATATATTGAAGTCCTAACTCTCAGTACCTAAGAATGTGACTTTATTTGGACATAGGATCTTGAAAGAGGTAATCAAGTTAAGATGAGCTCATTAGGCCTTCATCCAATTTGACTGGTTTACTTATTAAAAGGGGCTATTTGGACATAGATCCACACAGAAGAAAGATAATGTGAAGTACATGTGGAGAAGATGGCCACGTGATGGCGAGGGATGTATCTACACGCCGAGGATTGCCAGCAAACATTGGATGCTGGAGGGTGCAGGGAGGCTCCTATAGAGCAGGAGAAAGCCCGTGGCCCTGTGGGCACCATGATCCCACACTCCCAGCCCCCAGAAGGAGGGTCTCCTACAGAGCAGGAGAAAGCCCGTGGCCCTGCGGGCACCATGATCCCACACTCCCAGCTTCCAGATGGAGGGTCTCCTACAGAGCAGGAGAAAGCCCGTGGCCCTGTGGGCACCATGATCCCACACTCCCAGCCCCCAGAAGGAGGGTCTCCTACAGAGCAGGAGAAAGTGCATGGCCCCACAGGCACCGTGACCTCACACTCCCAGCCCCCAGAAGGAGGGTCTCCTGTAGCACAGGAGAAAGCATGTGTCTCTGCGGGCACCATGATCCCACACTCCCAGCCCCCAGAAGGAGGGTCTCCTATAGAGCAGGAGAAAGTGCATGGCCCCGCGTCACCGTGATCCCACACTGCCAGCCTCGAGAGCCTGAGACGGTGAATCTGCGTGCCTGATGCACGTGGTGCCCTGTGGGTCCTCTGGTAGCAGAACAAGCGAGGCCCCTGTGCTTGTGGAACTTTAGGTCCAGAGAAAAGGCAGATGGTAATTCTTCACTCAGATATTTAATTACAAGCTGTGGTGTGTCTGTTTGGTGGGAACATGACTGGGAGCAAGACTTGAGGTCTCAAATACACATTTTTGTAAGTTTGCACGTTTCATTCATTTTCAGAATTCCATGCTTAAGGTTGCAAAGTCATGTGCTGAGCCTGCCCTTTAGCCTTTAATTTTAGAGTCTCTTACTTCTACCCATCAGTTTTTTCCTGCCAGATCAAGTCAACGATTGTTGGTATGGCAGTTACAGCTTGCAGGTCTCCCGGGAGGGCCTGTGAGGGAGAGGGAGATGATGGGAGCCAAGTCAGGAGGACGTTCATTTGGCAGAGGCTCGGGCCCCTGGAACGGGAATCACGGATGTTGAGTTGATTGAATGCTTTGTTTTCCACATTCCTGTTCCTCCTCCAGTCTCTTCCATCTCAGTGAACATCGTTACCGTCCACCCAGCTGCTGAGGCCAGAAATCTAGAAGTCATGCTTGCCTTTTTCTTTTCCCTCCAATTCCAGATGCTTCCAAAATGTATCTCAGATGCCTCTTTTTTCTTTATTTTCCCAAATCCAAACCACTGTCTCCTCTCACCAGGACTACTGTGGCTCTAACTGGTCTCCTTACACCTACTCTTTTTTTCTTGACATTAAAAAAAATTTTTTTTCAAAGTTTCGGCTGCGCTGGGTTGCTGCACACAGACTTTCTATAGCTGCGGCGAGCAGGGGCTTTTCTGTAGCTGCAGTCCTGAGCTTTGCGTTCCGGTGGCGGCTCTTGTCACAGCACGGGCCCCAGGGCATGGAGCCCCAGGAGTTGTGGCGTGTGGGCTTGACGCTCATGGGGTCTTCCTGGACCAGGGGTCAGACCTGAGTCCCCTGCACTGGCGGGCAGCCTCCCAACCCTGGACCCGCAGGGAGGCCCACTTACACCCACTCTCGCAGTCTCGTCATTCATTCTCCGCCCAGCAACCAAGCCAGCCAGGTCCTGCCGCTCCCCTGCTTGACAGCCTTGGTTGGTTCCATGTTGGGATCAGGTAAACTCTCAGAGGGTCACTTTGGCCTCCCGGGCTCAGGTGATCTGACCTCTGCTTGTCTTTCAGACCTTCTCTCCTGGCCTCCTTCCTCTTTGCTCATCTCCATCACCACATTTTAGTTCCTCAAGCCAGTGGTTGCTTTCTCTCCATAAAGTGAAAGTCGCTCAGTTGTGTCCGACTCTTTGTGACCCCATGGACTATACTGTCCATGGGATTCTTCAGGCCAGAACACTGGAGTAGGTAGCCTTTCCCTTCTCCAGGGGATCTTCCGAACCCAGAGATCAAACCCAGGTTTCCCGCATTGCAGGCGGATTCTTTACCAGCCGAGCCACCAGGCAAGCTTGCATTTGCTGTTTCAAGGCTCCTTGTCTTCGACACCTCACTTTACACGCTTCCTCCTCTTTAGTTCGGCTGGGAAGCCTTTTTTCACTTGTTTGTGTCTCACTGCTCGGCACGTGGGATCTAGGTTCCCCAGTCAGGGCTCAGGCCTGCACCCTCTGCAGGGGACATGTGGTCTCAACCACCAGACCACCAGGGAAGTCCTAGGAAGGGAAGTTTTCGTAGCATTTCTGCCCACATCTCATTGGCTGAGATTGTACTGTTCAGCCACTTCAGAGGGGGCTGGGAATTTGAGTGTTTCGTCTTCTACCTTTCCTAGGGCGAGAGAAAGAGTAGACGGAATGAAGTGAGTTGAACCAGACCGACAGTGTGAGCCAGAGCCCTCACCGCTCTCAGAGCTCCCTGCTTATTTCCTTCACAGATATGTTTGTGTTTTCTTTGATCCCTTCCAGGACACGTGCTCTGTGGCAGGGATAATAGCTAACCTTTTTTTTTTTTTTGCTACATGCGCATTGAGCGTTTGTTGAGTCAATGAATTAACTTCTGTGGGTAGAGACAGTGGAGAGTCTACTTCGGGCAGCATCACCGCTTTACTAGACTAAAAAAGCTTAGAGCGGCAGGCAGACAGTGGGACTTCACTCTAACGCCTGCCACCCACCACGTGACACCTAACAGTGCTCATCGTTATTTTTAAAATCTCAGTTAATGATTCCATTTATTCATGGTCAAATAAATAATTGGGAGTCCGTTCCCGAAGCTCTGTAATTAATATTCTAAAGCAGAGAGACAAATATAAGGTGTCCTGCAGACCAGCAGCGCCATATAATTCATACGAAAATCACGGGCGTCTGGCCTGGTACAGAGTTGGTGCCCATGTTTGTCTTCTAAATGAATTTTAAAATGGATGTCCAGACAATGTATTAGTTATTTCAGATAAAGAGGCAGATGGCACTGAATGCAGTTGTATAAAACGGTAGCCTTTCCATTTAACATTTTGGGGCACCCGTCCGGTCCTTTCAGGAGATACAATGGAGAACTAGTGAAAACACTTCTAAGATCAATTAAAGCCACATTGGTCGAGTGATAGTACGTGATGAGAACCGTGCTACGTTATCTCTGCTTTATCACTGAAAACAGCAATTCTGGACAGAGGTATTGTCTCCATTTTTACAGATGGGAAAAAACTGTGGTTCAGAGGGTTAAGAACTTTGCCTGAGGTTAAGATTTGTGTGTGATTCAGGCGTGCCTGGCTCTGGGCCCTGTGCTTTGGAACTGTTATTGTAAATGTGTGGAACTGATTATATCAAGAGAAAAAATAAGCCAAAAATGCCCTTACTGTGTCTTAGGGATTTAGCTGCTCCTGTGGACAGAGGATAATACTGAGTTTGGGTTGGCGCCGCCCTGGCTCTTGTTGTGAAACTGTGTCCTCCAAGAGCATGACCGTGATGGAGGGCATTCTTGTGAGCTAAGAAATTCAAATGAATAAAAGGCTTGACAGTACAGGCTTGAGCTTTGAAAACTGGAAAGAATGTGTCCGTGTCTCCGAGCTTTGTGTATCCCAGGGATTCGAGTGGCCCAAAGCAGTTCATTTTAGGCTGTAATATGACAATATAAGCTGGGCTCCGGAACGAGTATGTTCTGCTGGTTGGAAGGCTGAGAGCATGAATGAACCTTAGTGTCCCGTGATAGACAAGCATAGATCCTCCTGACGATGTAATTGTCAGGAGCCTCACGCAGCGCCCATACTAGGCACCGTCAGAAACCTTGCTCCACTCAGCGCTTCGGCACCTGCTTCCCTCCACTGTCTGTCTGTCTGGCACTGGTTCGGTCCTCATTCTGGCTGAGCCCTGTCTTTAGATCTGTCTGCCTTTGCCCTAAGGATCCGTTTCTTGCTCCGTTTGTCATTCAGCTGTGCACACACATCCTCCCCGTGGAACCAGAGAGCGGACCTTCAGAAGGCCTCCGGGTTGGCAGGGACCCGGGTGGCTCTGGTCCCTGCAGGCCTCTCTGGGCCAGAGTAGACCTTGCTGGGTTTTCGACATCGCTTTCAAACTAGTTTGACTTCTGGGGGAAGAAGCTGTTGACAGCGTTTAATGGTCATTGGCTAGATGTTATTCTTGGCTGTCATCCAGGGTAGATTTATAAATGTGTTTGAAGTTCACCCATATAAAAATGTCTTTTGAATAACACCAATAGAAGTGTTATTTCCACTACCAGTAATCAGAAACTTAGAGCTGAAAAGATTCCACTGGTTCTTAACATTATGTACGGGTCATGTGCCTCTTTGAGAAAGGAGTGACAGCTGTGGGCATTTTTCCTGGAAAAAAAGGGCTGTGTGTGTGTGTGTGTGTGTGAGAGAGACAGAAAGTGGGAGACGGGATCACAGCTGTGCAGTTTAGCGCGGTTTATGGATCATCTACCTTTGGACCCCAGGATCTAAATCTCCTGGTCTAACCTCATTTTACAGGTAAGGACAGTCAAATCCACAGAAGTGAAGTGACTTAGGCAGGCTTAAGGAAGATAACCAGAACTAGGCTCTGAGCATGCCTGACTGTGCTGTGAAATTGTGTGTGTGTGTGTGTGTGTGTGTGAGAGCGAGCGCGAGCGAGCAGCTTCACGCCTGGCCTGCCCTGGGGAAACCCAGTTTGCATTATTTCCATCCCGTCTCTGCTCCACCCCCGCCATGATAGTCATTTCAGTAATTAATATGGTCTGGCCTCTTTTGAGTTTATATTATGTTCAACTGTTTTTAATAGTAATAATGAAAATGCTTTGCTTTGGTTAAACATAGGTCAAAGAATATTACATTTCTCACAACTTCCTGAACCAGAGCTGAGCAAGTACTATTAACTCCATTTTACATGTTAGAAAATCAAAGACCCAAGTTAAGTTGTTGCGGGCCAAGTACAGAGTGAGTTCCAGCTCTTCTCATCCGTGAATTCCAGCTGGGGGACTGGACTTCTGTCTAATCCTCTTGTTTGAAACGAGCATAAGCAGGAACACGCAAGTCCTTGAGTGAATGCCCAGACCACTGTTCCTCAGCTTTCAGCGTCCCTCAGAATCACCTGGAAACCCCGACAACAATATCCAGAGGTAGGGACTCCCTGGTCTGGGGCGAGGCTGGGACATCAGCACTTTTCAGAAACTCACAGGTGATTTCCCCGTGCAGCTGCCGAGTGAGGCGCACCACCCAGACCCTTAAAGGATGCGCTCAGCGCTGCCTCATCCTTCCGGTGCTCGGAAGAGAGGCTGTGCGGGCTCCGTGCCTCAGGTTCAGGCGGAAGGCGGGGTTCCGTGGCTTCTCTCTGAGACACTGCAGAGGCGCGTGTGTGGTGTGCGCTCGGCACGGAGGTGTCTCCTCGCCGCGCATTGGTTCCAAGCATATTTGACTCATGATGTCACACTTCTCACGAAGCCGGACGGCAGCCCCCAGCCCCCTGACCGTGTGCCCGAGCCCCCGTGACGTCTGCGACCAGCGCAGCAGCTTTGAATCGTTGCAGCTGGGCCTCGTGGCATTCCAGAAGCCCGGCTCCCCAGAGCCAGCCTCAGACACAGCTCTGCCCCACGTCCCAGAGGAGGGCTGGGCTTCCAGGATGCGCTTCCAGCCCCTTTGGATGACGAGGCTGCCACAGAGCTGCCAGGGCACAGCTGTGGTCCCGCAGCCTGGGAAGATTCCACTGTGTCCTGTTCTCTTTGAACGGCAGAAGTTTTTTTAAAAGAGAAGGAAAATGTACTGAGGCAAGTTTAAGGAGGTTGATTTCTTATGAATTCAAATACGCGTCGGGTATTTCAGTTTAAAACGTGGATTTTTCTCTGCCAAGGAGAAACTGTTTCTTTCCCGCTCCTCCTTCATGCTAGGCCTGCAGCCACCCAGATTTGGCTGCAGCTTCTGCTGAGTGGGGAAAAGCTCCCAGGGCAGGCGTTGAGATGCGGCTGTCTTGCTGGGGGGCGGGGAAGGCCAGCCATCTGCCCAGGAGGCCCCCAGAGCCCTCCCCACCCCAGACGAGAGAGAAAGCTGCCTTTGTCTGGGGCCGCGTGTGACCAGCTGCTGGACCTCGGTGGGGCCACAGTGGCCAACTGCACTGCGCTCTGGCCTGCATGAACCCACAGCTGGGCCGATGAGCTCAAGTTCCAGAATAATCAGGGCCAGGCACAGACCTCATCTTTGTGGGCCCAGAGGTGGCATGACCGCCTGCTGCCTTGGAGAGGTCAGGGGGCAGGGTACCAACTGTTCTTTGTGTGCTAAGTCGCTCAGTCATGTCCGATTCTTTGTGACCCCATGGACTGTAGCCCACCAGGCCCCTCTGTCCATGGGATTCTCCAGCAAGAATACTGGAGTAGGTGGCCGTGCCCTCCTCCAGGGGATCTTCCCAATGCAGGGATCAAACCCGGTCTCTTATGTCACCTGCATTGGCAGGCGGGTTCTTTACCACTGGTGCCACCTGGGAAGCCCCGAGGGGCTGTGGGCCACCCCCTTCCGTGTCAGCTGGAACCCAGAGCTGTGTGGCCTGGCGTGGTGCCTCTCAGACTCGGAAAGTCTGTCACTCCCTCTCTCGGAGCTTCTGATCGTGTGGAGGTGGGATATATACACAGAGAGAGCTGGGAAAAAATACGTGTCTGTAACTAGGTATTCCATTTTGGGTTTTTTGTTTGTTTTTTAGTGTGTATGTCTGCACCAGCTCTTCTTTGCAGACGTGGGATCTCTGGTTGCAGCATCTGAGACCCTAGTTCCCCGACCAGGGATGGAACCCGGCCCCACCGTGGAGCATGGAGCCTTAACCTTAGGACTGGCAGGGAAGTCCCGGGCGCTCCGTTCTGCAGTCCGGAGTCCACGCCCGCCCCCACTGCGCCATTCACCGGCTCTGTGTCCTGACCCCCAGTGTGAGTCCTCGCCCCACACACTCAGCGCCCTGGGGCATGTTCCGTCTCATCTGGAGGCCAGCACCAGTTTCTCCGTGTCTCATCCGCATAGCTGTGCCTCTGAGTCCTTGCTCGCCTTTGCCTTAAACCTGCCTCTTCTCTCAGTCCTCAGCTTCCATCCTCAGATCTTTCAGTCCTGTCTGGCCAGTCAGCTTCCATCTTTATGTCTCTGTCAGATTTCCGCTGCTGGAACCCGAGCTCTGACTCGCTCATCCTCTGTCTCAAGCCTGTGTGACTGTTCCTGTTTGACGCTTCTTTTAGAGGGTCTGGTGGTGGGCAAGAGAGTCCTTCTTGTTGGGCTGGCAGTGGATAGAGCAGATAGATACAGGCTGGTGGTTGGGGCGCCTGGGCAAGGTAGAAGCTGCCAGCCCTTCTGCGTTCATCTCTCACCTCAAGGGCAACCTAGAGCAAGCTGTAATCCCGTTAACGTCGCTGCGTGTGTGTTAATAACTTCTCCCTACTACTCATTTCCTTCTCCCTGGGCACTCAGTAAGTCCCTCCGTTGTTTATGGTTCCCAAATTGTCATTTCTGGTTGGATGACTCCAGCTTTCTTTCCTGAAGGTTCTGGAATGGGATTATTGGGGAGGCTGGAGAAGAAATCCCTGGAGGACTATGCGGGACCCTGGGTGGGGAAGATGCCCTGGAGAAGGGAGCAGCTCCCCACTCCAGTACTCGGACCTGGAGAACAACATGGACTGTATGGTCTGTGGGGTAGCAGACAGCTGGACACGCTGGGGTGTCCTCGTGTGTATGATTTCACGGCCGGTGGGGTTGAAGCCGCTCTCCTCAGCCGGGGGCAGGACTGCAGGACCCAGGTCCGGGGCCACATAGGGTGGGGCGGGCTGCACTCCACGGCGTCTCTGCGGGCCTCTGTCACCAGGGCAGCTGTGAGCCATGCCGGCTTGTACACCTACCTTCCAGATGCTACGCACATTTCTCCCGTGCTGACTCGACTCCGAGGCTGCCTTAGAGAGGGACTCTGGGAAATGGACTTCTTGCTTGGCCGAGTTGCCACTGCGTAGCTCTGTTCCCTGGTTTATATGTATGCCCTTCCTAATAAGTGGCCTCAGAATGTTCCTGGTACAAGTATGAGGGGGGGAGGGGGAGAATAAACGTGAGATCCATCCAGTGAAGGAGAACGAGGTACCCTCACGAGGGGTAGCTGCTTCTCTGCCTGCGGTACTGGCTGTTGTGTGTGGAATTGAGTTGCATAATCTAGAATGAGGTTGCTTTCACCGTTGTCTCTGTGAGCAGAAACCCGCTCTGTCTGCTTCCCTCTGGCTCCTTGAGGCCAGGGCCCAGAATGGATGAAGTGTTTAAAGTAGGAGTCCTCGGTTTGGTCTTCTCTCTCCAAACTTCTAAGAGAACTGGTTCTGGCAAACTCGAGCTGTCTACACGACCTAGCTTATTTTGGCTACTTCGTGAAAGAAGCAATATGACCAGGCTGAATATGACCATCTGGAAAATGTTCCTGGAAGCATTTTTGAATGCCCAGAATGGAAGTCAGCTTTTCAGGGTTAGCCTATAATCACTTTCTTACATACAGGCTTAGTAAGAAGAGTTTGGTCCTGGCTAAGAATCCAGTGGATTAGCCTTAGAAGTAAACATTCATGAGAGCTGACCGGGAGGGCAGACTGCTTAATGCGACTATGTCTGGTATGTCCTCTGGGCCTGGTGGGAAGGAGGAGCCCGTCTCTGCTGGGCTCAGACTGGCGCTACACCCGTTGCCTAACGCGTGTCGTCTCCTGTCGTCTTCGTCACACAGCCCTACGAGCTGCAGATTAGCTGTGTCTTACAGTCGAGGCTGAAAGAGTGACTCACAGCCTCTGCTTGTGCAAATCAGTGACAGAATGAAAAGCCAGATTCCCCCAGGTCTGCCTGGCTCCAGGGCCCTTAATCTTCCCATCATATCATGGTGCTCTTCGCGTCAATTGGCATTGTTCTCCTTTCTGCTCTTCAGCTCGTCCATCTGGCTAATCTTGGCAAAATGTGTTATCAGCTCTGCCAGGGGTTAGGCATTTCTCTGGGAATGGAGATATTGGAGGGATGCCCAGTCTTCAAATCCACACATTCTCTGGGTCTGTGTGTGAGGCTTCCGAAGTGGACCTGCCCCGGAGTGTCACACGCCGGGCCGTGCCCTCTCTTTGCCGCTGGACGGCGGGAGCCGGGAGGTGGCCGGCTTTCCTGCCCCAGCCCAGCGCCGCGTTGGTGTGGAGCTCTCCTGACCCTTCGGCGCAAGTCCCTGAGCTGAGACGGTCTGGGGAGGCCAATCGGCAGCCTCTTCTCTGCGCACGGATTGCTGGGTCCTGAGCACGGCCCTGGCCGCTGGTGGAGTCAGGAAGGGGCTCCGCTCTGCTCCCTGGGAGCTCTGCTCCCCTTAGCCTTCTCTAAGACTGTCTAAGGGTCTGGGTCCCGGATATCCTGCCCCTCAGGAGGTTGCTCCATGCTTAGTCCTGTTTATAATCCTTTTACTTTTCCCGTCAGAACACTACCAGCTCGACAGTGGCCTGTGTATCTGTACAGAGTGCACACACACGTGCGCACACACACAGGAGCAGCAGCGCTCCTGAGGAAGTGTGGAGGAACGAGACCCGCCTCACTTGGGAGCCCCTGGTCGCCCAGCGCGGAGGAGCCCACACCCCGGTGCACGGGCCCGAGCTGGACCCTTGGTGGGGACTGGGAGCTGGCAAGCTGTGCAGCCGGCCTAGTGAAAATATTTAAAACAAACAGAAGACTAGACTCAATCGTACATGCTAGAAAATACCATCAATGCACAGCAGACCCCGCCTTGTGATTAAAATAATATATGAAAACACCTGTGGGGTGGGATGGGGTGGGAGGGAGGCGCAAGACAGAGGGGACATGTGCATCGCTGTGGCTGATACACGCTGATACGGCAGAGGCCAACACAACATTGTAAAGCCATTATCCTCCAATTAAAAACAAATTAATTTAGAAAATATATGAAAAACATATTGCATTTGTGAAAACAAATTTGTAATGCATGTTTCTGCACAAAAACATGAATAACCTTATGAACAACATTACTGTCTTCTGTATCTCATTGAATTTGAACATCCTGGGTATATTAATTTTACATTTTAGTATAATTCAGAAAAAAAGCATAATTTCTGGGTGTCAAATAGCGAACGACAGAAATTCTAAGGGTAAACTGCTAATTGAGTAAAGGTTTCTTGTGGAGGAAAGAATTCAGGGTCAGCGAGGAAGTGTGACCTGGAGCTTCTTTGCTTTGGCCGTCAGCTCCTGTGGGAGCGAATGCTTGTGGTCAGAGCGTGTCTCCCGCTGGTGGAAGGCCCAGTCTGCAAAGAGGGGGAATTCTAGGGAGCTTCCTGCATCCACGGGGCCGCCAGCTGTGTGTGGGAGGAGCGGGGGTGTCATCACGGCATATCTCCTGCCGTGTGAAGGCTCCCGGGTGTCAGACTCCTCCAGCAGAGCAGGACGTCCAGGGAGTCCGGGGGTTATCGGCGCCTGCATTGCTTCTGTTCAGTTCCCTGAACCTGGGCAAACCACCGGGCCAGAAGCGTGCTGTCTTTAGCTCAAGCAGCCCTTGGACGCGGTCCCCATGCAGTCATGAGTTGCCTGTGGGGGGTGACGGAACTGCCAGTGTGGACCACAGATCCTCTGCCAGCCTGGCCCGCGTCTCAGAGCATGGCCAGGAAGGCACACGTTCATCCTGACTTTGGGAGCCCAGGCTCTCTGGACTGACCGCGAGCTCCTCACGGCCGAATCCCCACCAGGGCGTCACGACCACCTCCACCCCCCGCAACTGAGCAGAGTGGACCAAGGCTGGCCTGGGTCTGAAACACACCTTTGACTGCTCTGGGCTGGAAGGGAGCAGACTCTTTCTGAAACCAGCCAGCACTTTGAGTTTTTCCGTTGGCAACAGAAGTTCTTTACTGGTTTTTGTTGTTGTCCTTGTTGTATTGTGGAAGAAGGTTGTTCTTGCACACGTTGGTGTTCCTTCAGGGCTAATTGTGGAGTCTGCTCTCCGGGGACACCGCAGAGCCGCATAGCCTCTGAAAAGGCTCCGAGCGCAGGGGAAGGCTGGAATTCTCTGGAGAGCAGCTCCTGTGTTTGTCCGAGAGCCGGACCTCTGCCTCCTCCCACGCCAGCCACTGTCCAGCCAGCTGCATACTTGGTGGAGAGATTTATGGAACTGAACCTACAGCTGCAAGTTTTCTTTCTTTTTTTCCAGGAGCAGTGTTGCTCTGTCAGAGCTATTACGCAATAAGCATAGACACACAACTTACTTCCTCCAGGAATGTCCAAAACTCCTGAGTAGTACCCTTGTTGAACCTGAGCGTTTACAAACATAAAGCTGTGGGTGGAAGGACTCACGCAATAGGCGTAACTGCCGTCTCGACGCAGCTTATGTCTCGAGAGCTCTGTCCAAGGACCATCCCTGAGTGTAGTTAAATGCTGTGTGACTACTTCAGTTCTGAAGCGACTTTTTTAAAGTGAATATCTTAGGGACAGGAGCAGAGATTCTTCTAACTGAATCCCACTGTTCTGCTTACTTTAAAATTATGCTGATTATTTACTGTGGCTTATGGATTCTTTATCCTTATGGAGTTCTGTTGGATTGGGAAACTTTTTCTCTGATCACCCTGTGGGGTTTTTTATGTTTTTCTTTTTAAAATTTTTCTTTCTTTTATTGAAGTATAGCTGGTTTACAATAGCATGTTAGTTTCAGGCGTTCAGCACAGCAAATACCTATCACTGAGTCAGCAATTCAGAAAATAAATGTGTATGATATTCTTCTTCAGATTCTCTTCCCTTATAGGTTATTACAAAATATTGAGTCGAGTCTCGTACACATGTCACACGGCTCATCCTTTTTGGTTGTCTGTTTTTTATACAGTAGCGTGTATACATTAATCCCAACCTCCTAATGTATCCTTCCTATTTAAATTTCTCCATTTAAAATAAGTATGTTTAAATTTCTGATATGAATGAAAAACTGCAACTTGACATCTATTTCTGTTTCCCAAACCAGAACCCAGCTGGCTTCCCACCTGTGGACCTGTGTGATGGTATGACTCTGTTTCAACAGTCTGCATCCACGGGGCTCTTTCGGAGGGAGAGGTTGTACAGGAAGAGGGACAGAGAGAACATTTATTTAGCTTCACTGCTATTAAACACTGGGCTTAGTACCTCATCAGGTTTGATCCCCATAATAAGTACAATCCCCATTTTACAGCTGAGTAAAGTATAACTCAGAGAATTTGTAGCTTGGCTGAACTTGTAAATTATAAAAAGAGTTTAAAAAATTGATTGTACTGTATAGAAAGTGTACAAATTATTCATGTACATCTCAAACTGTATTACAAAGCACATCACTAGTGAAACTGCTACCCAGGAATTCTGAGATCATGGATTAGTTGTCTGCTTCTGAAATTTGTGTAACTTTATCGTTCTGCAGTCTTCATATTGGGGACGGCAGTGGACGGCAATTGGGGACGGAAGTGGACGGCTGGAGCATAGGTTATGCACGCATGTGACACTTGGTGAGGCCAGTCGCCCTGCCCTTCACTGAAAGTGAAGAGGGATAATCTGCACCATGACTGTAACGCATCTTGTTGCCGTTGTTGGCCTCACGCCTGTCGCATCTTAGTTCCCCGACCGGCTTCCCCGACCGGAGATCGAACCCACGCCCCCTGCTGGAAAGCAGAGTCTTAACCCTAGACCTCGAGGAAAGTCCCTGTAGTATGTCTTTTAGACCTCTGCCGTTGCTGTTATTTCGCCTGGAAAATCCCATGGACGGAGGAGCCTGGTGGGCTGCAGTCCATGGGGTCGCTAAGAGTCAGGCACGACTGAGAGACTTCACTTTGACTTTTCCCTTTCATGCATTGGAGAAGGAAATGGCAAGCCACTCCAGTGTTCTTGCCTGGAGCATCCCAGGGACAGGGGAGCCTGGCGGGCTGCCGTCTATGGGGTCGCACAGAGTCGAACACGACTGACGCGACTTAGCGGCGGCAGCAGCAGTTGCTGTTATTTACGTGTTGAGAACGCTTAAGTACGTGAGAGCACCTCCTCCTACACTCCTTCTTTTGTACTCTTCTCAACTTCATGTCTAAAAATCGTGTCTCCCTTGCAAATGTCATGTAAGCAAACTCCTGGCCTAGTTCTTAGCACCTAAGCAACCAGGAAACCAAAGTTGCTATAACAGTTGTTCAATACTTGTTTGATCACTAATGAAGAGGAGTCATTTTTTCTTTTTCTTTAAATTTTTTGACTGCGCCACATGGCTTGCAGGATCTCAGTTCCCCAACTAGGGATCGAACCTGAGCTACAGCAGTGAAAACCCGGAATCCTAACCGTTAGGCAACCAGGGAGCTCCCAAGCAGGTATTTTTTCTCATACTAGAGCTGAAAGATGCTGTAAAGTCTCATATAATAATATACATTTTTTCCCAGCCAGCCCAATTGATCAAATGAAGAACTAATGCTTGGAGAAGTGACGTAGCATGTTCAGAATGATTCAGCTCTCTGGGTGCAAAGCAAAGACGAGACTTTATCTCCTGACTGCTAATCCAGGGCTTTCTCCTTTGCCCCGTGCTTAATTTGCATGTGTGTATAGTCTCTCAGTCATGTCTGACTCTTTGCGACCCCATGGACTGTAGCCCTCCAGGCTCCTCTGTCTGTGGAGTGAGTTGCCACTTCTAGTCCCAGGGATCTTCCCAACCAAGGGATCACACCTGGGTCTCCTGCGCTGCAGGCTGACTCTACCACTGTGCCCCCTGGGAGCCCCCTTGGGGAAATCCTCACTGGGCAGGCAGGAAGGAAGGAGAGAAAGAGCAGATCCCAGAGACACACGTTTTAGGATTTTTTCTTTTTATGCGAATAAGCTGAACTTTATAGATGACTGAAGGGTGCCTCACATTGAACATGGCAACCCCCGTGCTGTGTTGATACCTGATACCAACATCCTCACCCACCTACAGAAGACAGGCGCTCCTGAGCCTTCTGCTGGCTTGTCTCCATTGGGAAGCAAAGTTCGCAGTAACAAAAAGGGAACGTCAGTTAAAGGCACAGATTAGGTGATGTAGTCGCCATGGCAAATGGTGTGGCTTGGGAGGTTTTCTGGCTGAGTTATATGCAGCGTTGTTACCAAGGGTCATTATGCAATCCTTTATTCACCTTGAGTCCTTCCTCTGGAAATCTTTAAAATCTGCACCCAGGAATCATCACTGTTCACCTCACTCTAGCAGAAGAGTTATGAATAAATGTGGTTATTTAAACTTTGGTTGAGGATCATGAGACCTGATAGGTCTAGCCCAGTTGTAAAGATTAGTCTGATTTATGCTTTTTTTATTTCAGTATTTATTTTATTTACTCATCTGGCTGTGCCGGGTCTTAGTCGTGGCACGTGAGTTTTCAGTTTTCGTTGCGGCGTGCGGGGTCTTCAGTTGCAGCGTGCAGACTCTTAGCTGTGACAGGTGGGATCCGGTTCTTTGACCAGGAGTCGGAGCCCGACCCCCTGCCTCAGAAGTGTAGAGTCTTAGCCACTGGACCACCATCCAGGTCCCTGTGTTATACTTAAAAGAGTAAAACTGCCCCCTTACCATTTTCCTTATCATTTCCCTGATGATGATGAAGTGAGCATTATTCCATTTTTCAAAGATGCTGGAATGAAAAATCAAATCATTGTCCTTAAGAGACTTGTGTGTGAGAGGTGCTTAGATACCACATCGAGGTGTGTTTCCGTGGGTATCAGGGGCCATTTGGGGGAAACTGATCATCACTCAGGGGACAAGGTAGCCTGGGGCTTCAGTATACAAGCATGTAAAGAACTTTGGGAAAATGTTAGGTGGTCCTGTCAGCCATTAGAATGCTGCCCATGTGGACTGGCAAGCCGCACCCTGAGAAGTGATCCAGGCGTACGGATCAAATGGCTGGACTTTCCAGGTATGGATAAAAAAAGGAAAGAAACTTAAAATCACCCATTAAGAGACGGTGCTCTATTAAATACTGATGCTGTTGCTTTCACCGTCTTGTACGTTAGGTTATGGAAGCCATGGTGCAATAATTTGGAGCAGAGTTTAAAGAACTTTCTGGCGCTAGTGGTAAAGAAAGGGAAAGTGAAGTCGCCCAGTCGTGTCCGACTCTTAGCGACCCCATGGACTGCAGCCCACCAGGCCCTCCGTCCTGCCTGCTAATGCAGGAGACGCAGGAGACATGGGTTTGATCTCTGGGTGGGTGGGAGAAATCCCCTTGAGAAGGAAGTGGCAACGCACTGCAGTGTTCTTCCCGGAGGGTCCCGTGGGCGGGGGCTGGGGCTGTACTCAGTAGGGTCACAGGAGGTCGGCCACTGCTGAGCATGCGTCAGTAAAGAAATAGCAACCATTAAAGCATAGTTTTCTTCTTTCTAAACTTTCAACAGCTTTCCAGTGTTTCCTAATCTATTCATGACTTCCTTAATCTGGCCCCCCTCAGCCGCCCTCTGGTTTGGATACCTTGGCTGTGAAAGAGCCTCAGCTTCGTCCTCGGCTTCGTCCTCGGCAGGCTTGGCCGTGGTGTGTATTTGCCACAGTGACTCTTGACACCGGGGCTCGCGTGTGGCTGTAACTGTGTGTGTGCTGACATAATGGTGGTGTGGTGGTTTGGGGTATTGCATTTTGAGCAACTTGGATATTATCTCTGACAATAGATCTCAGCTTGAGCATGTCATACATTGTTATTATTCATTTTGAAGTCTAAGAAAGAAAGAAAGTGAAGTTGCTCAGTCATGTCAGACTCTTTGCAACCCCATGCACTATAGCCCACCAGGCTCCTCCGACCATGGGATTTTCCAGGCAAGAACACTGGAGTGGGTTACCATGTCCTTCTCCAGGGGACCTTCCCAACCCAGGGATTGAACCCGGGTCTCCCGCATTGCAGGCAGACTACCATCTGAGCCACAAGGGAAGCCCTCATTTTAAAGTTTAGAAGATAGCAAAATTTGGCTTTATGGATGAAATAGGAACTTCCCTGGTGGTCTACTGGCTAAGACTCCACACTCCCAATGCAGGGCTCCCGGGTTCGATCCCTGGTCGGGGAACTAGCTCCCACATGCCACCACTAAGACCTGGTACAGCCAAATAAATCAATAAATATTTTGGAAAAGTAAAAATTTTAAAAATGAAAGAGATTGCAGGCAAGCAGTAAGTACAGTAACATCTGAAATGTCAGCCCTCCTCTTGTATTTGGGGTTGTTGATTCTCAGAGCTGTAGAATGTATTCAGTTCAGTTCAGTCGCTCAGTCGTGTCTGACTCTTTGTGACCCTATGGGCTGCAGCATGCCAGGCCTCCCCATCCTTCACCAACTCCTGGAGCTTACTCAAACTCATGTCCATTGAGTCAGTGATGCTGCTGCTGCTGCTGCTGCTAAGTCGATTCAGTCATGTCCGACTCTGTGCAACCCCATAGACAGCAGCCCATCAGGCTCCACCGTCCCTGGGATTCTCCAGGCAAGAACACTGGAGTGGGTTGCCATTTCCTTCTCCAATGCATGAAAGTGAAAAGTGAAAGTGAAGTCGCTCAGTCGTGTCCGACTCTTAGCGACCCCATGGACTGCAGCCTACCAGGTTCCTCCATCCACAGGATTTTCCAGGCAAGAGTACTGAAGTGGGGTGCCATTGCCTTCTCCGCGAGTTGGTGATAAGATCTGACAATTCACATTTTCAGCAAGCCCTTGAAAGGTGACTTATATTTGCAGTACAGCTTGAAAGCCGCTGTTTTATCTTGGGATGGGATTTTCACTTAGGCAACTGAACAGCAAAAATGCCTCAAACAGGCACTTCCCGGCGGTCCAGTGGTCGAGCACCCACTCGCCAATGCAGGGAGCCTGGATCCGCTGCCCACTCGGGGAGGACCCCACATGTCGGAACAGCCAAGCCCCAGCACAGCCAGAAGCAGACCAACAAACAGTTTTCTACACGTTGGCTTAAATAATGTAGACTGAGTTTGTAGCTGAAACTTCTAACATGTAACTGCCTCAAAATAAGCTTCTTCACTAATCAGCGTACTTCCTGTCACAAGGAACGTTCTAGTAGGGTAGCTGGGATGCCTGGTGGGGTTTGTAGAGAGGAATTCTACGTTTTGTAGGAGCTCGATTAGGGTGATCTCTAGACACATCTGAGGATTCTGCTTGATTGGGAAATTCAGTGTTAGCCTGCCCATCACACCTTGGTTCTGCTTTCTGTCTCCTTTGATTGGACAGGCTTCCATTTCCTACTCACTGGGACTCAGCTCTCCCTGATTCTTTTCTGTATCCGTCTGGGTCTCTGTCTTGCTCAGTGTTTTATTATTTTCGGGAAAAGCCTGAAGCAGCCTTCCCTTCCAAGCCTTCCTTCTTTTTCAAGATGAGAAAGAAAAAAAGAACAGCCGAGAGTGGCTTCCGTAGGAGAGTTTCCGTGGCAGGGATCCCAGTGCCTGGTGGATACAGGTTTCCCGGGTGGAGAGAGGACACCGAGGTAATCTCGCGTGCGGTGTGTCTCCTCCACCTCACCCCTAGTCTGCATGAAGCACTCAGGTGATTGTGATGGGCCCAGCCATACAAGGACTACTGGGCAGCTGTACAGCCCCAAGTGCACCCTGGCTGTTCAGAGGCTAGCGGCTAGCATCCGACCGCCAGCACGGGGCAGGGGGATTAGAGGCGAGGTTGCTTCCTGGGTTTGGCTCCTTCTCGGGAGGAAGCCTGGGGCGCAGCCTCAGTGTTTATCCAGCCTGACCTCAGCCCGAGGTGTCCGAGTCCTGCCTCTTCTTCTTGTTACCTCCTACCCGACCGACTCCGGTTTTCAGAACCTCTCTGCACTGCCCTGCTGCTCAGAGACATCACGTACCCAAGACTTGGGGAGGCTTTATTCCTCGTCTTCATTAAGGATGGTGTAGTTCGTTTGCTCAGGCGTGTCCAACTCTTTGCGACCCCATGCACTGCAGCACGCCAGGCCTCCCTGTCCTTCACCTTCTCTCAGAGTTTGCTCATTAGGGATGATGTCTTCCATTTCCCTTCTTTATAAAGTGAAGGTAAAAGATATATATGGGAAGACAAGAACTTGAAGGTAATAGCAAAAATAGTAAGTAGTTATATTCACTTGAATTATGAGTAGCTTTTTCATTTCTGCAAACTTCTCTAATACAGCTGGTATACTGCTTTGTTTTTTAATTAGTAAACTGTTTTTTGGTTTTTTAAAGAGAAACAAAACCAAAGCACCATTGAGATGAAAACAGGGGCACATGAACTAGGGGGAGAGGGCTAAGAGGTACCCACTTCTAGCCAAAAATTAGGACTAAGTGTGCGGTGTAGGGAACATGGTGAAAAATCCTGTGCTGACTGTATGGCAGCAGACGGTAACTCGAGAGGGCCATCCGTATAAAACTATCGAGTCACTACGGTGGCACACCTGAAACTAATATAAGCAATTATATTAATTTTAAAGTAAATGTTAAAGTAACTTTTAAAGTAAAAACAAAAGGTAAAGAAAGTGAAGGTGTGCTCCTTGCAGGAGACGAGTTCAGGGCAGCTACAGGCGCTTAGGAAGGAGCTCTTTTCAGTGAACTGTGGAAACGAGGCCATTGCCATCAAAGCTTTGAAAACCGATCTGATAAAGATAATTGTAAGCCTCACTTGAGTGTTGGTAACTGCCTGGGGGGCATGTAAAGCGCTCTGAGCCCGCGGGAGGCGCTGGGCGCCCAGGCCGGTCTGTTCAGAGGTCTGCGCACGTGCTGCGGGTTTGCGCTGTCTCACGTTAGTAGAGGAGCCATCTCGCCTGCGCCGTGTGGTTTCTACTGTTACTTGTCACGTGTGTTGATTTTCAGAACATAGTGTACCAGAGACGCTAGTTTGAAGTTCATTAAAACCAAATACATTGCGTGGCAATACCTGCCTTTCTGGATCCTTTTGCACATTTTTAGTAACAGGACATTGGACCCTCTGGAACCACAGCACCTGTTGGGACCACTTAGGGAGAGATGACGTCTTTCCAACAGCCTGACTCTAAAAATACTACCTTGAAGATAAGCAGGATACATGTTTAAAAGGCTTTTTATTTTTTTTCCTCATTCAAGGGGAAAAAATGAAATAAATGTCTAAATTTCTATATCGTTGAGGATTTTAAGTGACAGAAGAAGCAAGTCAACCTTAACTGAATAAAAACCTTCTTATGAAGTTGGAAGAAGCTAAACAACATCAACATCACAAGACATTTGAGGGAACCCAGACTGTTTAGCGCTTCCTTGGTGGCTCAGGTGGTAAAAGCGTCCTTCTGTCTGCCTGCAACGCAGGAGACCCGGGTTTGATCGATGGGTGGGGAAGATCCCCTGGAGAAAGGAACCGCTACCTTGCCTGGAGAATCCCATGGACAGGGAGCCTGGTGGGCTACAGTCCATGTGGGTACAAGAAGTCAGACAGAACTGAGCGACTAACACTTTCACTTTAGTTTTCAAGCACCTAGCCCGCCTCTCCTTATCTCTTTCTCTCTGGTGGCCCCAGATCAGGGATCACAGATCTGAAACACCTCTCAGCTAGGTGTGAGAAACACAGGAAGTGTTGAGGACCACAGCAAATGAGAGAACATGACCATTAAAAGGGACAGCCACTATGGAGCAGGTTCCAGCGGCCATCCACGTCTGGTGTGGTTAGATCTTCAGACTCTTCCAAAGAGGCCAGAATCTGGAATTTTTTAAAAAAATATTTGTTTCTTTACTTATTTAGCTGCACTGAGTCCCAGCAGGGGCACACAGGACCTGCAGTCTTTGTTCCCACGTGCAGAACCTTTGTTCCTGCGTGCAGAACCTGTAGTTGCAGAATGTGGCATCTGGTTCCCTGACCAGGGTTTGAACCTAAGCCCCCTGCACTGGGAGCGTGGAGTCTTAGCCACTGGACCACTAGAGAAGTGCCCTAGAAATCTAGATTTTTGTGTGAAAATTTCCTAATTTTTAAATGTTGGTCAATGGAAACAAAGACTGCGCAGGGGACAGAATACAGTCCTGGCTGAGACTGAACGCGGCGGGCACCCCCTGAGCGACCAGGAGACGCGTCTCACCCTCGCGAGCCTGGGAAGGGGCCGCCAGAGTGCAGGCGCACCCGCAGCTTCTGCCCTCTCCTTGGGTGACACAGAAAGACTATTCATCCATTTGCAGGAAAGAAGCGCCTTGCTCTAAAGTCAGCACTCTGGATGGGGAGGAGATGGAGTTCTCGTTCTTTGACTCCTGATGCTGCAGCAGAAAACACAAAGCTCTAGCAAGTGTCTACATCGTTGTCGTTCAGTTGCTCAGTCATGGAGTTGTGTCCCACTCTCTGCGACCCCGTGGACTGCAGCACGCCAGGCCTCCCTGTCCTTCACTGTCTCCTGGAACTTGCTCAAACTCACGTCCATTGAGTGGGTGATGCCATCCAGCCATCTCATCCTCTGTCGTCCCCTTCTCTTCCTGCCCTCAATCTTTCCCAGCATCAGGGTCTTTTCCAATGAGTCAACTCTTCACATCAGGTGGCCAAAGTATCGGATATTCAGCTTCACCATCAGTTCTTCCAATGAATATTCAGGACTGATCTCCTTTAGGATGGACTGGTTGGATCTTGCAGTCCAAGAGACTCGCAGGAGTCTTCTCCAACACCACAGTTCAAAAGCATCAATTCTTCAGCGCTCAGCCTTCTTCACAGTCCAACTCTCACATCCATACATGACCACTGGAAAAACCACAGCCTTGACTAGACGGACCTTTGTTGGCAAAGTGATGTCTCTGCTTTTTAATCTGCTGTCTAGTTTTTAATCTGCTGTCTAGGTTGGTCATCACTTTCCTTCTGAGAAGCAGCGTCTACATTACACCAGCGCTAAGTTGTCCTGCAAATTAGCCGTAGTTTGCTTCGGGATGTGCTCTGACCTGCTCACATGACCATGATTCTGACTCCAACCATGGTTGAGAACCGCTGATTCTGTACAAGGTGTGCTCTGGGGAAAAAAAAAAAAAGTGCCCTGAACTCACGACACAGGTTTGTGGAAACGGGAATGGAGAAACAGCGATCATTCTCCTTGTATGGAACAGCACCGTAGTTTGTAAGTGGAGTGGAGGAGACAGAGGTTTATGACAACAGCCCGTGTCTATTGAGTAAATAAACACTGTTCTTGCCACTCTGTACATTCCATTTGGTTTTGCATATGACCTTGAAAAAAGATATTTTAAAAGGAAAAGAAGTTAATTGAAGCCACTCTTGGTATAGGGCTTGATATTTGCAAAGCAATTTAAAATTCATTCATTTGAACCTGTGAAGATAGTGTTTTACCCAACTGTGTCTTATACATGATGCCACTGAGGCCTAGAGGAAGACAGGATGTCATATCTTAAATGCAAATATGAAATACAACGTGTAAAATACTGTATTAGTGAGTCTAAAGATACCTATACCTGAGATAAATCGAAATTGGAACACAGTAAAGGGCAGCTGTGTGTCTGGAATCCGGGCCCTGGGTCTTTTCCACAGACACACAGCTGCCCTTTACTATGTTCCAATTTCGATTTATCTCAGGTATAGGTATCTTTAGACTCACTAATACAGTATTTTACACGTTGTATTTCATATTTGCATTTAAGATATGACATACAACTTACATTCTATATTGTTTACACTTCATATTTGTTACCTTTGTTCATACAGTGTTTGACTTTCCATTGATCCTACCCACTCAGAAAACAATAACCAGAAACTGCGATTTCAGGTGTTCTAGTATTTTCACACTCTTGTGTCATCAACACTAGCATAATTTATGAATAATTGGAGCAGGTGTGCACCTTCATGGGCTTCCCAGGTGGCCCTAGTGGTGAAGCGCTCACCTGCAGGAGATATGAGTTCAGTCCCTGGGTCAGGAAGACCCCCTGGAGGAGGGCATGGCAACCCACTCCAGTGTTCTTGCCTGGAGACTCCCATGGGCAGAGGAGCCTGGCGGGCTGCAGTCCATGGGGTCGCGAAGAGTTGGAAATGACTGAGCGACTTGCAGCTTCAGCTTAACAAGTTCTGGTGAAAGTTAGACATGATTAGACTTTCGTATTAGA
Source organism: Bubalus bubalis (assembly GCF_019923935.1). Taxonomy (NCBI): domain Eukaryota; kingdom Metazoa; phylum Chordata; class Mammalia; order Artiodactyla; family Bovidae; genus Bubalus; species Bubalus bubalis. Next base: position 807,825 of record NC_059171.1, on the reverse strand, counting down.
CAGGATAACACCTCTCAGCAGCTGCAGCTTGTATTCCCTCAGGAAGGGGGGTTTAGAGCCTGAGGTTAACACCCACGGTAACAAATTCTTTTACTACTCAATCTCAGGTGTCCCTGATGGTCCAGTGGTAAGACTCCGTGTTCTCACGCAAAGGGCTCTGGTTTCGATCCCTGGTTGGGGAGCTAAGATCCCACATGCTGTGCAGTGTGGCAAAAATAAATAAATATGCTTAGTTTATTTTTAATTTTTATTAGAGTGTAGTTGACTTACAGTGTTGTATCCGTCTCTGCTGTACAACAACGTGAGGTGTTTGTACCTATTGATATAGCAGCTCTTTTTTAGATTCTTTCCCCGTATTAAGTCATTGCAGAGTATTGAGTAGAGTTCCCTGTGCTACACGCTTACCTATTTTATAAGTATTATTGTGCCAAGTAGCTTCAGTTGTGTCGGACTCTTTGTGGCCCTATGAACTATAGCCCACCAGGCTCCTCTGCCCAGGGGCTTCTCCAGGCAAGAACACTGGAGTGGGTTGCCTCCTCCTGCAGGGGGTCTTCCCGACCCAGGGATGCGACCCCAGTGTCCCGTGGCGCCCGCGCTGGCGGGCAGGTTGTTTACCACTAGCGCGCTGGGGAAGCCCCTGTACAGTCCCGTGTGGGCGTTTGTCCCAACCTCCCACTTTTTCCCCCCACCCCTCACCCCCTGGTAACCGTAAGTCTGTTTTCTACATCTGTGACGCTGCTGCTGCTTTGGACGTAAGCTCTTTTGCGCCTTTTTTGGCCCCACCCGTGGGCGATACCGCATCCCGTTTGCCTCTCCCATCTGACTCGCTTGGCCCCGTGTGACAGTCTCCGGTCCATCCGTGTCGCGGTAACGGAAGCGCAGCGCCCTCGCCTGGGCCCGCCACGGGATTCAGGAGATGCTTTCTCTCTGTCCTCCAGGTCTGCCAGTTCGTCGTCTCTGTGAACGGGCTTAACGTGCTGCACGTCGACTACCGGACGGTGAGCAACCTGATTCTGACCGGGCCCCGGACCATCGTGATGGAGGTCATGGAGGAGCTGGAGTGCTGAGCCCGGGCCGGGGCAGCGGCGCGCGGCGGCGGACCCAGGGTCTTCACTCGTACATACGCGTCTTCATTCGAGTTTCCGCCCTGATTCCCTGTTGAATGTGGGAGAACCAGGGAGTATGTCTTTAAAAAAGAAAAAAGTGAAAAAGACAACGTCTGTCGGTGCAGAAAAAGTTTGGGACACAGAATTTTTTTTTCCCACGTAGTTGCGTTGCCTTACTCAACTGCCCTTTGTAGTTCTCATCCATTGCTTTTGGTCTTGGTTCACAGTAAGTTGAGATGCTTCTCTCGCCAAAACAGCGCCGTGCTAAATTTGCCTTCGTGGGAATCAATACAGTAGTTTTTCTAGACTTGACAGTTGTACTCTCACCAAAAGGAGCATGGATCTGTTTATCAGAGGATCTCGAGTTCACTGCATTTCAAACTGAAGCAACGGCCAAAGGAATAGTGCTTGTTAACTGGCGTTTTGAAGGTTCTAAGGCATTTTTTGACTTTTTCTTAATTCCTGCCTTTAGTATCAACTTCTAACTTAATGTGTGTTTTCAATTACGGTAGTGGTCAAAAAGCAAACACTTTGTGATGACGTGGGTGGGGCAGAGAGAGAAAGAAGTACTTAAACTATGTGGGCTCTGTTTTCTCTTTCTGAGCCTTGATCATTCTGTCAATCAGCAACAGCAGCTTTCTAGAAATAACTCTGAATATGTTGAATGTCAAAACAGACAAGTTAGTATGTACATATATAATTCAAAATCATGCCTCTGTCAAGATTTCACTCTGAAGCTGTCCCTTGTGAAGTATTCTAGAACTTGGCCCTTATGTGATAAAACTTGAAACTAAATTGCCTTATTGACCTGAATTTTCACTAGCTTTCTAGTGACACATTCTAAGAACATGACATGCTGCTTATTTGGTGGGATTATTTTTCACCAAAAGCACCTTCTTGTGTTGTAACTTTTGAGCCCACTTGTACATATATGCATGTGTCTTTTTTTTTTTTTTTTTGGTCCCAAAGAGAATGCATTTTGGAGCTTGGTGTGTAGAGGAAGTTTCTCAGAGTGCCAAATTAGGGAGTCAGGGAATGCTCAATTCCTTTTATTTTCATATAACGCGTTCTGAATGACAAGGGTACTTTCTTATCATGTAGTAACAAAATATGAATGTTGTGCCTCGGCCTTTTTTTAGTGATGGGTTATAATATGGTGGTACTGGTGGGGTGGACACGCCGTGTTGAAGATGTGAGACGTCTGTGTTTCTGGTATCCCAGCTTTTCTCGTCTGTAGCCTTAGGCCGAGAGCAGGGTTTTGAAGTAATGCAGGATGCTAACGTGAGTCCTGTCAGCCTGCCTTGCCAAGTCCTGACGTCTCCGTGTGCCCGTGCGTTTACACCATGTGCCAGGCACTATGGTCGCTCTTCATCCTCATCACGACCTGCGAGGCAGTTAGAATCGCCCTCGTGTTTCAGACTTGGAAGCTCAATCTGAGCAAGTTTAGAAGTGGTCTCTAAGTCCCCACAGTGGCAGGAACTCCTGGGTGACAGAGCCTGGATTCAGACACGGTCCGTCTAGTGCGGACGCCCTGTCCCCCACCCCACAGCCCTTCCCCAGCTGGAGACCGTCTGTGGCGCCTTCTTCTGCCCCCCTGCTGTGCTCAGTCTCTCCTGCTGATCTGGGTGGTCAGCGGCGGCCTCATCTCCGTGTTACAGCAGAGGAAACCAGCTCATCAAGGCCCAAGGCTGTTAACAGTACTGGGAGGCGTTACCCATCAGGCTTCCTTTATTTTTTTTTTTTTAATTTTATTTTATTTTTAAACTTTACAAAATTGTATTAGTTTTGCCAAATATCAAAATGAATCCGCCACAGGTATACATGTGTTCCCCGTCGTGAACCCTCCTCCCTCCTCCCTCCCCATACCATCCCTCTGGGTCATCCCAGGCTTCCTTTAAAGGTCTCCTAAATGCCCTCTGGGCCTGGGTGTTCGCAGCTGACGGAGGAGGAGGCGGGCCTCCGGGAATGGCATCCTCTTGCCGGCTGCTCCTTTGCTCCCGACCTGATGACTATTCGGGTGTTGGCACAGCTCCACGTCCCTTCAGCCAGTCTAAGCAGCAAAGAACGGTTTTCCTTGATTCAGAGGGTGGCGTTAATGTCTTTGCTCAGATGAAGACCCAGGTGAAGGAAGGGATACTAAGGTGAAGGGAGGGAAGCTTTTGGCTCCCACCACCCTGAGCTTAAAGCCCAAAAGCAGAGAGTTCTGCTTCAGGAGAGCGTCCCCTGAACTGTGGCCCCAGCCCACGCTGCATCCTCACCCTGTGAATGCTCCTCACCCAGAGGGCCAGGTTGAGCTCTCTCCAGCTTTTGCACATGCAGTTTTTCCTCTCTGGAATATTATTCTTTCTTCGTCTCTGCCTGGAACAGTCTGTCTTGTGAATTCCCCTTAGGCATTGTCTTAGATATTCCCTCTGAGAAATCTTTGCCAGCAGCCTGGTTCTGGGATGGATGCCCTTCTCTGGATTCCCAGGGACCCCTGTACACCAGCCTCCCGTGACCCCAGCACTGCCGACCTTTCCTCAGAAACGGCCCCACCCCCGTCTGTCTCCCGGAGCTCTCTCGGCGTCTGCAGAACGGGACTGCGTCCTGCTCCCAGGTGTTGCCTTCGCCTAGCACATTTCCTGACACAGAGCAGGCTGTCAGCTCTCCACTGCTGTCTGAGCAATCACCCGGAGCACAGCTTCTGACACGACTGATTCGCTAGGGAGCCTGTGGTTGGCCTTTGAGCAGAGCTGTGCTAAAGTGGCCGAGCACAGCCTGATATCCTGGCTGAGTTCACACGCGCACCTGAGGTCAGAGAGGCTGATGCTCGGGACTGGCCGACGGGGGCTGGCTCTGTGACACCGTCTGGCTGTGGCCTGGGGCTGTGGCTGAGACTCCTCCATTGGACTCACGGGGTCTTTCCCCATAGCTGACCCAGGCTTCCTCGTTAGGTCTCATGAGATCAAAGAGAGGAAGAAGAGAAACTGCAAGCCCTTCTGTGGACCTGCTCAAAGTCGCAAAAGGTCACCTTCGTAGCCTTTTCTTGGCCAGTGCAAGTCACAAAGCTAGCCCAGAACCAAGAGGTCTGAACGAGACTGCCCCTTGTGATGGGAGGAGCTGCCAAGAGTCGGGCTGTTTTTAATCCACCCAGAGTAGATACTACTTTTTGAGTGAAGGCCTAAGGAGTTACCTAGCTGTTGAAAAGACTTCAGCGATCAGGTGTCAGTCGCCGCCCGCCCGCTGGGTGCGACAGTTGTGAACCCGCGTCCAGTGAAAACGAGTCAGGAAATCCCGAAACCGTAGTGCTGCGAGGGGCCACGGGAGCGCAGGTCTTGCCCTTTGCCTTTCGCTGGGCGTGGAGCGGTCTTGTTGGGCGGGCCTGGGCCCAGCACCTCCCTCCCTGCAGTCCCGTCCTCAGTGTGGCCTCCGCGGCGCAGGGCGCGGCGGGGAAGACGGCCGTTTGGCTTTGGCTTGTTCGTGACACGCGGGTGGGCCGTGTTCCCGTGAAAGTGAAGGATACGTACTTTAACTCAGGCCTTGAGTTGTTAAATCATAGCATATTAAAAAGTAAATATTTTGTATGGCATTTTGACAGTTGAACTGCTTTAAAATTTAGAAACTCCATTCCTAAACGGAACACCAAGAATTATTCTGAATTAGGAGGAAGCAGTATTTTGAAGAACTTTTATTTCCTACGTATGTATGTGTCTGCGTTTTGGGGAACTGTGTGTGAGAGTTGAGGTCGCTCGTGGAGAGTCTCTGAAATGACTTGGTTTGCTGCCGGAGAAGACGCGCCTGGCTTTCCGGGGGTGTGAGATGCAGGCAGAGGCCTCGTTACGCGCAGCCGTGCGCACAGAACGAGCTGTCAGCGCTGGTGTGGAAGCCACGGTGGCTGATTCTGCTCTAGAGAGAAAATGCAGCCGCCCCTTGGGTTGGTTCTGCTATCTGATGTTCTCTTCTTCATCTCTGTCAGATAATTATCTGATAAATTTCTGGTTGAGAAATGGTGGGTAACATGAAGAGATCCATGTTTGAGTAGATTAGATACGACCAAATTCACACTACCTGAAGAAGGGTGAATGCATTGGAGCGGTAACAATTGATAGTTAAAAACCACTGCTTTCAGTCCAAAATAGAGTCTCACTTTCCCAAATACTCATTCCTTTCAAATACATCATGAAAATAATCTGCTTTCAAGATCTGTTTGAAAAGTGTCAAGTATTCTCTCCTGTTGAATATTAATCATGTTTCATTTTGATTATCCATGATCAGAATAACCCAAGATTTCAGTTTTGCAAATTGGTTGGAATCTGTTGGTGTCATGACCATGGTTTTACTCATTCAAAGAAGAATTTCAGGTATAATATGTTTTTCCTCAGTTCAATACCAAGAGGACAAATCTACCGTGTACCAAAAGGAAGTTTATAATCAAAGTCAGTATATGGTATTGTAAAATGCATTAATATATGTACTTAATATATATGTTTATTTTTAAATTAGGTTGAAATTTATTTTCTCTGTTTCTTAAAAGTTATAGCAAAATAATTAAAATTATAATGTAACAATAGACAGTATAGCATGAAATAAATGTTACATTTTTAAAACAATGCCTTTAGGGTTTCAGCTTTTCCTTTCTTTAGAAAAAATTAACCATTTTTTATCCTAAGAAAGAGTTGCATTGTAAAGCTGATCTACAACTAGTCTGTCAGAGAGAACAGGTGGGGCTGGTATCCAATTCTCTAATGTAACCAAAAGTGCCATTTGTAAAACTACTTAATGACGGATGTTTTCTGAAGCTCTTTTGCCTGGAAAAAAAAGTGCATTAAAAAGGTTTTTTCTCTACTGTATTGATTTGAAATCATTTTCTCCCTACACATGTATTGATGAGTGTTGCGAAGAGCTGACTCATTTGAAAAGAACCCAGTGCTGGGAAAGATTGAGGGCGGGAGGAGAAGGGGACGACAGAGGATGAGATGGTTGATGGCATCACCAACTCAATGGACATGATTTTGGGTGAACTCTGGGAGTTGGTGATGGATAGGGAGAGGCCTGGCGTGCTGCGGTTCATGGGGTTGCAAAGAGTCGGACACGACTGAGTGACTAAACTGAACTGATGGAATAGTCTATATGGAAAAATGCTATGTGGTTGCTATTTTGAAATAATGTTAGTTATTTTTTTATTTTCAACTAATTAGGGAATCAGTTCCACAATTCAGTGGATGCAGGGTATAAGTAAGGAGGTGAGTGGTTATCCAGACTGCATTCAATAGTAACCAAAAGAACGTAACATTTCTCTCTCATTTATTCATTTATTCACTTGTTCGTTCATTCAAAAAGCCTCCCTGAGGGCGTGTGTTTTGCTGAACAGTATGTATAAGGCTCTCCTGTTGGCTCAGTGGTAAAGAACCCACCCACCAAAGCAGGATACATAAGAGACGGGGGTTCAATCCTTGGGTCAGGAAAATCCCCTGGAGAAGGAAATCACTACCAACTCCAGAGTTCTTGCCTGGGAAATACCATGGACAGAGGAACCTGGGGAGCTACAGTCCACAGGGTCGCAAAAGAGTCGGACAGGACTTAGCGACTAAACAGCGTTATATCCGCCCTAGGAATACAGAACGGAGCAGACAGGACCCTGCGTTCAGCTTCACGAGTCACGTCTAGGCCATCTCTAGAAAGCTGCTCTCTGTAGAGAGGCGGGGATATGCAATCCTGGGGTTGATACACAAACCACCATCCAACCCCAGAATCAGAACAGTGACAAAACCTTCCATTTACACGCTGTCCCTTCCTGATCCTGCCCCCACTTTCCCTAACCCAAGGTGAGCACGGTGGTGAATACTGTTACCGTTCTCCTGTTCTTTTTTTTTTGGCCAGGCAATAGTGAGAGCGCTAAGGCCCACCCACAGGACCGTCAGGGAACTTCCGCCGTTGTTCATTTTTTGGGGGGAGCATGCCATGTGTCATGTGGATCTCAGTTCCCCAGCCAGGGATTGAACCTGTGCCCCCTGCAATGGAAGCATGGAGTCTTAACCACTGACACCAGAGAGGTCTCTGTTCTTTTTGTTCTTAATCACTGGGGTGTTGTGTTTTTTAAATGAACTGTATTAAAAGAACATCCAGCTTTATATAGACTTCTGGGACTTTCTTGTTTTTGTTCAGGATTATATTACTAAAGTTCTTCTAGATTTTTGTGTGTAATTATAATTCACTGTTTACGGCTTCCTAAACCTTCTGTTTGTCTATTTTCTTGTCGGGGTATTTATGTTGTATATTGTATGTTGTATATAACATATATATATATGTTGTTTCCATTATCGCTGTTGCGGTTGTTGTAAGTAGGTTTACTGTGAACAGTCTGGTACCATCTCCTGGGGACAAGTGTAGGAATTTTTCTTAGAAATCCACTTAGCAGAGTGGGAGGACACGTGAAGACTGACTTGACGAGGTCACGTTTAACTCCCTTTCGAAGTGGTTGGACCACAGTAGTTGCCCATCTGAAACATAAAAGTGACAGATGTTGATCAGTATCTTCTCCAAACTCTGAAACTTCCTAATTTTTGTCAGATGTTTATTTGGTCAATGATATTGAGAATTCGGAGTTGCTGCAAAGCTCATGAATTTAAAGTACAAAAAATGTGAGACGTAGTTTGTCATCCTCAAGTATTATATCAGTGTCTTCATAATGCCAAGGATGCTTTTGAAACTTTTATCATGCTACAGCTCTGATTATTATGAGGCACGAATTATTGGTGGTGTCCAAATCTTGACTTTTTGTGAACCAGTGCCAAACAGAGATACTGAGACAGAGTCACAGAGGAGAAAGAAAGAGTGACTTCTTTTCTTTGCCAGGCAAAGGGGGAACACGGTAACGCCGCCCCCTCCCCGGAGAATAGAGAGGCTGTACAGGCAGGCAGGGCTCCCAAGGGGGTGCTAGTGGTAAAGAAGAGAAAGAAAGTCGCTCAGTCGTGTCCGACTCTTTGCGACCCCATGGACTGTAGCCTACCAGGCTCTTCCATGAGTGGGATTTTCCAGGCAAGTGGTAAAGAACCTGTCTGCAAAAGCAGACGTGAGAGGCATGGTTCGATCCCTGGGTCAGGAAGAGCCCCCAGAGGAGGCCGTGGCAGCCCACTGCAGTCTTCCTGCCTGGAGAATCCCATGGACACAGGAGCCTGGGGGGCTGCAGTCCATGGGGTCGCAAAGGGCAGGACCCTGAGCCAACACACACACACAGGCAGGCCGGGTGTGGTGAGGCTCAGCAGTCTTGCTTGCTTCTCTCTTCTGCAAAGTTTCAAAGGGTGGGGCTGCTGATAAGATGAGGCTGTGAAGGGTCTCAGGCATCTGGTCTCCTAATCCAGCTTCTCCTGTCCCTGTAATCTTGTCTCGGATGGTTTCCTGACTGCTCCTCCCTTGATTAGCAACTGTTCTGCCCTTTGGAACTCAGGGAAGGTTGGAGTCTTGCTAGAAGAAATGAAGGACAGAAAGCCCTCCCGGACCAGGAGCCCACAGGACCCTGCTGGCATCACTGGAAGTCACATATAACACATAGTGTCACTCAGTCGTGCCCGACGCTGCGACCCCAGGGGCTATACAGTCCCTGGAATTCCCCAGACCAGAATACTGCTGTGGGTAGCCTTTGCCTCCTCCAGGGGATCTTCCCAACCCAGGGATAGAACCCAGGTCTCCTGCATTGCAGGAGGATTTGGCAGACTCTGTACCAGCTGGGCCACGAGGGAAAAAGGCCTTAGATGTGGCATGGTTAGTTTTTATAGGCTGATGACTGGGTGGATTATTCTATTTCTAGGAAGGGGTGGGGATTCCCAGGTTTGGGGCCACCGCCCACTTTGGGCCTTTTCAGTTAGCTGAAGACCGGTGGCTGTGTCCTTCAGTACCTAACATGTTACAGTGAGCTGATAATTGAGGCTCAGGGTCTACTGGAAGTAGATCTTCTAGATCTTTTCCATCTAACTAGATCTTCTTCCATCTTGGATCTCAGTTGGTTCTAACAAGCTTTTGTCATAGCCTATGGCTATGTCATTCTTTTAAAGATTGTGCCCTGCCCTGTCCCTCATGTTTCACAATCAGTTCAGTCGCTCACTCACATCTGACTCTGCGACCCCATGGACTGCAGCACGCCAAGCTTCCTTGTCCATCACCATCTCCCAAAGCTTGCTCAAACTCGTGCCCATTGAGTCGGTGATGCCATCCAACCATCTCATCCTCTGTCGTCCCCTTCTCCTCCCACCTTCAATCTTTCCCCACATCTGGGTCTTTTTCAATGAGTTGGCTCTTTGCATCAGGTGGCCGAAGTATCAGAGCTTCAGCGTCAACATCAGTCCTTCCAATAATTAATGTTTGTTAAATAGAAGTATGTGTTTGTAAAAATCTCAGACTTACAGTGTGCTGTCCTGAGACAGAGGCGGGTTTCAAAATCTTGATGCTGCCCCTCTTTCCTTCCTGTTTCTCAGACGGCCCGTGGACAGCAACCCTCGCCCCTGGAAGCAGGCTTGTGTGTGTCTCAGTTTTCCCTCGGTCCTCCCGTAAGGTCAGACTGACATCTACTGGGGCACAGGAGGCCTTCAATGCGGCATCTTTCTTGGGGAAAGTAAATTTACAGCAAGGACAGGGAGAGATAAAGGGAACTTCCTTTTGTAAACCCCTACCCCAGTCTTCATGGAGGAGGAGATGGCACCCACTCCAGTGTTCTTGTCTGGAGAACCCCATGGGCAGAGGAGCCTGGCGGGCTGCAGTCTACGGGGGCACAAAGCATGGCCACAACTGAGCATGCACGCACCCCATCCTGTCCCTTCCTGCTTCCCTGTCCCCACTGGTCACCTCTAGTTTGCTCTCTGTAGCTGTGCGTCGGCTTCTTTTTTATCTTCACTGGTTTGTTGGGTCTTTTGGACTCCACACGTAAGTGATATCACACAGTATTTGTCTTTCTCTATCTGACTTATTTCCAAGTCCATTCATGTTGCTGCAAATGGCAAAACTCCAGTCCTTTTTAGGGCTGTGTAGGATTCCATTGTGTATATATGTATATAGTTCCTTCTTTTACAGGCGCATTCAGGTCACAGAGCCACCATAAAAGGAATCAAGGCAAATCTCCAGAAGTCCAGGCTTCTAGGAGAAGTCTCTCAGCGACAACAGGGATGACTACCGAATGCCCACCGTGTGCACCAGCATTTCATGCGTGTTACTGCTTCATTCCCTCTCTGCACGTTGTCCCAAGTCACCGTTTTCTAATGCATCTCACGGTATTTCATCAACTCCACCTTTCCGTTTGATCCTCTACCTCCCCTACAACCTCCATCATGAGAACACAAGGCCAGAGCTTGGTGATACAGCTAGACTTTGCACTCACGCACAAGTGCGCGTACACACATGTGTGAGTGAAATTTGCATCTTAATGCAGGTTCTGAGGGTTGCTGCTGTCTTTTCATCCCAGACAAATTCTTCATTCTTGGATCTGCTGTGCTTTCTGTACATGAATTAGAAGTCAGACCTCCCTGTGATCCAGAGGTTAAGAATCTGTGTGCCACTGCGGGAGATGCAGGTCTGGTCCCTGGTCTGGGAAGATCCCACAAACCTTGGAGCAGCTAAGTCCGAGCACCGCGACTACTGAAGCACAAGCACCCTAAGCCTGCGCTCGGCAGCAAGAGAAGCCCCCGGAACGGAAGCCGGGCCGGCAGCTGGAGAGGAGCCAGCCGCTGCTCGTCCCAGCCAGAAAAAAGCCGAGGAGCAATGAAGACCAGAAGAATAAATAAATAAATAGTTTTTAAAAAGAGCGTGTTGACGTTTTCACTGAGAAATGGGAACGTGTCATCTGAATCTGGAAGGCTCCCCCAACATCCTAGCTAAGTTACTCTGATAGATTTTTCTTAGGAGAGAAAGGGCTGTGAAATAATGCAAGGCTCTTGGTGCCCAGGAGGAGAAAGCTCGATGGCGACGTGTATCTGTGGCTGTTTAACACACACACGGGATTGTCAGGGGGCTGCTCGACCGCAGCAGCACTCCCCCCAGCCATGCTCACCCAGGGGCTGCGCTGCCCTCTTCCCACTCCCCGGGAAGGCCTCCTGTTTGGATCAGCTCTGTGGCAGTGCCTTTGGGTGATGTCAGCCTCTTCCTATGAAAAGCAGCAAGTCCAGAAACAAAGCGCGCATTGGTGCGCCGGGCGGGACTGGTGGGGCCGGATAGTCGTGGGTTCTCTGGGGGCCCAGGCCCCTCCGGAGGGACACAGACTCCTCTCACGTGCCCGCGGAAGTCTCCCCCCACCCCTGACCCCTGCCACCCTGAAGAGAATTCTACTGCAAAAAAAATGAAGCATGCTTGCACAGCTTCTCACCCAGTGCCTTTCATGGTGAAAAGATTCTGCATGCTTAGTGTCCAGGCTGAGTTAACGTGAAGCTTCCTTTTTACAGAATCTGTGCTGACTGCGAGCTGGAGGGCGAGGCTGTTTCCTTTCGATCCTCCTTGCCTTTTGTTTCCTCAATACCAACTGACTTTCTTTCTCTTTTCCTTCCCCATTTTGACTTAAAATCTGTTATTTCTCCTTATCAGCCTCCAGCAGGCTCTTCAGCAGTTACTGAGCGCTGAAGTCTATCTCTGGGATGCTGGCTGGGAGGGGGAAGCGTCAACACGACTGTGGAGGTAAAACCACGCCAGAGAAGTCGCCCTGGAGAAGCCACGGGGAGAGGCTGTATCTGCTGTGGGTGCGCATGGACGACAAACAGAACCAAGGCCGTGTCTTTGCGAATCAGCCGGCGTTAAATCAAATCACAGGATTCAAGGAGGCTCATCCTTATGGCCTGTAATTGTCCGCTTCATATTCACCCCGTACTGTTGTGTCTTATCACTGAAGATTTGAGCAGACTCACTTTGGTAAATCTCCCATCCCCATCATACAACTCCATAACAAAATGCTTCATTTCCAAGCATAGACGGTAAAGACGTTACTAGATGCTACTTGAGTGCCCTCTCTCGGACAGTTGTCCTGCGGAATGTGAAATGTGCCAGCAAATGAAATGAATAATGTTGGCACCAGCCATTTCCACAGCACTTCTCTTTAATCCTCATAACCCTCATGAGGTTGTTGTGAAAATCAAACTAAATGAGATAATTCACGTAAAGAGCTTATTACACGTCTGGCTTAATATCATTCTGCTGCTGCTGTCACTTCATTCGTGTCCGACTCTGTGCGACCCCACAGACGGCAGCCCACCAGGCTCCCCCGTCCCTGGGATTCTCCAGGCAAGAACGCTGGCATGGGTTGCCATGTCCTTCTCCAATGCATGAGAGTGAAAAGTGAAAGTCGCTCAGTCGTGTCCGACTCCCAGCGACCCCATGGACCGCAGCCTTCCAGGCTCCTCCATCTATGGGATTTTCCAGGCAAGAGTACTGGAGTGGGGTGCCATTGCCTTCTCCGTAATATCATTCTAGTTACCATATAATAAAAAGAGAGTAACCTCACGTGGCTCTCTCTCCCGCACGTACCAGCAGGGAAGTGTCACTGTGGTGGACTAGCTAGACGCTTGATCACCACACCGGAGTCCTCTTCCTGGGCACATCGAAAGCCTGTGTTATCCAGCTGGCCTTGCATCAGCGAGGGATGGTGTCACTCAGTTCTGGCCAAAGCCACATGGGAAGAAGTTATGGATGCCTCTTCCAAGGCTACCTATAGAATATTCTGTGAAGCGGTCCTTCTCCCCCTTCCATGGAGCTGGACATGAAGGATGCTGCAGTAGAGGGGTCATGTGACACAGAGAGCCTGGACCTGAGTCATCCATGGCGGAGGGCGTCCCATGTCACATTCGAGCAGAAAACAGGCTTCAGTGTTTAAGCCACTGAGACTCGAGGACTTATGTGTTATGCAGCATAGATCATCTTACTCTAATGCTAATACAATGATGCTGAAGAGAAGGGAGACAAGTATTATCAAAGTTAGTTATTTGAAAGCAATTTATTACCTGGGACAGGGTGGGATGATTTGGGAGAATGGAATTGAAATATGTATAATATCATATATGAAACAAGTCACCAGCCCAGGTTCGATGCATGATACTGGATGCTTGGGGCTGGTGCACTGGGACAACCCAGAGGGATGATATGGGGAGGGAGGAGGGAGGAGGGTTCAGGATGGAGAACATGTGTATACCTGTGGCGGATTCATTTCAATATATGACAAAACCAATACAATATTGTAAAGTTAAAAAATAAAATTACAAAAAATTACAAAAATTTATTACCAAATAAGGCAAAAGTAAATATTCACACACGAAACACATCTCCAAACTGCGTGTGGGATTGTAGGGAAGCTACAGCGCAGTGGTCCCAACTCCTTGGCCCCAGAGACCGGCTTCGCGGGCGACAGTGTTTCCACGGATGGGCTGGGGGAGGGGATGGTTTCAGGATGATTGACGTGTGCCTTGTGTATTCTGCACTTTATTTCTGTTACTATTATATCAGAGCCACCTCAGATCGTCAGGCATTAGATCCCATGGGGTGGGGGCCCCAACTACAGGGCGTCAGGCGATGGGAGGCTCAGCCCCAGGTTTGCATAAGGACAGTAACGGCGGAACCGGGTATGAATCAGGTGTGCTGAACTCCAGGTGCTCTTCTTTACTGCATCCTACCTCAGTTTGGGACGGACAAGGCAAGGTGCCTCCGCACGAGTCAGTGGTAAAGTACAAGGTCGCAGGGCTTAACCTGGATTGAATGATGTGTTAGCCCAGGGCTTTACTAGGTCTAGCACGGTGTGGAGAGAGCACCGAAGGACAAAGCTAACGCGGCCGTGCCGACCGCTCAGAAGGGAGGGACCTGCCTCACAGAGGACAGTGCGCGGCAAAACCGGATGCCCGCAGGGGGCAGGGTGCTGCAGGGACGGGGTCGGAGCGCGGCTCAGCCTGGAGACCGAGCTTCGCGTGATGCTGGCCGAGGGGGCACCTCACGGACAGGAGAGCGAGGTGGACGCGAGGCAAGAGAGTGAGGACAGAGGAGCCCCGCCAGAGTGCCTGCGGACGCCAGCCAACGCCGCGTGTTACGATCACGGGTTACAGAAACGCACAACATATAGAGGTCTTCCGGTGGTCCAGTGGCTAAGACTCCACACTCCCAAGTCAGGGAGCCCAGGTTCAATCCCTGATCGGGGAACTAGTAATAGATCCCACAAACTGCAACTAAGGCCCAGTGCAGCCAAAAATAAATACACATTTTGAAAAATGAAGGAAATGCACAATATATAAAGACTGGCTCCATTATCACTTAGGGTAGTCAGATCTGGAATTCATAGTTTTTCCAGAAAGATCAACCACCTCATCTCCAGTGTTTCTGAGTACTAGACACCTGCATTTTAAGAGCTCAGTCAGTTCTCATTGGGATAGACATACTAAGAGCTGGCAAAACTACCCAACGGCCTTATCATATACACATTGTTGAATATGCTTTTGGTTTCCCGGCACTCTTTTTTGGCTAACGATGCCTGTATTCTGGAGGTGAACAGCCTCTCCCTCATCCCGTGTGGCTACGATTAGATGTCTCTCGTGGTGCCCTAGTTTCCCCAGTGAAAGAACGGGCCCCAAATCCAGGTTAAATCAACACTGTCTTCCAGGACTTTGAGCTTTGAGCAGAATAAAAGTGCATGGGAAAAACAGTTGACGTTCACGAACCCAGTGGTCCCTCAAACCTACCCTGGCTCTTCTCTAAGCCTGGTCCCAGGGCCTTCTGACGCAATCTGCAGGCTCTGATGACCCGTGGTGAAGTGCGGGGTAAAAGCATGCAGGTTCAAGATGAGGCAGTTGGGGGAGCTTGGAAGAACCAGGTATCAATTCCACAAAACAGGTGGAGGCCAAGGACCAGGTGGAGAATCAGGTATCTGCCAAGTTCAAGCCAGTTAAGATGAGGAAATTAGATTTCCTGATTACTTAGAAAAGAGTGGGAGGTCAGCTAGGATGTTTTTGGTTGCAAATGACAGAAAAGCAGTTTGAACTAACTAAAGAGGGGAAAGGACTTTATTGCTTTATTTAACCACACTGCAATAGGAGCAGTGATTATGTAATTTGTCTCCCACCTGGAACCCTTTGAGACGGAAAGAGGGAGACATCAATGGCTAAGATGGAGCAACGGATGTAAACCAGGCTGCCTTAGGCGAACCGGGTGTCTGCTCGTCTCTGTGCAAGGGAAGAGCCTGGAAGGCCGCCGGGGTCTCTCTCTGCGTAGCTGTTACTTTTCTCTACTTTCTGTGGCCTTTATTTGCACAGCATCTGCAGTAGCAGCTTCCCGGGAGGCTCAGTGGTAGAGAATCTGCCTGCAGTGCAGGAGACCCGAGTTTGACCCCTGGGTGGGTAAGATCCCCTGGAGAAGGAAATGGTGACCAACTCCAGTGTTCTTGCCTGGGAAATCCCACGGACGGAGGAGCCGCCAGGCAGCAGTCCATGGGGTGTCAAGAGTCAGACCTCACAGACTGCAAGACAGAAAAAGATGTTTCCAGCTGCTCCAGGATGAAATATCCTACCCCAGAGTTTCAAGGTGTCACTTGACCACCCCTGGACCAGCCTTCATGAACAAACAGATACACTGCGATCACCAGCTCGCCTTGGGCCATCAGGCCCTTCTTGTGCTGCAGACACAGGAGCGCCATTAATCAACAGTCCTAGCAGTTTGAAGCAATGGCACCCCACTCCAGTACTCTTGCCTGGAAAATCCTATGGACGGAGGAGCCTGGTGGGCTGCAGTCCATGGGGTCACACAGATTCGGACACGACTGAGTGACTTCACTTTCCCTTTTCACTTTCATGCATTGGAGAAGGAAATGGCAACCCACTCCAGTGTTCTTGCCTGGAGAATCCCAGGGACGGAGGAGCCTGGTGGGCTGCCGCTTATGGGGTCGCACAGAGTCGGACACGACTGACGCGGCTTAGCAGCAGCAGTAGCAGCAGTTTGAAGAGAAGAGTCATTCTGGGAGACAAAACCACATATATGCATTATGACAGCACGTCGTATAGATTGCCTGCAGTCAGGTCCACTGATAGTGTGGACACAGAAAACAGGGTTGTTGGATAAAATGCATGTTATATTAAACAAGCTGTCCGAATGCCAGAGCTACCTGGTAATGGGTTAAACCATGAACTCTGTGACCCAGGAAACCCTTGACAATCCAGTTTCACATTCTGTCCCTTTAGAGTCTAGTATATAATAGTCCATTAGAGACCTGGAAAGCCCCCACGGCTTGGAGTTCCTATAAGCCTCTAGAACCACTCAAATGAAGTGAACTTACCCCAAAAAGCCATTGGCAGAAGCGTAAGGTCGCTGGGCACCTTGAGTTGAAATGGGAAATTGGGAAACCAGGAGCAAAGTGAGGACTCCTGTGAAAGGACCGAGAAAGAGGCTGCTGAAGACAGACTCCCCTTCCCTCCCAGCCGGCCAAGCTCCAGATTCTGTCCCCAGTGGCTCCCGTTTCAGTCCTCTTGTTGAAAAGTACCTTCCTTTCTTTCTCTTTCCCTTCTTTTCCCATGCCCCCTGCATTGGGAGCGTGGAGTCTCAAGTCGTGGACCGCCAAGGAAGTTTCAGCGCCACGATTTATGATAAAACTTGGAATCTTCCGCCACCCTGGGCTGGTCTTCTCCACTTGGTGGAGGAGCGCGTGGTCCTAAAAGTCAGCCAGCGTCTCTTTGCCTCCCGACAGCCCTTCCCTGGGAGAAAAAGGAATGCATAAATGTTTGGGAGGCTGCCTGGTGACTGTGGGCTTCCCCCCAAAGAAGGCGCAGGGTGGAGAGCGAGACTCCATGGAATACGACTTCGCTACGGATCTCTGGTCACCCTGGAGAGCATGGTGTCTACTGGAGAGAGCTCTGCAACCCCAGGTCCTCTCCACCTTCCGGAAGACTTCGGCCTGAGCTCTGATAAGGAACCAGAGGGCAGCCAGGGGCTGAGCAGCCGGACGTTGCCAGCAAGCGCCACCCCTCGGAATCGCCCCGGGGTCCGCAAGGCGGAAGCGCGGGCCCTTGGTGGAGCCCCCGTTGGAACGCGAGATCCCACACGCTGTTAATAAGGGCCTTCTCTCCTGCTGGGCTCAAGAATCTGGGCCAGTCTCGGGAGATTCTTGGAACTAAGCAGCTTGTGAATACACAAGCAAGCATGGACACCCGGGGAAGCTCCTGACACACCGCATAGCTGACCTTGTTCAGAGTTCAGGGCCCCGAAACGGCCGAAATAATCACTGCGGTGCTGGTCCGGGGTCCGTGTACATATCGGCCGTCCCATTTTGTTCATTTGTGTGTTTTCCCCGAATGTTTCCTCTCACTTCACTCACGGTTCAAGACAACTTCTTTTTCACTTTTTAATGCAAACATGGAGAGGTCGCTGTGGACGCCTTCCAGACTGAGCCGCTGGGCGGCTGGTGGC
This sequence comes from Bubalus bubalis, assembly GCF_019923935.1. Lineage (NCBI taxonomy): Eukaryota > Metazoa > Chordata > Mammalia > Artiodactyla > Bovidae > Bubalus > Bubalus bubalis. The sequence continues at coordinate 790,339 of NC_059171.1, read as the reverse complement.
CGGGAACTCTCAGCTGGTCCCTTTCTGGTCCGAGCCCTCTGCTACCAGGCACCGCCCAGTATTATTCACAACAGTCAGGGTATGGAAGGAGCCTCAGTGCCTACCACGAGGTAAACGGATCAAACGATGTGATGGATGGATGTGACGATGGAGCATCATTCGACCTTGGAAGAGGAGGCGATCCTACCATTTGTGACAAACAGCTGAACCTGGAGGGCATGATGCCCGGTGCAATAGGCCAGAGACGAATACTGCATGTTGTCACTTATATGTGGAATCTAAAAAAAAAGAAAGTTGACTATACAGAAATGGAGAGTAGAAAAGTGAGTCCCAGCCTGGTGAATGCAGTTGGTAATACTGCGTTGTATAGTTGAAATTTGCTAAGACAGCAGAAGTTAAATGCTCTCACCAAAGAAAACAATCTAAAAGGGAAAGAGAGAGAGGAGCTTTAAAGAAAAGACTAAGCGACTGAAGAGAAAATTCAGAGACTTGAAGAGACTCTGGTCGAAAGGGAATATGTGGTTGAATGTATGAGGCCTGCTTCCCCAGCGCCAGCGCCGCCGGATGCCTCTGAAGGACCGTCTGCCGGTCACCTCAGAGCTCCCCGTGGCCTCTGCAAGGACGGCTCCAGTTGCCTGCGCTCTCTGCTAAGTCAGCTTGATTCTCATAGGTGTTGTTCTGGGAGCTCCCCCAATAAACTTGTTGCATATAAGCCTCCATCGTGGAATTTGCTTCCAGATAACCTGACTCCCGGTAAGGCAGAATACAGATACAGACAGTGCATTGACCCCAACTGTATAATTCAATAAATTTTTACAAAACGATCATACCTGTGGCTCATGGAAGCTCGTACGTGTGTGCTCAGTTGTGTCTGACTCTTTGCAGACCCATGGACTGTAGCCTGCCAGGCTCTTCTGTCCATGGAATTTTCCAGGCAAGAATACTGGAGTGGGCTGCCATTTCCTTCTCCAGGGGCTCTTCCTCAGGCAGGGATCGAACCTGGGTCTCCTGCGTCTCCTGCATTGCAGGTGGATTCTTGACCACTTGCGCCACCTGGGAAACCCCATACCTGGATGACCAGCACCCAAATCAAGAAATATCCAGCCAGGACAAAAATGTTCTACTGCATAGCACAGGGAACTATATTCAATAACTTGGGATAAACCAAAATGGAAAAGAACATGCTCTCCTCCCATCACTAAGAGTCAGCACGGCTTTTTAAACAACAGTTGATTATTTACAGACTTGCGGCTGCTCGGGTCTGCGCGGCTCCTTGAAGCTTCACTCCCTCGTAGCGGGGCATGGCTGCCCTCGATGAGGCGCTCGGGCTCTGGGCTCGCAGGCTCAGTGTGCGGAGGGCAGCCTCGGCGGCCCCGCGGCACACAGCATCTTCGCTCGTCCTCTGCAGCGGCCCTCGCCACCACCGGACCACCAGGGAGGCCCTGCTGTCTCTTCTGATAGCGTGGATGTGTCTGTTACAGGGCTTACTGACAGGGTGTCATATAACCTGTTCTCTTTTTTGTGTCAAGGTTCTCTCGCTCAACGTTTTGTGAGATTCATTCATTCATCGCTGCATGAGGTCATACTTGCTTCGTTCCTAGGGCTATGTAGTATTCCACTGTGAGAATATAATGACATTTATTTTTCTACGCTGTGGTTGATGAACATCTGGGTAGTGCCAGTTCGAGGCAGTTATGAACAGCACTGCAAATTCTTTGAGTGGCCATGAGCGCTCATGGGGCTTCCCAAGTGGCGCTAGTGGTAAAGGAATCCACCTGTCAACGTGGGAGACACAAGAGATGCAGGTTCGATCCCTGGGTTGGGAAGATCCCCTGGAGAAGGAAATGGCACCCCACTCCAGTATTCTTGCCTGGAAAATTCCATGGGCAGAGGAGCTTGGCAGGCTACAGTCCACGGAGTCATCGAGTCGACACGACTGAACGAGCGCAGAGCGCTCATTGCTGTAGGGAATTTAATACTTAGTTAATTATTAGGTAATGCTAAACAGTTTTCCAAAGTACCTGCACTAAATTCTATGGCCAGTTGCAGACCGCGAACATGAAGACCAATTCTTGGTGCCTTCCACCCTGAGCCATGGTGACGGTGAGTATGCTGTGGTTTTAATTTGCATTTTTCTGGAGACCAGTGAAAGGGAAAGTCACTCAGTCATGTCCAACTCTCTGCAACCCCATGGACTATACAGCCCACAGAATTCTCCAGGCCAGAATACTGGAGTGGGTAGCCTTTCCCTTCTCCAGGGGATCTTCCCAACCCAGGGACCGAACCCAGGTCTCCCACATTGCAGGCAGATTCTTCACCAGCTGAGCGACCAGAGAAGTCCAGAGGCCAGTGAAGCTGAGCCCATTTTCATGTTTCTTGGCCATTTGGATAGTCTCCTTTGAGAACGTTTAAGCCTTCGCCCATTTTCTGTTGGGTTATCAAGACAATTTTTTCTTTACTGTTGGCTGTTGGGAAACCCTACAGAGATCATCTTCAGGATAGGGGGAAAGAAGAGTGGTATTTTGTCCAAGGACAAAGCATGCAGGGAGGAATGTAGGCGGTGATAAACAGGAGCTTCAGAGGTTCTGGGCAAGGGGAGTAGAAATGAGAGTCACCCTCGGCAGCAAAGCCATAGACTCACATGGGGAGCCACGGACACAGACGGGCTCCAGCTGCGGGGTGCAGGAAGGCCAGAGTGGGGCTTTGAGGGGTGCCAGCGAGCATCGCAGGAACCCGCTCCACTAAGACCCCGCACACATGACAAATGTTCTTCATGATTTCCAGAATGGTGAGAAAAGCCTGCGGTTCTTGTGTGGCACCCAAGAGGAAGTTGGAGTGAGAAAGAATGGCCATTGATACTCCTGCATACCCAGGCAGTCACGAGGGCATGAGGTGGAGCACGTGGTCCTGGAGCACAGGAGAGGGTGCGCCCTTTTCTCAGGGTCACTCAGCCCCTGCGTGTGGGAAATAACAAGGGCAGAGGGACCAGGAACACAGAACAACGCCACCCACCTGCTGTGGTCCTGGGGAGCAGCCGCGGCCTCAGACAGCAGGAGGGACCAGCGTCGGTCCTCTTTCTGCCGGTCTACAGGGCCTCAGACCAGTCCTCACCTTCCCCGGGGAATTCTGAAGTTACTCTGCATCTTGCTTTTCTTTCTTTTTTTAAAAAATAAAACAGTTACTTATTCGGCTGTGCCAGGCCTTAGTTGCGGCATGGGTGATCTTTTTGGTTGTGGCATGTGGGAACTTCAGTCGCAGCATAGAGGACCCAGTTCCCTGAGGCCGGGATGGAACCCGGCCTAGCATTGACAGTGAGGAGTCTTAGCCCCTGGACCCCCAGGGGAGTCCCTGGGTCTTGCTTTTCCATCAGCTTGATGTGATGTGTTCCCTCATGATGATTGGTTGATGCCTGTGGCTGAGCCTAAACACTGGGGCCCCATTTAGTCTTTTCCATGCCCCTACCCGAGGACTGACGCTCTGGTGAAGACCTTGTTGTTTAGTCCTAAGTCATGTCCAACTCTCTGCGACCCCATGGACTGCAGCCCGCCAGGCTCCTCTGTCCATGGGATTCTCCAGGCAAGGATACTAGAGTGGGTTGCCATTTCCTCCTCCAGGGGATCTTCCCCACCTGGGGATCAAACCCACGTCTCCTGCAGTGGCAGGAGGATTCTTTACCACTGAGCTACCTGAGAAGCCCAGTTTCAGCCTTGATGGTTTGCTAAGAATAGATTCTCTTCAAGGAATCTTTTTATTTTAGAGTTGGGGCAAGGACGGAAAAAAAAAGAGACACTTTCCATAAGCCTCGTCCGCCCTATTGACCCTGCAGGAACCTTGTGCCTGTTAGTTATTGGATAAGGACACAGGGAAAAAAAGTTCCTTTCATTTGTTGATTCAGTGACACTTTTCTTGTGCGTCTATTATGTTCCAGGCGATGTGCTCCCTGGAGGCACGCAGGACACGAGACAGACACAGTGACCTCGTGGAGCATTTATCCCAGTAGGTCACACGGACATTAAGTAGGTAACGTCAATAAGATACAAGACTAGGGAAGCTCAGAGTCCGTTCTCTCAAAGTGGTTAACCTTCTTTCATGTTTGTGTTTTTTAATAGGAAGAATTCATTGAAGAACTCTAAATGCAGTTACTAGGACGTTGGTTCTCAATGGGGGTTGATTTTGCCCCCGGGGGACATTTGGAAATGTCTGGAAACATATTTGGAGCATCTTAGGGGTAGTAGCCCTGGATGCTGCTAAGCATCCTACCGTGAGGAATTCCTTAGCAGTCCAGAATTAGGACTCTGTACTTACCCTGCTGAGGGCTTGGGTTCAATCCCTGTCAGCGAACTAAGATCCCACAAGCTGGGCAACACAGTAAAATAAAGTAAAATACATCCTACAGTGCACAGAACAGCTTTCCATAATAAAGAACCATCCATCCTCAAATACCAGTAATGCCAAGGGTTAGAACCCTGATTATTCAGCTGATGCTGAAGCTGAAGCTCCATTACTTTGTCCACCTGATGCAAAGAACTGACTCATTAGAAAAGACCTGATGCTGGGAAAGATTGAGGGCAGGAGAAGAAGTGGATGACAGAGGATGAGATGGCTGGATGGCATCACCGACTCAATGGACATGAGTCTGAGCAAGCTCCATGAAATAGTGAAGGACAGGCAAGCCTGGTGTGCTGCAGTCCTTGGGGTCACGAAGAGTCGGATGTGCCTGCGGGACTGAAAACAGAAGAACCCTGATACTGCCACCATATGACAAGACCTCAGTGTCTTTCCTGAACATTCTCCCGTGTGCAGGACAGCCCTCTCCCCCAGAGGAAAGGGTCAGCAGACTCCAAAGTTTAAGGGTGGTGCAGTTGCCCTGCACTCAACCCTGGCCCTGTCCAAGCCCAGGAGTGGCTTCTCTTGTAGCTGTTATTCCAAACCAAATTCTTTGGAATTATAGTCACTCCAAATACCTTAGCGGCACTTACTATGAGACTGGCATCATGCTAAGACCTTTCCATTTATTATCTCATTTACTCATCAGGAAAATAGGATATGCATAATATCTTCATTACAACTAAGGAAACAGAGGTTCAAAGAGATTAAAGAATGTCTCCCAAGTCACACAGCCCGGAAGTGGCAGAGCTGGCATTTGAAGCCAGGCTTGACCACGCCTAGGCCTTTAACCAGCTTCCTTGCCTGGTTCTTGTGCTGATTTCGTTACTTGACGTTCTTATGAGGTTTTGTAGTTTTCAAAGCACGTTCACAAGGTCAGCCCCAAAGGAGGGTTGTGTGGTGTAGCACTGCCTTAAAGTCCTACCTGTGTTTAAGTCCTTGCTCCCCTTGTGAAGTCAGATAAATGACCTCTTTTTTCTATTCTTTTTCAAATTCTTTTCCCATTTAGGTTATTACAGAATACTGAGCAGAGTTCCCTGTGCTCTGCAGTAGGTCCTTGTCGGTTATCTGCTTAAAAATAATTCCATTTATTCATTTGTTTTTGGCTGTGCTGGGTCTTTGCTGCGGCATGGGCCTTTCTCTAGTCCCCGTGAGCGGGGGCCCCTTTCTAGGATGTGAGAGGGCATCTCATTGCAGCGTCTCGTCTGGTTGGGAAGCCTGGGCTCCAGCGCGTGTGGGCTCAGAGCACAGGCTCAGGAGCAGTGGTGCTCGGGCTTAGTTGCTTCTTGGCATGTGGGACCTTCCCCGACCAGGGATCGAACCCGTGTCTCCTGCATTGGCAGGCAGATTCTTTACCACTGAGCCATCAGGGAAGCCCTGGCTATCTAGTTTAAATACGGCAGTATACACATGTCGGCCCCAAACTCTCAGTCTGTCCCTCCATATGATCCCCACCAACCCTTCCCCTTTGGTGACCGTGAGTTCGTTTTCCAAGTCTTTGAGTCTGTTTCTTTTTTGTAAATAGGCCACCAGTCTGAATGGCAGAGGGAGAGACCGTGGTGACTCCCGCAGAGGCACTTAAAACCTCCACTTAGCCTGGCACGCGTCACGTCTGCTCACAGTTCTTTGGCCAAATCCCTTGGTCACACCTACCCCCAGCATTTCCACTATACGCTTGCGGAAGGACCTAAGAATGTCTGGTGTGCACTGTGAATGACTCCTGCAAATATGTTCTGTGTTGGTTACTTTTAAGTGTTGGCGTGCCTGGGCCTCGCCGGTGCCCAGATGTTTGGTCAGGCATTATTCTGGCTGCTTCTACAAAGGGGTTTTTAGATGCTATTTACATTTAAATCAGTGAATTTGAGTAAAGCAGATTGCCCTCCATTGTATGGGTGGGCCTCATCCAATCAGTCAAAGGTCTGAATAGAATAAAAGACTGACCATTCCCTGAGCAAAAAGGAATTCTGTCATCAGACAGTTTTGGGATTTAAAACATAACATCGACTCTTCTTGGGTCTCCAGCCTGTGCACTCACCCCTCAGATTTTGGCCTTGCTAGCCTCCTTAATCAGGGGAGCTAATTCCTTTCTGTAATTATTTTATACACGTGTCCTGTTGGTTCCGTTGCTCCAGAGAACCCTGACTAATGGATCCACACTCTGTGGGATACACGCCGATATTTATTTGTTTGTTTTTTTAATTTTCTTGCATTTTATCCTGTGCTATTCTATTTTTTAAATGCTAGTCACAATCTAATAAGTAGATTTCAAACTCTCCTATGGATTGCAATTATCAACCTCAAAAAGACTGACTTACATCCAACTGGAAGTGAAACAGTTAAGAGTAAATCCTGATCTTAGCCAATCAGAGTTTATTTTACTAGTGTTACACAAGAAATGTCATCGTGTCCATGTGTCTGCTTAAAGGGAAAACAGAATAGAACCTTGCTTTATTCTAACACAACTAGCCAGGCTCTCTTCTCCCGACAGGAAGCGATTCTGCCCGCACTCACTGATACGGCAGGAGCAGGATGTTGACCGGGCAGAGCGTGTGCAGACCCCCGGTGACTGAGCTGAGCAGGCGTCCAGAGCCAGGCTGCAGTGTTGAGCAAACAAAGAGAGACTGCCTCTTGAATGCTGGGTGTTATGGGTTCCATGGTTAGGAACCTTCCAGTACCTCAGACATTATGAAACAACAGCTGAATTCGTAGGGACTCAGCCCACGCTCTAGAGTGAGAATTATTTACACTTTACAATTAACGTCCTGTAATTATATGGCTTGAACTCCAGTTACTGTGTAATGGTATTCTGCCAAAGAATACCAATTACCCCTCACCAAGGAACTGCTGAAAATCATTAGTTTGTGTAAGTAAGTCTGTCCCAACAAATTCTGTTGTTGTTTCATAAAGCCCCAAGTTAAAGAAACCCTCTTGTTGTTTAGTTGCTAAGTCATGTCCGATTCTTTTTCTTTTTTTTTCGTGTCCAATTTTTTTGCGACCCCATGGACTGTAGCCCACCAGGCTCCTCTGTCCATGTGATTTCCCCGGCAAGAACACTGGAGTGGGTTGCCATTTCCTTCTCCAGGGGATCTTCTCCACCCAGGGATGGAACCCACATCTCCTGTGTTGGCAGGCGGATTCTTGGCTGCTGAGCCACCTGGGAAGCCCTGAAGAAATCCTCTAGGAATGATCATAAATAGATATATAAAATGGACAGGCCTTACTGGTTTAAAATAGAGGCCTTCAGATACAGCATAGGTGAAAGCCCGTTTTCACGGGGCGACTGCATAAAGACCATGCTTGTGGCACAGAGGACAGGTGCAGAGGGCCCATTCACACACACTTTGAGGAATGTTGCCGCTCAGAGTCGTGCAACATGGTGGCCTTGGGCAGAGAAGCAGGCTGCCTTACTGAATGTGCCTCACAGGGCTTTTTCCCTCTGGCTCTACCAGGTAACCAAAGCTCTTAGGAGTCAGTGATAGATTAGAAAAACATTCCTCGACTCTATTTCCATACGAAGGAAAAGAGGCTTGGCAAAGCCGTGATGGGGACATCAGCACCGTGTTGATCAGAGACCGAGTCATGGGACCTGCTGCAGTTCAGTGGCTGAGACTTCAGCTCCCAGTGCTCGGGATGTGCTGGAACCGCACGCATCCTTGGTCAGGGGGTTAAGATCCCACATGCCCCGTAGCCAGAAAAACAAAACATAAAACAGAAGCAATATTGTAACAAATTCAGTAAGAGACGTCAAAAATGGTCCACATCAAAACAAACAAAACATACACACACACAAAAGCCATTATGGTATCTAGACCCGTGCTCTTGTCTGCTCCTCCCTTTCTCTTTAAGACAGTTCACTCCTTCTGGTGAAGAGCCAAAACAAAACTCAAACAACCCAACAAAACAAAACACAATCTTTGAGACAATGCATTAAGTGGAATACTTATACTGGAAAAATACGGTTGAATACACGTGTGTAAAGACAGAAAAAAAAAGTCTAAATTTTCTGTGAATGTAACAGTTCGGTTTGACCTGATTTACAGGAATTAAAAATGGTGTCATTTAGAGCTCCAGCCCTGTATGAAAAAAAATGAAGACAGGAAGTTCAGTTCAGTTCAGTCGCTCAGTCGTGTCCGACTCCTTGCAACCCCATGGACTGCAGCACGCCAGGCCTCCCTGTCCATCGCCAACTCCCGGAGTTCACCCAAACTCATGTCCATTGAGTCGGTGATGCCATCCAGCCATCTCATCCTCTGTCGTCCCCTTCTCCTCCTGCCGCCAATCCCTCCCAGCATCAGGGTCTTTTCAAATGAGTCAGGTCTTCACGTCAGGTGGTCAAAGTATTGCAGTTTTAACCTCAACATCAGTCCTTCCAATGAACACCCAGGACTGATCTCTTTTAGGATGGACTGGTTGGACCTCCTTGCAGTCCCAGGGACTCTCAAGAGTCTTCTCCAACACCACAGTCCAAAAGCATCAATTCTTCGGTGCTCAGCTTTCTTTAAAGTAACCCTAAAATCCAGACGCTTCTCCCACTCAGCCCATACCTTGGAGTTGTCTTTGGGCTCACAGCTTTCCCAGTGAGTCAGACTATACTGAATGCTTGGAGCTGCCTGACATTTTGCTGTTTATTTAAGGACAAGACTGAGCCAAGAGTCAGTTCATTTAAAACATGTGAAAAGAGGCAAGTAATTTGTCTCACCTACTAAAAAGGTCAGACACATTGAAAAGATTAACAGGTCTCGGCCTCCTGGTGAATCCAGCCCTGCAAACGGGGTGGAAAGCTGTAAAGAGAGCCAAGGGCGGCTCTGGGGCTGGCGGGATTCGGTGGGGTGTGGGTTCTGTGTGTGAGAGAAGATGAACCAAGGTCTCTTTGCAAAGAGAAGCCCCGTCACAGAAGTCGGCGGAGCCCTGGTCCAGAGAGTTCTGTTGCTGCTGTTGAAGAAACGCTCACCTAGAGTGCCTGACCGACAGGTGGGCGATGGAGCAGTGTGGAGAGGCGCTGCCCACTGGGGCGGGTGGTGGGGCTCTGCTGGCAGAGAGGGCACGCGCCCCGAAGTCTCCGCTCACCTTGCGGGCTGTTTCAGAGCAACGCATAGCAAAGTGGTGGCCGCTCCAGTGTTCTCGCCTGGAGAGTCCATGGACGAGGGCCTGGCGGGCTACAGTCCAAGGGGTCACAGGGTCAGATGCGCCTGAGCGACTGAACAACAACAAAATCACTGCCTAGCAAAACAAAACAAAACGAAACACCTTTGTGGGCCCATGCTCGCCTCAGCCCCGCACGTTAATAATCCACGCCTCCATGTCTTCTGAAGAAGCTCACAGATTTGCCACTGGATGGTCTTTCTTAATTTTTCTGTTTTTTTCACGTGGACCATTTTAAGTCTTTATTGAATTTGTTACAATATGGCTTCTCTTTTGGTTTTTTGGCTGGGAGGCATGTGGGGTTTTAACTTCCCCACCAGGGACCAAACCCACAGACCAGGACCAGACCCACAGACCAGGACCAAACCCAGACCTGGGACCAAACCCACATACAGGGACCAAACCCACAGACCGGGACCAGACCCACAGACCAGGACCAAACCCAGACCTGGGACCAAACCCGCAGACCAGGACCAGACCCACAGACCAGGACCAGACCCACAGACCAGGACCAAACCCGCAGACCAGGACCAGACCCACAGACCAGGACCAGACCCACAGACCAGGACCAAACCCAGACCTGGGACCAAACCCACACACAGGGACCAAACCCACAGACCAGGACCAAACCCACAGACCAGGACCAGACCCACAGACCAGGACCAAACCCAGACCTGGGACCAAGACCAAACCCAGACCTGGGACCAAACCCACAGACCAGGACCAGACCCACAGACCAGGACCAGACCCACAGACCAGGACCAGACCCGCAGACCAGGACCAGACCCACAGACCAGGACCAAACCCACAGACCAGGATCAGACCCACAGACCAGGACCAGACCCACATACAGGGACCAAACCCACAGACCAGGACCAAACCCGCAGACCAGGACCAGACCCACAGACCAGGACCAGACCCACAGACCAGGACCAGACCCAGACCTGGGACCAAACCCACATACAGGGACCAAACCCACAGACCAGGACCAGACCCACAGACCAGGACCAGACCCGCATCCGCTGCACTGGAATCAAAGCGTTAACCATTGCACCGCTGGGGAAGTCCCACAGTGTTCTTACTGGTCGCTTCAGCCTTGCTCATAGGGACAGTCTTGCTCCAAGGATTTACCTGAGAACATGATGATAATTCTTTCTGGAGACAAGGATAGAATGCATTGTATTAATTTTATCCAGGTGTGGCTATTTACTAAGTTAGTGTGTAGACTCTACACCAGGAAAAAAAATTGTGTACTGATCAGTACTATCTGGGTATGGAAATGTGTTATTTCTTGAGTTATTTAAGAAAGCCATTAAACCAATAAAAATATGTAACATTTATCATCCTTCTATATACTATACACTTTGCATGGAATATCTCATCATCTCACTTAATGCTTGCATGGATAGGTATTGCTGTTAATTTCACTTTACGTGTAAGAATGCTTCTGAGGGCAGAGAGGTTGTGCAACTTCCCAAAGTCACACAGTAAGGGGCAGAAATGGGATTTGAACCTGGGGGTGTGGCCAAGTAACAATCCATAAATCTAACTCCTTGAGAAACATTAACCCTCTTGGCCATCCATGGTCCACCACCTATTTTGAGTTCCTGCCCCGGCCAGTGGAGGGAGATGCGGCAGAGCCTTACGCTTCCAGCCATGTCTACTTCCACGGCCTGGCAGAAGAGATTTTCACGAGGGGTGTTCCTTGCAGCCCCCTTGAACCCTATCTCTTCTTCTTTTTTAAATATTAATTAATTTGTTTATTTTGGCTGTGTCGGGTCTTAGTTGCGGCACGTGGGCTCAGCTGCATGTGGGATCGAACCTGCACCCCCTGCGTTGGATCACCAGGGAAGCCCTGCTTCCCTCTTCTTGGGGCATTGTTAGCTCTGTTGAGGTTCCTCAGAGCACTGGTGAATGTCTTGGAGGAAGGACCTAACTGCATGCTTCCTGCCAACTGGAGCAAGTAAGAGCCGTCCTGGTTACACGAGGCCAGGTAGATTGAAGTTCTGTCCGCAGGAAAGCCTCTGCCTCATCCTTGGTGAGTGAGTTAGGACCAGATGGCTGTTCCCGGGCTACAGCTTCCAACACTGGGGAAGCAGACGGCTTCCTTTTGCCCTCCCAGGTAGCATGCCAGACACAGCAGGCATCCCCTTGAAGCGAGAACATGTTTGGGGTACAGGAGCCTGGGGAAATGTTTGAGGTGCACCTGCTGGGAATTAACATAGAGTGATCTTTTAAATTCGATGCCGGTCAAGCTGTTTTCTGCCCAGGGACTTGGTTTCAGGTCCCTAGAGAAGTAAGGACGTGAAGGAATTACTCTGAATCAAACAGCAAAGCAGAGCTGGGCAGCCTCGGAAAGGGAGGGGGCAAAGCTGCCGAGCTTGTGCTGCCGTAGAGGACTGCGCCCAGGTCGGGCAGCGTTTCAGTATCTTCCCCTTTAACAGGCTGTGGCTGTTGGAGTCGTGACCTGCCTTGTCCTGGCTTGGTGTGGCCCGAGCCCCTCCCTGACTGGCTCCGTCAGGCCCACCCGCAGCTCTCCCCAAGCCGTTGGCCTGCCCAGAGCCTACGGGCTCCACCCCGGGCAGCCTCGTCCTTTGCAGAGGGCCTGGGCAAGGCTGCAGGTTCTCCTCTCTGATGCCCTCCATGGTCTCCTGGAGCTGCAGGGACTCCTGGGCCCTTGGAGGGAGAGCTGCCTGGAGAACCGTGAAGTCCCGGCCTCCCCCTCTGCTAACCGCCTGGACCACAGGTTGCCAGCAGTGGGTGTCACTGCCCATAGTCTGGACTGAGAAGAGGGGGAGAAGTCTCTCTTCCTGCTGGCTTTCTGCTCCAGGCTTAGCCTTTCTCCCAGAGAGGGGAGATCAGGACACTGAGCCCTGCGTTCTCTACCTTCCTTGTCTGACATCCATGATCTAAGCGACTCACGAATATCCCCTCTGGATTTTAGTTGCCTCATTTGGCCCATTCTCACTTTCTTCTTCCCACAATCCCATCAGTTAGAAGAGTTAAGCTTTTTTTTTTTTTTTGGTTGCACTTCGTGGGCCTGAAAGACCTTAGTTCCCTGCCCAGGGATTGAACTGACGCCCCTTGCAGCGGAAGTGCAGAGTCATAACCACTGGACTGCCAGGGGAGTCCTGAGGTGTGTTCTCTCATTTCCTTGAAGCATGGACCCTCAAAGCGAGAGGTCTCATGTCCCAGCCGTTGTGGGCAGAAAGGGTGGCTTCCACAGAAAGAACCTGTGAATCAGTCCCCCAGGCTTAACCTTCCTGTAGTTAAGAAAGAATTCCACAGTTAACAGCTAGGGCAAACTCTCATTCTCTCTCCCCATAAAGCCTAATTTTATTGTCTTTCTAAAGAGGGCAAATACACTCTTATTTATCGCCCTGAGGGTTAACAACGGCTCTTCCTCAGAGGTGAGAGATGCCATAAATCATGACTCAAGGGCGAGATGCTCCTGCTAACATTTGCAAACCATTCCTGCAGGCCCCCCCTGTGCTGAAGATCAGCAGGTACTTCAGTTGGGAGCATATTTCTGCTCCGAGAGTTGATTCACATTTTACTCAGAAGAAACTGCTCCCCTTAAGTACCAGGTGGCCCTAATCCGGGTCCACGTGAATGCAGGTCTTACCCACGGTCTTTGGCGAGCAGTTAACCCTTTCCAGCACACGACAAGCGCTTTCATCCAGGAGACGTTTGCGACAACACGCAGTGGAAAAGCTGTTCATTGTGCGGCTGGGAAACTTCAGCCATGGCCTTCCGTGTGCCAGCCTTAACCTCTGTGTTTTGTTTTGTTTTGTTTTGTTTTTTTACTTTTTGACTTCTGTGTTTTAAGGGAACTTAAAAGACTCCCGTAATAACGTCTCTCACCTTCCATTTTCCCCTTCAATAAGACACCCTTGTAAAGGATCATTGTCAATATTTATATGGTTACCTAAAAACCAAAACCCAAACAACGAAGCAACAGAAAGCCCCCGGGTCCTGCGGCGCTCTCCATCTGTAATGTGGTGGGATGCCGCCCCCTGGTGTTTCCTTGGGGTTCATCTAGTTTTGAAAACTAAATTCTTCATTTAAAATTGACAAAAATTCTTAATTTAAAAATGGACTTATTATGCTCAACTCCCAGCTGGCCAACCATTCCTGATATCTGGTTTAAAGAATAAATGAAAAGAAGCTCCTTGTAAATGCCAGCCCCGTTCCATTAAGCCCGTCACCCTCCTGAGGACACTGAGATGGATGGTCCCCTTGCGGCCTGTCTGTCGTGCACATGCTGTCCTTGTTTGGGGGAAACTGTGGAAAACATTGTCTAAACCCAAATTCCAGTGGCCTAAGAGCGCTTAAGGACCGTAAAATGATTTCCACTGTGCACTTCCCTCAGTGAGATTCAGTAAAAATCATATTTTTGAAAATCAGTGTTTTAATAGAAGTATAACATGTGTACGGAAAACACACAAACCAGAAGCGTACAGCTCAGTGAATTATCAAGACATGCACCCACGCTGTAACCGGCTGAGTCGGGAGACCATCACCGGGCCCCAGGGGCTCCCGAGGTCCCCAGTCCCCGCTCCCTTCTCCCTTCACAAAGGCGACCGCTGGGCTGGCGTCTGATGCCACAGGTTCCCGAGGCAGGGGCGAGGGCCACGGTGTGTGTCTTCATCTGGGGTGAATGTGGGGGGGTGACGTCACATTTACGTGCTATATATATGACATACAATACATATCACACATAACGTATGTTACACATTACGTATCAAAGGAGGGGGTGTGGGCTTCCCGTGGCGCTAGTGGTAAGAATCTGCCTGCATTGCACAACACGCAAGGACACGGGTTGGATCCCTGGTTGGGAAGATCCCCTGGAGGAGGAAATGGCAACCCTCTCCAGTGTTCTTGCCTGGAGAATCCCAGGGACAGAGGAGCCTGGCGGGCTACAGTCCACGGGGTCACGAAGAGTCAGACGTGACTGAGCAAGGATGGATGGGTGGGTAGATGGATGGTTGGATGGAGGGTGATGTCACATCTTACATCTTTCATATATTAAAATACGCTGAGACACGATGCACAAAAAGAAATGCAAAACAACTTAAAGACTTAAGTATAAGACATGACACCACTAAACTCTAAGAAGAGAATATAGGCAAAACATTCTCTGACATAAATCGAAACAATACTTTCTTAGGTCAGTCAGCCTCCCAAGGTAAAATAAATAGAAGCAAAAATAAGCAAATGGGACCTAATCAAACTTAGATATTTTTGCAAAGGAAACCATAAATAAAACAAAAAGACAACCTGGGAGAAAATATTTCTAAATGATGTGACCAATAAGGGCTTAATTTCCAAAATATATAAACAGCTCATGCAGCGCCATATCAGATAAACAAACAACCCGATCAAACAAGTGGGCGGAAGACCTAAACAGAGATTTCTCCAGAGAAGACGTACAGACGGCCCAGAGCATTTATAGTAACTTACGTGGGAAACAATCCGGAAAAGAATATATATGTGTGTATACATATATACGTATATATATATCAGATCAGATCAGTCGCTCAGTCGTGTCCGACTCTTTGCGACCCCATGAATGGCAGTACGCCAGGCCTCCCTGTCCATCACCAACTCCCGGAATTCACTCAGACTCATGTCCATCGAGTTGGTGATGCCATCCAGCCATCTCATCCTCTGTAGTCCCTTCTCTTCCTGCCCCCAATCGCTCCCAGCATCAGAGTCTTTTCCAATGAGTCAACTCTTCGCATGAGGTGGCCAAAGTACTTGAGTTTCAGCTTTAGCATCATTCCTTCCAAAGAAATCCCAGGGCTGATTTCCCCCAGAATGGACTGGTTGGATCTCCTTGCAGTCCAAGGGACTCTCAAGAGTCTTCTCCAACACCACAGTTCAAAAGCATCAATTCTTCAGCGCTCAGCCTTCTTCACACTCCAACTCTCACATCCATACATGACCACAGGAAAAACCATAGTCTTGACTAGACGAACCTTTGTTGGCAAAGTAATGTCTCTGCTTTTGAATATGCTATCTAGGTTGGTCATAACTTTCCTTCCAAGGAGTAAGTGTCTTTTAATTTCATGGCTGCAGTCACCATCTGCAGTGATTTTGGAGCCCAGAAAAATAAAGTCTGTCACTGTTTCCCCATCTATTTCCCATGAAGTGATGGGACCAGATGCCATGATCTTCGTTTTCTGAATGTTGAGCTTTAAGCCAACTTTTTCACTCTCCTCTTTCACTTTCATCAAGAGGCTTTTTAGTTCCTCTTCACTTTCTGCCATAAGGGTGGTGTCATCTCCATATCTGAGGTTACTGATATTTCTCCCGGCAATCTTGATTCCAGCTCGTGTTTCTTCCAGTCCAGCGTTTCTCATGATGTACTCTGCATATAAGTTAAATAAACAGGGTGACAATATACAGCCTTGACGTACTCCTTTTCCTATTTGGAACCAGTATAAAACTGAATCACTTTGCTGTACACCTGAAATTAACATAACGTTGTAAATCAATTATATTTCAATTTTTTTTTTTTATATTTCAATTTTTAAAAAAGGAAAGAAAATAATACATTGAGCTTTGTGCTTAAGTTTGTACATTTTGCTGCATGCAAACTGCACCTCAACAATTAATTCCAATTTTTCTAGCTGGTTCTCAATGGTAGACCTGACTCAAAATAACTGTGTTATGTGAACACCTTCCGTAACATACTAACAATCATCAAAACCAGGAAATGAAAATCATTACCATGCTGTTAACTAAAGTGCAGACCATGCTCTAATTTCATCAGCTTTTCAGTTTCTGTCCCTTTTCTGTCCTGGATCCTCTCCAGGACCCCAGAGGACACTGAGAAGTGATGTCTCCTGCGTCCATTCCAGCCCCGGTCAGTTCTGGCTGGAAGCTCCTCTGTCAGGCCCACAAGTCCGGTCATGCCTGGAGTTTCACGGTATCTAACGGCTTCCTTGGAGAGTGGGTCCTAGACGCCCTCCATTTCAGGTCTTGTCTTAAAGCCCCACGTCATCCTGATGCAGTCACCTGCTGTCCCCGAGGACACGTGGCCTTGTCCCTGGGCCAACTGCCTCTCCCAAGGGTTAGCTGTCAGGGCAGGCCAACTCCACTCGCCTGGACTCTCAGGAAGTGATGTCGCCTCTGTCTCGTGAGCCTAGAAATGCGAGCGATGCCCGCCCTGTCCCCTTAAGATCGGCTCAGCAGCGGCGCTGACGGACAGCTGGCAGCACGGCTACTTTTCTCTGTCGGTTTCCTCCACCCGAGCCAGGGCGAGATGAGCTGGGGATGGCTGAGACAGCATCGCCCTGGCCAGAACCATCCATTGTGTCTGGAACACGCAGGTGTGTGTGAGAGAACAGCGGATGCAGAGTGGGGAGGAGGGCTTGCACCCCAAGATAAGGTCAGACTCTCTCCGCAGCACATTTGCTTATTCGTTGGCTCCTCTGGGTCTGTGTTGCTGTTGTGAGCGGGGCACGGCGATGGTGTCTCTGCTGTGCAGCATGTGCTCGGGGCTGGGAGGGCTCAGTGGTTGCGGCAAATGGGCTTGGCTGCTCCATGGCAGGTGGGGTTTTTCTGGACCAGGGATCAGGACTGTGTCCCCTGAATTGGCAGGTGGATTCTTAACCACTGGATCACAGGGGAAGTGCCTGTTAGGATCTTAATACTTGCTTCAGGCTCTGTTTCCTAGAGAATGTCATCAAAGACGAAGGATTTATTTAAAATAATGATGGCTCCTGTCTCAAAATGAACCTATGTCGTGCCAGGCAGTGAGTCAAGCACTTTCTCCAGATTATTATATACAGACCTCCCAGTAGTCCAGTAGAGTGACCTTATCTTGCAGATGAGGCAATCAACCCACAGAGAACCTTGATAACTTCTAGGATGCTCTGTTTTAGGAACATGCTGTCTTCTGCCCCACTTTATATAGGATTAGTTGGAGAACTTGCTTCCCATAGCAGCACAGTATTAAGGACTTGGACATTCAGTGTCTATATGATTCATGCAAAAAGGATTCTATCCAAGGAATTAAAGACATAATACTTAATTGTAAAAGGTTAAGAAGGTTTTGTCTGAACGAGGAGCTTATTAAAATGTAGACAAGCACAGAACAAACTCGCTTGTCTTTTTGTGGTGATGGTGTAGTATTGGGAAAAATACAATTTTGCATGAAAAATAAACCCATGAAAATTTAAGAGTTAATTTTTTGGAAAAAAAATTGTTCGAATCAGCTTATGTAAATGATGTAGGGAGGTTTTGATCCATTAATTGGGTTGTAGAATAATTTGAGTAGGTGGAAACCAGCCTCAAAAAATAAACAAAAGAAGAAACAAAATCTTAAGAAATAGGATACTAGAAATGATCTGTTTACACATGGCAAAAGCGTGTGTTGTTTTGTGAAGCTTTTCTTTGTAAATGTGTGTTAGACTGTATATGTGTGTGGTGGTGGAGTGGTCACTAAGCTGTGTCCGACTCTGTGCGACCCCATGGACTGTAGCCCACCAGGCTCCTCTGTCTCTGGGATTTCTCCCAGCAGGAATACTGGTGTGGGTTGCCATTTCCTTCTCCAGGGGATCTTCCCGACCCAAGAATCGAACCTGAGTCTCTTGAGCCTCCTGCACTGCAGGTGGATTCTTTACTGCCAAGTCAATGATATAAATTTGTTTTCATTTGATGAAAAAGGTTTTTAAAACACTGACAGATTTGGTGACAGCAACACATGGCTTTTAAAAACAAAATGTTTTTGAAATCAAAGGCGTGTGCGTTCAAATATTTACCCAGTGATAAGTTCTGTAAGAATTTTAGTCTAATCCGTTTGCTCACTTGCTGCTCTCCAAAGGGAGAGTCTTGTGGAAGACATTTAGAGAATCTTTTGAAGTTTCTTTTTGTGAGGAAGACTCTGTCTCTTAATGCTTGCGAAACATCACTAACATTTCTTGGAGGCTCTGCTGCAAACATGCTTTTGCATGATGGATGGGGCCCCACAGAGTTCAGCACCTGGCTCTCACACATCGTCCGTCACAGCATCTGTCTCATCCTCTCCACACCTGGGAGGACCTAAGGTTGTTCAGGGACTTGGGCTAGTACTTGACTCAGATTCTGACATATTTTTGGTACAGAAGATGTCTATTCTCAAAGTCATTTCTTTCCAGATGATTCATACCTGAGGCCAACAAAGCATCCAAGTTTTAGGGAAATTCTTGCGCAGGAGAAGACCAGGAGGTCATCTAGTGAAATGGAAAACAATTGAACTTTGGAGGAATCTGAACTGCCTTTTGGCAAGCACCCTCCCTTTTTCCAGGCTCGCTGCCCAAGCAGAGATGCACTCGGCCTCTTGCAGGTGTCGACATGACGCAGGAAGAACCATTTCATGGCAGAAGTGGGGCTGGAGGAGGCCTGGCTTAAAAGCAGAACAGATAGTCTGAGGATGGAGGGAGATTCAACTTCTTAATGTTGCCCCAACACTTGTGTTTACAACTAGATTCCTCTTCCCTGGAATTTCAATTTTTGCTCCTGGAGCAGAGAACATTTTAAAATGCTTTCAGACTCAGAAAAGACCCACCCACAAATTAAAAAAATATAAAAATAACTTCTGTAGAAATTAGAAAAGACAGGCATAATAATTATAGAGAACATTAGCAACAGAGAGAAACAAAAAGAAGAAAATGTATATTATCTCACCCCCCATGGAAAGCTGTGGTTTACACCTTGGCATATATTCTTCCAGAGCTTCTTTTCATGCACATCAGACACAAGTTGCTTGTTTTGCTCTTGTGATTATCCTTGTCATTTAAAATTCATGTATAGGAGATTCCCTGGTGGTCCAGTGGTAAAGACTCCATGCTTCCGTTGCAGGGGGCACAGGTTCAATCCTTGGTGAGGTAACTAAGATCCTGCAAGCCGGTACTGTGGCCAACAAAGAAAATTAAATGACATTATTGAAAAAATAAAGTTCACCTATAGCGACGATCATTCTTTAGGATAACTTCTAGAAGCATAATTGCTGCATCTCCTGAGTCAGAGATCACACACATTTTGAAGGTTTTCTCCCTTAGAGTCAGTTTTCCTATACATTCCTTGTGATCATCACCAAACTCTGAGAGATGGTGAAGGACAGGGAGGCCTGGCGTGCTGCAGTCCTTGAGGTCGCAACGAGTCAGACACGACTGGGTGGCTGAACAACAACCTATCCGTCCTTTCCCCTCTAATTTTACATGGATGAATGCTGAGATTCACGGTACTGCTGTTGTTCCACTATAGTCTATAACATCCCCTTTTGTTGAGGACTTATTTTATGAAAGACAATATCTGATCATTTCTCTGCAGGGTAGCAGAATATGCTACCCCCAAATATGACACTTTGGTGTAAAGATTCTTTTGAACTGAAGGCAAATGAGAAGAAGCAGGTACAAGAAAAACTCTCCGCCCTCCCTTTGTTTAAAAGCAGAATACAAACTTGCACAGGTGTCCCTCTGCGTTCTTCGTTCCATAAAGGGCAGAAGTTACTCCCCAGAGACAGCTCTGGTCCCTTAGGAGTTTATGAGATGGCAGCAGAGGAAGCTACACAGTAAAACCTCACTAGACCTTTTCTTCTTCTTCTTTTCTTTTTTTTAACAAACAAAACAGTTAGTCTTTGCAGAAGAACGCAAGAGTGACCCACCCATACTAGTATCCAAGTAGTAGCTAATCTGTTCTGAACAGGGTTTCATTTTCAGTTCCTATATAGGCTCTCGTCTCTGGGAGCTTCAGTTCAAAGCACGGGAACTGGCAACACAAGCTTGAATATTGAGGGACAGGTTTGTACCCCTGGAGCCTCCATACATAACATGCGATTTGTCCTTAAGCTCTCGGATCACCTTGATTCCTCTTCTGAAAGTGTTTCCTACCCATTGAGGCGGGGCAGGGTTTCCAAGGTGGAAGAGGGAAAGAAGAGGTATCCCTTTCTGCTGTGATGCCAGGGCTCCTGAAGCCCCTGGAGCCTCTGTTCGTCCTCTATAAAACAGGGCCAGTGAGGGTGACTCCCCTAGGGCAGCTGTGAGGAGGAAGCTGCCCAACACACCCTGAGAGCTCATCATCAAAGGCTACTCTGATGGCAGTGATGATGGTGGGGATGATGGGGATGATGGGGATGATGGTGGGGATGATGGGGATGATGGTGGGGATGATGGGGATGATGGTGGGGATGGTGGGGATGATGGGGATGATGGTGGGGATGATGGTGGGGATGATGGTGGGGATGGGGATGATGGGGGGTGATAGGGATGATGGTGGGGATGATGGGGATGATGGGGGGTGATAGGGATGATGGTGGGGATGATGGGGATGATGGGGATGATGGTGGGGATGATGGGGATGATGGGGATGATGGGGATGATGGTGGGGATGATGGTGGGGATGATGGGGATGATGATGGGGATGATGATGGGGATGATGGGGATGATGGGGGTGATAGGGATGATGGTGGGGATGTTGGGGATGATGGGGGGTGATAGGGATGATGGTGGGGATGATGGGGATGATGGGGATGATGGGGATGATGGTGGGGATGATGGTGGGGATGATGGGGATGATGATGGGGATGATGGGGATGATGGGGGTGATAGGGATGATGGTGGGGATGTTGGGGATAATGGGGGGTGATAGGGATGATGGTGGGGATGATGGGGATGATGGGATGATGGGGGGTGATAGGGATGATGCTGGGGATGATGGGGATGATGGTGGGGATGATGGGGATGATGGGGGGTGATAGGGATGATGGTGGGGATGATGGGGATGATGGGGATGATGGTGGGGATGATGGGGATGATGAGGATGATGGGGATGATGGTGGGGATGATGGGGATGATGGGGGTGATAGGGATGATGGTGGGGATGATGGGGATGATGGGGATGATGGGGGGTGATAGGGATGATGGGGATGATGATGGGGATGATGGGGATGATGATGGGGATGATGGGGATGATGGTGGGGATGATGAGGATGATGGGGATGATGGGGATGATGGGGATGATGGTGGGGATGATGGGGGTGATGGGGGGTGATGGGGATGATGGGGGGTGATGGGGATGATGGGGATGATGGGGGGTGATGAGGGGTGATGGGGATGATGGGGATGATGGGGATGATGGGGATGATGGTGGGGATGATGGGGATGATGGGGATGATGGGGGTGATGGGGATGATGGGGATGATGATGGGGATGATGGGGATGATGGGGATGATGGGGGATGATGGGGATGATGGGGATGATGGGGATGATGGGGGTGATGGGGATGATGGGGATGATGGGGATGATGGGGATGATGATGGGGATGATGGGGATGATGGGGATGATGGTGGGGATGATGGGGATGATGGGGATGATGGGGGGTGATAGGGATGATGGTGGGGATGATGGGGATGATGGGGGGTGATAGGGATGATGGTGGGGATGATGGGGATGATGGGATGATGGGGGGGATGATGGGGATGATGGGGATGATGGGGATGATGGAGATGATGGGGGTGATGGGGATGATGGGGATGATGGGGATGATGATGGGGATGATGGGGATGATGGGGATGATGGTGGGGATGATGGGGATGATGGGGATGATGGGGGGTGATAGGGATGATGGTGGGGATGATGGGGATGATGGGGGGTGATAGGGATGATGGTGGGGATGATGGGGATGATGGGGATGATGGGAGGTGATAGGGATGATGCTGGGGATGATGGGGATGATGGTGGGATGATGGGGATGATGGTGGGGATGATGGGGATGATGGGGATGATGGGGGGGATGATGGGGATGATGGGGGATGATGGGGATGATGGGGGATGATGGGGATGATGGAGGGTGATGGGGATGATGGTGGGGATGATGGGGATGATGGGGATGATGGTGGGGATGATGGGGGATGATGGGGATGATGGGGATGATGGGGGGATGATGGGGGATGATGGGGATGATGGGGATGATGGGGGGTGATGGGGATGATGGGGGATGATGGGGATGATGGGGATGATGGGGAGTGATGGGGATGATGGTGGGATGATGGGGATGATGGGGGATGATGGGGATGATGGTGGGGATGATGGGGATGATGGGGATGGGGATGATGGGGGATGATGGGGATGATGGGGGATGATGGGGATGATGGGGATGATGGGGGGTGATGGGGATGATGGTGGGGATGATGGGGATGATGGGGGGTGATGGGGATGATGGGGATGATGGGGGGTGATGGGGATGATGGGGATGATGGGCGGTGATGGGGATGATGGGGATCATGGGGGGTGATGGGGATGATGGTGGGGATGATGGGGATGATGGTGGGGATGATGGGGATGATGGGGATGATGGAGGGTGATGGGGATGATGGGGATGATGGGGGGTGATGGGGATGATGGTGGGGATGAGGGGGATGATGGGGATGATGGGGGGTGATGGGGATGATGGTGGGGATGATGGGGATGATGGGGGGTGATGGGGATGATGGGGGGTGGTGGGGATGATGGGGATGATGGTGGGGATGATGGGGATGATAGTGATAATGATGATAGTGATGATGGGGATGATGTTGTCATGACGATGATGCTCACTAACCCTTTTATCTTCTATAAAGTTGCCCCATGTATTTGTATTCCCACAGTTTGCCATCCCTAGAAACTCAATCTTTCCTGCTTTGTCACTTCTCTAAAAATGTATTGCTCTTTTGTTACGATGTGCCACAAGCCCAGGTTCTAACGACCACTTTGGATTACTCATCACCGGATACTCCCGTATGTATGCATAATGCACATGTTTGTAAACTGGCTTGTTTTTCTCTTGTTAATCAGATTTTACTGGAGCCCCAGCTGGAGAACCTACGATAGACAACAGAAAAAAAATTCAACTTCTAGACCCTCAAATGTAAATATTTTTTATTTGTATGCCATATCATTAAAATGAGCTGAGGAAATAATTCTGATACATCTCAGATACTCTGAACTGGTATTGACGAGTACAGCAGTTTAGATGCAGAAGTATAACCAGAGAGCACAAAGCGTTGGCTTTTTCAGACAAAGCATGACCAACGACAGGACTTGCCTGGTGGTCCAGTGGTTAAGAATGCGCCTTCCAAGGTAGGGGACACGGGTTTGATCCCTGGTCGGGGGACTCAGATCCCACATGACGCTGGGAAGCCACGGAACTCGTGCCCCACAGCTAGACAAGCCTGCGGGCCGTGTGCCACGACAAAGACCCAGCACTACTCAGAAAAGGAAAGAAAAGGAAAATGATCAGTGGCAATGGGGAGATGCGGAGCTTGTCTTCTAACAGGCATCTCTGAAAGGCAGCATTGCAGGGGGAAAAAAGTTACAAGGTAGCAGAGGCAATTTACATTTTCATACTTAACCGAATTTCACTCCAGAAATCCAACACATTCTACTTTTAGCTCAAAATTTACTGTCTTAGTGGAGCCTTCTGTATCAGTCAGGGTTCAGAGAAGCAGAACCATTAGCAGATAAACACAGTGGTAAGAACTAAGCAGTCTTTGTAACACTATATCTGGATGGAGCGTTTATCTTGCTCTTTAAGAGTTCTTCACACATTGGTGATATTAGTTCTGATCTGCAATATATGCCACAAATATTTTCTTCCGCTTTCTAATTTGCCTTTTAACTTTGCTCATAGAGTCTTGTGCCCTGTAAAGCTTCTTTTAAAATATTCTAATTTATACCTAGTTGAATTTATGAATCTTTTATTTTACTGGAATTTTTAGATGTCTTTAGAGTTTCCTTCCAGATTTCAAAAGAACTCACCTGTTTTCTTCCAGTATTTGCATGGTTTCATCTTTATAATTAGAGTTCTTATCTGTTTGTTGTTTTTTTCCTTTTGTACAGGGTGAGTTGGGGATACGATTTTATCTTTCTTAAAGGCTTTCCAGTTATTTTGGTCCAAAGATTGCAGGTGTCTACTTTATCATACATTTCCATATATATATATATGTGTGTATGTGTGTGTGTATGTATGTATGTGTGTGTGTATATATATATATATATATTTGTACTTTGCAGCCTAATCTTCTGATCCATGTTCTACTCATGAGTTAGTCCCACATGCTTGCCCTTAAATGGATCTCTGATATATTTGACTCTCTTAGTGATTTCTGCTGATTCCTACCCCTCAGTGGCCCTTCTTTTTTGGTGTTTCCTTGGATATTCTCGCTTATTTATTTTTCATGTGATTTTTAATATTAATTTATCTCATTTTAAGATAAAAGCTTTTTGGTATCTTTATGGAGGCTTTATAAAACATTTTTAAAGTTAACTTATTGAAGAATAAGGGATGCCTGTCCATTTAAGTTTATGTCTTCCAAGGATGTTTTAGCATTTTTTCATGTAGATTTTCCAAAATTCACGTTGAGCTTATTTCTAAGTAATTTTTCTTTTTTTGTTGTTGTTTTTGCTATTGTAAATGGGATTCACTCTTACATTATTGTGTGTATATGAAGTATATTAATTTTGTTTGTTAATTTTATATTTTGCTTTTTCCGATTTTTAAAATTGTATGTGTTCTAGTATTGATTCTCTAGAGCCACTGAGTTTTTAACTTTTAAATATTAGTTTTTTCTTTTCTCAAAATGCCTTTTTTCTTCTCAATGTGCCTAGTCATTTTTATAATCTCATGTTCATACTTATATTCTTAATTACATCTTTTGTTTTATAAGCATTTTAAAATAGCTTATGAGTTGCACTATCTAAAGTCTGCAGATCTAATTTAATTCTACCATATTTGTATTATTTATGCTGGGTGTTGCTCATGGTCTCTTGTTTCCTAGGTGTTTTGTTAACTTTTTTTGACCATGTATTCATATTCCTTAGAACTCTATCTGTGGAATTATTTGAGACTTCCAGTTAGAGTGGGGCTTCCCTAGTGGTGCAGATGGTAAAGAATCTACCTGCAATGTTGGAGACCTGGGCTGGGAAGATGCCCTGGAGGAAGGTATGGCACCCCACTCCAGTGTTCTTGCCTGGAGAATCCCATGGACAGAGGAGCCTGGCCGGCTGCAGTCCACGGGGTCGCAGAGAGTTGGACACGACTGAGAGACCAAGCACAGCAAAGTCAGTTAGAGTGAGTTCCTCCAGAAAGGACCCTGTTTGCTTCTGCTAGATGTTGAAGGACAATATCACTATGTGACTAATTCAGAGCAATTCTTATCCTTGAGGCTTTCACATTCACACAGAGTATGAACTCAGACCGCGAGCATGAATGAGGACTGGCTTAGAGCTATACCTTCTCGCGCAATATCACATCCCACTCATTCACCCAGTTCCAGGATTAGAAAGACAAGCCAGAGCAACACTTCACTGTCTGTTTCTGAGAGTGGGTTTATCTCTGGCTGTCCTTTCCTTTGATGACGTATCTGTCTAGGTTCCCAGCTTTATGTGAGGGTCTCCTAGAAGAGCTCTCTCTTGGGGGCCCCTACCCTACCCTTGAGAGGCTGTCTAAGCTGATCAGCCTCCGGGGCTGGCAGACGCCTGACGGCAAAGCGTGTTTGTGTGATTGCTCACCTCTGGGTTCCTGCCTCTTACTCATTTTTGCCTTCTAAGGATTAAAAAAATTTTTTTCTTACTGGTTTAACAATGTATTTTAATACCTTTTGTTTAAACATTTTATATAGCTTTTTGCTTTTTTAAAACAAATTTGGGAATTTGTTAAAAATATCTATGCTGTCCCACCTGGACTCCTGGACTTGGAGGTTTAAGGTGATTTTTAAAGCATTGAAATTAATTAAAATGGTGGTATGATGGTCAGTGAGAAGAAAAGTTTACAAATTATAAAAAGTAGGAGCACATCTCTAAAAACATTTAGAGATCCCTACATACAGAGGAAGTCGTTTTAAACACAGTGGCTGCTTGAAGGAGGTTAAATATTGGGCGATTCTCCTTTCTTCTATTTCTCCCTTTGTAGTTTTTCATAATGCACATGAATTATTTGGCTAAAAATATTTTTAAAGCTATTTAAACTTTTATAAAAATCTGAATGGAAACATTTCAAAGCTAAGCAGGAAGGGCGTTTGTCTTTTTCAAAGCCATTTGCATGTCTTTCATAACCTATCAGCTTTGATTTAAAGTCTCTCTCTCTCCCCTCTTCTCTCTCTCTCCTTGCTACCCACCTCGTGTTGTTTGGCCTGCAGGCAAAATCACGAGGGTATAGGCCTTGTCCTCTGTGGACCCATCTGGCCTCTAGGAGTGAAAGGCTTTCCTCAAGTGAGGCTGTCAGCAGGAAGGGGGCAGACGAGGGTAGTTCTCCTTCCCTGGAATCTTCCAGAAGTCTGAGGGGGTTTGAAGGAGTGAAATGACGTGGATGCTGTCTTCCCTGGAAGCATCAATAGAGGAGCTAGTCCCCCAGACGCTTCCCAGCGGCCGAGTCCACCACTGCGGGTGAGTGTCTCCTGGCTGCAGGGACCGACCTTTCTTTCTCCCCCGCCTCATTTAACTAACTCCAGATGAAGATGCTCACAGCGTTCAACCCTTCTAGAGTCTATCTTGTTAACGAGTCTTTCTAGAATTGACTAGAAAACTATGCAGACAGAAATTCAGCATGAAAATCAGTATGCCGTGGGCTCCAGGGATAACAGAACCTTTTCTGGGTGAGGGTGCAGGAGAATGCCACTCCAGCGAGACCGACTGTGCCGAAAAGCAGCAGCCCTAATTCAGCGGCAGTGTTCGGGGAAAACAAAAAGAATGCATTGAGACTCGAGGAAAATTCCACTCACATGCATCATTCAGTGAGGGGGGAAAAAGGGATGCCTGTAAGGTCAGTCAAGTCAATTAGTTTTTTTCAGTTAGTCCCGAAGACTTGGGGTGGACCAACAATCATTTTAATTGTGAAGTTCAAACGTATAAAATATATTCATAAAATTTTAAAGGAATGCCTTTCTGAGATATATTTCAAGTTTATCAGAATTTCACAGCTTCACCAACGGAATTTTTACTTCCTCTCTTCATGACTGAGTTGAAAAATTAAATAAAATCATGAAAATAAAATCATGTTACAAAGGAATACAAAGTGTTACAAAGGAATACAAATTGTATACCAGGAATAAATCTACTTTCAAAGATCAGATGGATATGTTTATTTTGATCATTGATTTGAAACCTCTGAGATGAAAATGCATTTTTGTCCTGTGGTGTAAGAAAAGATTTTGAAATCGTGTTCAGTTCTCTCATCACAGGTTGTCACAAAGTACTTCATTATCACCAGTGCTGACAGATCAGACTTGGCAAGTTCATGTCACAGGAGGTTTGGAATGAGCTGAGTTTGTCAGGATTTCTCCCCCAGTTTAAGGCTGAGTCTCTGGGGAGACACGTCCTCGAAGCAAGGGATGCCTTTAGCCCTGTATGTTCCCGGGCCCTTCTCCAGGTTTCCATATGGAACTGTGGTGCGGTGCTTGAGGAAATCAAGCACGTTAAACATGCAGCACGTTGAGCCCCATCCTGGAAAAGCAGTGCTTCCTGGGGACCTGCTGTGAGCCACAAGAAACCTTTCTCTTATTTAATTTCTTCAAGATTGCATTTGTTTTTCCAAGTGGGCAATATGTGTCTATCACCATGGTTTTGTGGTGAAGATCATGCATGAAAGTTTATTTCAGGAAGCGTTGAAAGCCCAATGACTATCCCTTAAAAATCCTTCTTCTCCCTCTCAGAAACAAAATTTTGCTCGAGAGGAAGGGGATATATGTATCCTTATGGCCGATTCACGCTGTTGGTATGGTAGAAACTAATACAACATTGTAAAGCAATTATCCTCCAATGAAAAATAAAAATCATAAACAAAAGTTTTTTCAGATGAGGGATGCAAATGAAAAAGACAGACCTGGATGTCTGAGAGATTCTCCTGGGAGTGACATCTGACCAGGTCACTCTTGTGTTTTGAACGCCCCTTCTCATGCAAAGTCCCAAGTCTCTGCCTGGACGCTTCCCTGTGTTTGGACCCAGCGACCCCTCTGACCTCACGCTTCAGCTATGCCCATCTCACTGTCTCCTCTGAGACCTCATGGGCCCTTTGCAGGTGCTCTGTCCTCAGAAACGGTGTCTCTGGTTCTCTGCCATTCCTCCAGGGAGTCCCCCGGCCGGCCTTGCCCTCGTTCAGCCTCTGCTTGGACGTCCTCCTGGGCCCTCCTCCCTGACCTCCCCCCTCCTCTCCCTCCTCCTGGTCTCCTCCCTTCCATCGCCCACCAACCACATGAAATGAAGTGAAGACGCTCAGTCTTGTCCGACTCTGCGACCCCATGGACTGTAGCCCACCGGGCGCCTCTGTCCAGGGAATTCTCCAGGCAAGAGTACTGGAGTGGGTCACCATGCTCTCCTCCAGAGGATCTTCCCGACCCAGGGATTGAATCCAGGTCTCCCGCACTGCAGGCAGATGCTTTACCCTCTGAGCCGCCTGGGAAGCCCGACCAATGACAAGATGTGAGCTATTCACTGGCTTCGGTGTTTTCTGTCCCTCCCTCTCCGTGAGTAAGTTCCCAGATGTTCCTGCTGGATAGGTACTTGTGACTGAAGGAATATGTAACTAAACGGATGGCTCCAGAGGCTCTGTCACCTTGATCACACAGCCAGCACGCGCTCCCCATGTGGACTCAGCGGGACGACTGATGACAGCCACAGGGGAAACAGAGGCGGCATCGCGGATGGACTGCATTCGGTTCCACGCAGCATACACTTACCTCGCCCCTGTTATGAGTAAGGTCCTGAGTGCGCGGTTAACACTAGCACATCTGCTTCTCTGAAGGAGTTTTATAATTGATTTTTACACAGGAAGAACCAGAGCAGAAAGATCCTCAACCAGTTGGGACCCCACCCCCCACCCCGCTCTGATCCTTGTTGAAATAAATGTAATTTGACAAACCTTTGTCGAATCCCCACTATTGTACGATCAAAGCACTAGACTGCTAATTAATCCCGCTGATGGGCTTGACGAGGGTGTAGATCCTTCCCATTTAAATAATGGCAAATCTAATACTCAGAAAAAAATAATTCAGTACAGCAATACAGCATAAGATTATAGACTCTGCAGGCCATATTAGCCTGCGTGCTTCCAGGGGTAAGACACTCAAGCTGTTAGAGGGACTCCCCGGGCGCTCCAGTGGTTAAGACTTTGCTTTCCAATGCAGGAGTTACAGGTTCAGTCCGCGGTCAGCAAGTTAAGATCCAACATGCCTCACCACCAAAACACTCAAAAACATAAAAAGAGAAGCAAGATTGTGACAAATTCAAAAAACACTTTAAAAATGGTCCACATCAAAAAGTCTAAATAAATAAATGATGCTATTAGAGTTCGATCAGAGTCATTCACCCCCACTGCTCATCAATGTGCACAGCTGATGGAGACAAGACAAAAAGTACTTATTACACATTAGCCAAAAAATCGTATCTTTTCCTCATTATTTTCTGGACACTTCAGACTCACTTTTTTGCAAATCTTATATAGTTAATTTCTGGTGTATTTTCTCTGTGCCATTTCACGTGAGTACATTTTAAATGCACACACATATATGTATTAGGCCTTTGTTATACAAAGGACAGAATGAAAAGAGTGGCGGGCACAAAGCGGTGCCTGGCACAGAGAGAACCCACTGGGGGTCTGACACTCTTCTGAGGGCTTAATGGGTTCATTAGGCTGGGTGAACCAATTCACTTAATAGTCACAGCATGCCCATGAGCTAGGTGCTCTCACCATCCCCATCTCACAAATTAGGAATCAGGAACAAAGAGATTCAGCAACTTGTGCAAGGTTAGTGATCGTGCCAAGACTCTGCCAGAGCCCCTGCCCTTGACCACTATCCTGCCTCCGAAGAAGCACGCATTTCACCCTGGGCAGGGAGGAAAGAAACGCATTAACTATCAACCAGCATTGACAGCCATAAAAGAGCCTTCTCAAGGTAATATATGATTGTTTTTTTGGTGAAAGTAGACAACAATTACTTTAAGAGCCCAAAGGAGGGAAAGACAATCCTGCCTGAGGTGGAATTGACCAAAAAATCAAGAATGGCCTCCTCGTTGCAACATCAATGCTGGAAGCAGGAAATTCTGGTGTAATACCTTCAAAGTTTTGACAGAAAACAGTTTCTAAGGTAGAATTCTTTTTTAAAAGTTTTTTGGAAAATGTATTTTTTATTTCGCTGCCGCACGTGGTCTCAGCAGTGTACAGGCTGGTTGTGGACACCGACTCTGCACACTCAGGCTCAGCAGCTGCTGTGCGCAGGCTCGCTGGCCCTGCAGCGGGGGCTCAGCTACCTGATCACGGATTGAACCTGCAAACCTTTGGATTGCAAGGCAGACTCTTAACCGATTCTTAACCACTAGACCACCAGCAAAGTCCATAAGTTAGAATTGTATGCACAGCCAAACTAGTAAAAGAAATTTGAACGTAAGGACATACAAGGTCTCAAAAATGTATCTCCCACCTTCCCCCATGCACCTGTCTTAGGATATCACTAGAGAATGGCCTTCTTCACAGTGAGCGAATATCTATCATCATCTCCTTATTTATATGAGATGCTGAATGTTCACTAAGCTTATTGTGGGAGTCATTTCATGATGTATGTAAGTCAAATAATTTACTGTATGCCTTCAACTTTATGTCAGTTATATCTCAATAAAACTGAAAGAAAAAAATTAAAACACTAGACAACAAAAAAGAGGGAGTAAAATTCAATCTCGGGAGATGGACGAAATTGAGAACAGGATATCCAGGAGAGGACCCCCAGAGCAGTACCTGGGGGGGAAGATCACAGTTCCGGTGTCCGGGTCAGGCAGGCAGACGGCGCAGCAGGACCCAGAGACAAGCTGTGTGCAGCTGCCAGCACCGTGCCCGCTGCTCTTGAACCGCTTAGTGTTTTAATTTTTAAAAGATTTCTAGTTGCGCCGGGTCTCCGTTGGTGTGTGCGGGTTTTCTCTGGTCGCTGCGGCACGGCCGCGCTCCGCCGTGGTGCGTGGTCTTCTCACCGCGGAGGTGCCTCCTCGCAGAGCATGGGCGTTAGGCGTGTATCAGCAGCAGTGACGCCCCGGCTTAGCTGCTCTGCAGCACAGGAGCCTTTCCAGCCAGAGGTCGAACCCGTGTCCCCTGCATCGGCGGGTAGGTTCCTACCCACTGCACCATGAGGGAAGTCCCGAACCATCTTTTAACCAAAGAAAACTCCTGGAGAAAGTGTCAACCCAAACGAGGGACTACACTGAGAAAGAGGAAGGTATACTCTCCAGGAAACAGGGACCCAACCTTGGAGAGAGGAAGGAGGAAATCCAAGCTGGGCAGGAAATCAAGACCAGGGTGGCAACTGGGCGGGTCTGAAGGGAAGCCTGCTGGAGAAGAAGGGACGTTTTAAATCACTTTTACCTGATGTCCGTGACTTTCAGAACGCTGCATGGAGATGCTATTGGCGGAGGCTGGAAAGAGTAACAGAAAGGAAAAGGCAGATAAAGGAAAAATCAAGACAATGACTAACTTCAGAGGAAACCTAAATGTAGAAGGGAAAATGATCACAATACATTATGATGCTTTTATAAGAATACTTGCATAGTGTAGGAATGAAAACATTGCAAATGGAGTTAATCAAAAGGTGTCATCCAATCATCTTGGGAAGATAAGAGAAGAGGGGATGATGACAGCCTGAAAGAGCTACATCCTCTTCTACTGTAATAGGAAATATAGAAATAACGTCTAACACTGCTTATTAAACACACAGCAGTGCATGTGCCATATTGAGAAATCCAGAGATTTGAAAATGTCAGAAAGAAAACTGCTAAAAGAGTCAAAAGTGATTACCTCTGGTGAGCAAGACAATATTTTTTTTTAACAAGTTTTTAGTATTATTTAAAATTCCCAGGTGGCTCAATGGAAAAGAATCTGCCTGCCAATGCAGGAGATGCAAGACATTCAATCTATGGGTGTGGAACATCCCCTGGAGTAGGAAATGGCAACCCATTCCGGTATTCTTGCTTGGAAAATCCCACAGACAGACGAGCCTGGTGGGGTACAGTCCATGGGGTTGCAAAGAGTAGGACACGACTAAACACATACACATGCAGATTTTAAAATTGCACATATAAGTTATTTTAGTAAAATTATATTTAAAATATTAAGTGTCCACGTGGGCTTTCTCAATGACTCCACGACTTAGTATCCAAATGACTCTCAGTAAAGCTTCTTCTCCTTCCATGGTGTTATTATTTTAGATGTGAATCTAGTAATATCTGCCCCTGATTCTTTCTGGGGATTTAATTCCCTGGGTCTCCGTTTCTTCATGTGTAAAGTGATGTAATTACCGTGTGTGTGTGCGTGCGCGCGTGTGTGCATGTGTGTACGTGTGTGCACGTGTGTGCATGTGTGTCCGTGTGCACACACATGTGTGCATGCGTGTGTATGCATGTGTGCGTGTGTGCCCATGTGCGTGCGCGCGTATGTGTGTGTGTGCGCACGTGTGTGCGTGTGCATGTGTGTGTGTGTACATGTGTGTCTGTGTGACGCGCACGTGTGCATGTGTGTATGCATGTGGGCATGTGTGTGTGCGTGCTTGTGTGTGTGCATGCGTATGTGTGTGCGCATGTGTGCGTGTGTGTGCATGTGTGTGCATGTGTGCATGCATATGTGTGTGCGTGCGTGTGTATGCATGTGTGCGTGTGTGCCCATGTGCGTGCGTGTGTGTGCATGCGTGTGTGTGTGCACGCGTGCGTGCGTGTGTACATGTGTGTCTGTGTGCACGTGCGCGTGTGCATGTGTGTATGCATGTGGGCATGTGTGTGTGCGTGCTTGTGTGTGTGCATGCGTATGTGTGTATGCATGTGTGCGTGTGCGTGCATGTGTGTGCGTGCGTGTGTATGTGTGTGTATGCATGCATGTGTGTGTGCATGCATGTGTACATGTGTGCGTGTGTGTCCGTGTGTGTGTGCGTGCTTGTGTGTGTGCATGCGTATGTGTGTGCACGCGCGTGTGCGTGTGTGTGCATGCATATGTGTGTGCGCGCGTGCATGTGTGCATGTGTGAGTGTGTGCGTGTGTGTGCATGCGTATGTGTGCGCGCGCGTGTGTGCACGTGTGCGTGTGTGTGCGCGTGTGTGTGTGTGTGTGCACGCGTGTGCTCCTTCGTGCCTGCTCCAGCCCTGTCACGCTGTGGATTACGAGTAGGACCTGTTATACAGCACGCGCACACTACCAGGTTGTTGTCACACATGTGTGTGCACGTGCGCGCGCGTGTGTGTGCGTGTGTGCTCCCTCGTGCCTGCTCCAGCCCTGTCACGCTGTGGATTACGAGTAGGACCTGTTATGCAGCATGCACACACTGCCAGGTTGTTGTCACACATGTGTGTGCACGTGTGTGTGTGTGTGTGCACGTGTGTCCGTGTGTGTGCAGTGTGCACGTGTGTGCCTGTGTGTGCACGTGTGTGCTCCCTCGTGCCCGCTCCAGCCCTGTCACGCTGTGGATTATGAGTAGGACCTGTTATACAGCACGCGCACACTGCCAGGTTGTTGTCACACATGTGTGTGCATGTGTGTGTGCAGTGTGCACGTGTGTGCCTGTGTGTGCACGTGTGTGCTCCCTCGTGCCCGCTCCAGCCCTGTCACGCTGTGGGTTACAAGTAGGACCTGTTATCCAGCACGCACACACTGCCAGGTTGTTGTCACACATGAGAAACTCGGCTGCTTTTAAAGTCCCGACTTTGATCTGGGCCGTGGAGCCGAGAGAATGAGGAGTGTCTCAGTCGCTGGTATAAGACCATGAAGGGTGACTGTGAGAAGGGGGGTTACCAGAGCCACGAAGGACACTACGATTTGACCTCTGTGATGAGTCTTACCTTGCAGAGCCGACGTATTTAAAACGGGATGGTGTTGTTGAGCTTCCCTGGTAGCTCAGACGGTAAAATTGTCTGCTTGCAATGCTGGAGACGCGGGTTCAATCCCTGGGTCGGGAAGATCCGCTGGAGAAGCAAAGAGCAACCCACTCCAGTACTCTTGCCTGGAGAATCCCATGGATGGAGGGATCTTGTAGGCTATGAGTAGCCCCTGGGGTCACAAAGAGACGGACACGACTGAGCGACTTCGCTTTTGCTTTTGATGTACTTGAATACCTTTTGTAAAGTGAAAATCCGGTACAAGCACAGGCTGTGTGTCTGGTATTGTTTGGAAAGGGGTCGATGCACTCTAGTGGGAGAAGCTCTGACCTGTGAAGATGTTTGAATTCCAGGGCCGACTTTGCTAGTAATCCTCTGGGTAAGATAGACAAGGTCTCATGTCTTTTATCTCAGGTTCGAGTTCAGTAAAATGAAGATTGACTTGGAGTTCTTCAGTTAGCAGTTAAAGATATCAGATTTTGCAAAACTAGGGTTGCTCACACAACTGAGACAAAAGCTTCAGGAAGGACAGGAGCCAAAGATATTGTGGAGTTCTGGGCAGGGCTGATCTTCATATGGTGGAACAACAGGAGACCCAGGCAGAGCCCAACAGGAAGGGAAGCTAACAGCCACCCAGGAACCTAGCCGTGCGTGGGGCCCGACAGGGTGTCTCAACCCGTCTGGGCTACTGGGACGAAATTCCGTAGTCTGAGTAGCTCACAAAGGACAGAACTTGTTTCTCACAGTGTTGGATCTCTGGTTTCCAGCACGGAAGAGGGAAGGCTCACCTGAGGTTCTGGTGAGAAGGGTTAGGCATCTCTCCAGGCAAGACCCTCAATCCCATTCACGATTCATGATAAACCCTTGTGAGGGAAGCAACCTCCAAGGCCCCACCTCCGAAACTGATGACCACTGGGAGGATTTCAACATATGGCTTTTAGGGAGACACAGACATTCAGACTATAGCACAAGGGTCACGTCTTCAGCTGCTGGATCAAAGGGAACTCTGGGGCAGTGACCCCAGAGGGGGTGGTGTAGAGAATACACAGGGCTGTGTGTGCTCCGTCGCTCAGTCGTGTCTGTCTCTCTGTGACCCCGTGGACTGCAGCCCGCCAGGATCCTCTGTCCATGGGATTTCCCAGGGGAGAATACTGGAGTGGGTAGCCTTTCCCTCCTCCAGGGGATCTTCCCCACCCAGGGATCAAACCCAGGTCTCTAATGTCTCCTGCCATGCATGCATGCATGCACTTGCTAAGTCGCTTCAGTCGTGTCCGACTCTGTGCGACCCCACAGACAGCAGCCCACCAGGCTCCTCTGTCCCTGGGATTCTCCAGGCAAGAATACTGGAGTGGGTTGCCATTTCCTTCTCCACATCCAGTATGGGGGAGGGGGCAAATCGTCCCCTCCTGCTCTGCAGGTGATTCTTTACCACTGAGCCGCCTAGGAAGTCTCACGGTTGTGGGGAGGCAACAGACAGGAAAGAATTCCAGCATTTTAACAGCCATTTTACAGCTGTACTGATGTGTTTCTGCTGATGTCTAGATATAAGGAGCTATTTATTGTTACTTAAGGTCAGTTTTCATTCCAATCCCAAAGAAAGGCAATGCCAAAGAATGCTTAAACTACCATACAATTGCACTCATCTCACACGCTAGTAAAGTAATGCTCAAAATTCTCCAAGCCAGGCTTCAGTAGTATGTGAACCGTGAACTTCCAGATGTTCAAGCTGGTTTTAGAAAAGGCAGAGGAACCAGAGATCAAATTGCCAACATCCACTGGATCATGGAAAAAGCAAGAGATTTCCAGAAAAACATCTATTTCTGCTTTATTGACTATGCCAAAGCCTTTGACTGTGTGGAAATAAACTGTGGAAAATTCTGAAAGAGGTGGGAATACCAGACCACCTGACCTGCCTCTTGAGAAACCTCTATGCAGGTCAGGAAGCAACAGTTAGAACTGGACATGGAACAACAGACTGGTTCCAAATAGGAAAAGGAGTACGTCAATGCTGTATATTGTCACCCTGCTTATTTAACTTATACGCAGAGTACATCATGAGAAATGCTGGGCTGGAAGAAGCACAAGCTGGAATCAAGATTGCCGGGAGAAATATCAATAACCTCAGATATGCAGATGACACCACGCTTATGGCAGAAAGTGAAGAGGAACTAAAAAGCCTCTTGATGAATGTGAAAGAGGAGAGTGAAAAAGTTGGCTTAAAACTCAACATTCAGAAAACGAAGATCATGGCATCTGGTCCCATCACTTCATGGGAAATATATGGAGAAACAGTGGCTGACTTTATTTTTCTGGGCTTCAAAATCACTACAGATGGTGACTGCAGCCATGAAATTAAAAGACGCTTACTCCTTGGAAGGAAAGTTATGATCAACCTAGACAGCATAATAAAAAGCAGAGGCATTACTTTGCCAACAAAGGTCTGTCTAGTCAAGGCTATGGTTTTTCCAGTGGTCACGTATGGATGTGAGAGTTGGACTGTGAAGAAAGCTGAGTGCCGAAGAATTGATGCTTTTGAACTGTGGTGTTGGAGAAGACTCTTGAGAGTCCCTTGGACTGCAAGGAGATCCAACCAGTCCATTCTAAAGGAGATCAGCCCTGGGTATTCTTTGGAAGGAATGATGCTAAAGCTGAAACTCCAGTACTTTGGCTACCTCATGCGAAGAGTTGACTCATTGGAAAAGCCCCTGATGCTGGGAGGGATTGGGGGCAGGAGGAGAAGGGGACGAC
Organism: Bubalus bubalis; assembly: GCF_019923935.1. Lineage (NCBI taxonomy): Eukaryota > Metazoa > Chordata > Mammalia > Artiodactyla > Bovidae > Bubalus > Bubalus bubalis. Next base: position 753,207 of record NC_059171.1, on the reverse strand, counting down.
AGAGGATGAGATGGCTGGATGGCATCACTGACTCGATGGACGTGAGTCTGAGTGAACTCTGGAAGTTGGTGATGGACAGGGAGGCCTGGCGTGCTGCGATTCATGGGGTCCTGAAGAGTCAGACACGACTGAGTGACTGAACTGAACTGAAGGTCTCATTGCTAGAATGCATTGAGAAAAATTCAGCACTTTTGATTTATTTATTTTCTAACTGAAGGCTAACTGCTTTACAGAAGTGTACTGGTTTCTGCCAAACGTCACCGTGAATCCGCCGCAGGTGCACTGTGTCCCCTCCCTCTTGACCCCCCTCCCCCTCCCCTTAGCACTCCTTTCTTTCCTCCTTGTCCTGTCGCTTTGTACTCACATCTGAGGGGAGAGCAGGTGGTTGGCCTGGTTTTCAGCTCTCGCCCACCTCAGCTGGAGGAGAACAGAGCCCTGAATGACAGCCCCCTGCAGCTGCGTCCAGCGGAATGGAGGCGATTTCCTATAAGACATCAGAGATCCATTCCTCCGTGATGAGATGTGAAGTGTTTAACAGCTGGTATTGCAGGGACATGAGGAAGCATGGCAGCCCACTCCCGTGGTCTTGTGTGGACTCCCATGGACAGAGGAGCCTGGTGGGCCACAGTCCACGGGGTCGCAAGAGTCGGACACGACTGAGCAACTCAGCACAGCACAGCACGCTGCAGGGACGTCCATCAGCGGGAGGGTCCATCAGCCCTTGGCCAGGAGGCAGGGTGCTGAAGGTTCTCTACAGTGCTCTTGCAAGACCAGGGCAAATACTCGGAGCCCCAGGGGTGGGATATCAGCACGGAGGGTGGGGTGCAGTGTGGGGGACATGAGGCCAGGAGCCATGGCTATTGTTTATAGCGTGTTATCTATATTATCAGCTTGTACTTGCTACTGGCTGAGTATGATCCTTCTGTAACCAAAATAAGGGGGAATGGATGGGCTGGGGGAAAAAAAATCATTACAGAGGGGTTGGAGTAGAACTGCCAGGGGTGAATGTGACCTCTGTGACCATTACAGAGGGGTTGGAGTAGAACTGCCAGGAGTGAATGGCTTGCGAGTATAGGAGGAAATGCGAGGTGGTCGTTTTGGTTTTCACCATGACTCGGCGATGGGAGGATGCTCCTGGAATCTGGTGCTGGAGTTAGGAGTAATAAATATTCTGCAATCTCTGGGGCAGTCAAGCTGACCTATCCAAAATGTCAAAGTGCTCTATTGAGAAACACTGCAGGACTCACCCACAGGGGCTGCTGATGAGAGGAGCCCCGAGTGCGCTGGACAGGAGGGAGACAGTGCGAGTTTGAGTGAGACAGTCGCCACTTGTCATTTAGGGAATTGGGTTCATAAACGCGGCTGTCGTTTAATCTGCATGACTACTGCCTGACAGATAATTAATGACTCCCTTCTTATACACAAGGAGTTAGGCTCAGAGAGGCAAAATAATTCACCAAAGTGAAACAAGCAAGGGGCAGAGTCTCTTCAATTTAGGTCTGAGTTCAGAGTCTCCCTGCAGGGAGGGTTTCAGGGGACAGGGGAGAAAGGGGTAACAGGGTGTGCGTGGAGTCCTTTCAGAGAAGTCACAGTCACGACACCAGCCCAGGATGAGATTCTAAGAGTTTAGAATCAATGACTGTGGAAGCTGGAATTTTTGGATGTCTTTGAAAAGGTCTCAGCTATTCACGTGTTCTTTCAGAGGCACTTTTGTCTTCTTTAGACTGAGAGAGGAGACCACTAGTGGGGTCTTCTGGGCTTATTTCTCTGATTGAGTTTTCAGTATTCTTCCAGGTTCTGAGAAAAGACCTTAAGATAAATGTTGAATAAGCGCTCCCTTGAAAGGGCTGGAAACTCACACACGGCTGCAATTAAGTGGAAAACTGATTAAAACCAGCCATTCTGATTCAAGAGTAACTGAAATTTATGTAGTTATATTGAAGATGAAATAAATGCAAATCAAAAGGTTAAAAGATGAAAGAAAGACGAGTTAGAATTTTTTAAAATAACCTAATACATCATTACAAAACAAAGTACCTTATATAAGATTTTTATGAAACTATTCTGCTCCCCTGCATGGATTTTTGCACATATATTTTGCCTTTTAAAATCATCAGAGAACTCCTCATTTCCTATAATTTTGAAATTATCTATAATTCCATCATAAGCACTTTTCCTCCCCCTTTGCCTCAGACTTTATGCCAACACCCCACTACCTCCCCCAAGGGAATTACAGGTAAAGGGAAACTCACACCAACGACCTGTATCTTGGTAAGAATGAAGGACCCAAAGCAGACGTTATTAGTGAAAAAGGGGCACGGGTATGGAAGCTGCAGGCACTGTTCGGGGCAGGGCGGGGAGAGACGAATTTCTGACTCACGTGGATTAGGTGCGGGGTTGCCGCAGTTCCGGGTCCCGTGCGTTCGTCCGTCTGTCTTTCCAGCCCCGCTTTGTCGCGACCCCCGGCGCAGGCAGCAGGTGGCGCCCGCACCCCCGCCGCGGAGCGGACCGGACCCAGGGTTCAGACCAGACCCGGTTTCCATAAAAACGTGCGCTGCGAACCGGGTTTAGCCAAGGAGCCAAGCGGCGCGTCGGCCGGGCCCCGCCGGGTTTGCAGAAGGACCGATAGACGCAGGGCGGCCGTGCGGGCTGGGGCCCCTTTGCGCTCCAACCGCAGGGCCGGCGGGGGGCGGGGGGTGGGCGCCGAGGGGATTCAGATACGGCAGACTCGGGGGGCGGGGGGCCCAAGGGGGTGCGGATACGGCAGACTCGGGGGGCGGGGGGCCCAAGGGGGTGCGGATACGGCAGACTCGGGGGGCGGAGGGAGGCACCGAGGGGGTGCGGATACGGCAGACTCGGGGGGCGCGCGGCGGGGGGCGGGGGAGGGCTGGGAAAGCCGCAGGCCCTCCTGGAAGTGAGGTGCGTGGTCGCAGCCCCTTCCCTGTCTCGGGGGCGGGCTCTGGGCATTTCACAGCCCCGGCCCCTTGCTGCCTTGGCCGTCACCTGCCTTTCCAGTTTTCCTAGGCGAGAGCGTGCTTTTCTCACCGAAGGGGCGTCTTGATGGATTCCCGGAGTGTAACCCCCTCCGGACATGTGCGCGCACCAGCCGCGGGAGGGGCGTGAGGCTCTTGGTTCGGTTAAAGCATGGGTGATGCTGACGCCTTTCCCGGGGACCCGGCCACGGCCCGGGGTGGGGGGTGGGGGTGGCCCGGAGACCCAGCGCCTCCAGTGCTTCACGGCCGGGCAGGGCCTCGGGGCGGCCCGGACCAGAACCGCCGCGGGGTTCGGGGGGCTCGGCCCCGGCCTCGGCGCAGACTTCCTCACTCGGGATCTCGGTCAGGGGGCCTGCGCCCGGGGGCCCCGCCGACGCCCATCCCTTCAAACGCACCGAAGCGCCTGGGAGCGCTCATGTCCGCGCGTCGCTGCCCTAGTTCCTGGAGAGGGAGACGGGGTCCCGTCTTTTGTTTTTTGGGGCCGTGCCGCAGAGCGCGCGCGATCTCAGTTCCCGGGCCAGGCCTGGAACCCGCGCCCCTGGCAGGAGAAGCCTGGAGTCTTAGCACCGGGCGGCCGAGCAGTCCCGGCCGAGGGTCCCCCGGACGCCCGGACCGGGCTTCTAGGGGCTGCGGAGGCCTGCACGCGGCACCTGCTCACGGACACTGACCTGGCGAGGCCGCCCGCAGGCCTTGGTGCGCGGGGACGGCCCGAGCGGCTCTTCCCTGGCCCCACACTCGCGGCCGCGGCGCTGGGCGGCCCCCGGGCGTGTCCAGGGCGGCGGGAGGAGGGGGGAGTCGTTGGGGACTGGGGGCGCTGCCCGGGGGCCCAGCCTGCCTCCCCCCGCCCCCGTCGCCGCCTCCCGCTTCAAAGGCGGCCGCCAGCGCGCCTCCCTCCGCTCTTATCTGATCCCGGGAGCCCCGCAGGAGGGAGCGCCGGAGAGGAGGCGGCTCCGGGCGGGCGATCGGGGGTGGAGCGGGGGCAGGCCAATTAAAGGGGCGCCGGGCGGGCAGCGCGCGGGAGAACGGACTCTCGGCGGAACTGGGACGGGCCCCGGGCACCGAGAGCCACGCGGCCTGGGCTGGAGTCTCGCGGGCGCAGGTCAGTGCCAACCTCTGCTTCCCTCTCTAGTCGGCCTTGAGAGTCTGTTCCTGAGGGAGGGAAAGCCCAGGCGGCGGGTCCCCTGCGGACGCGGGGCGCCTCCAGGGACCTGCTCTTCGCGCGCCCGCGCTGCCCGCGGCGCTGAGGGACTGGAGGCGCGCCCGCCGCGTCCCGCAGGCTCGCCGGGCAGCGAGGTCTGAGCGCTGCGCGGCATACGCCGGTGCTGCTCTCTCGAGCCTTCGCCCCGGGGCTGGCGGGCTGCGAGCGATCTGCGGGAAGGAGCGGGTTTGGCTTCCAGACGGTAGATGCCAGTATTTTCGAGCAGAAGGGGCCTCCTAAAGGCTACCGTTATGGTGAGAAAGGGGCTTAGGGATTGCTTTGGAGGACTGTGTGTGTTACAAACAAAAAACATGGCTCAGCAGGTAGAAAATCCGCCTGCAATGCAGGAGACACGGGCTCGATCCCTGGGCCGGGAAGATCCCCTGGAGAAGGGAATGGCAACCCACTCCAGTATTCTTGCCTGGGAAACCCCATGGACGGAGGAGCCTGGCAGGGCTACAGTCCATGGGGTCGCAAAGAGTCGGACACGACTGACGGCTAAGCACTCAGCACTCAAGGGTCAGTTGGGAGAACCGTCGATGGAGATCACGGGCTGCAAAACTCACCCAGACACCGGCGGGTGATGAGCTCTGGGCACCAGGTGCTAGTCGAAAAGAGGAGCGAGCCCGCAGCGCCGCCGCAGCAGCGGCTCGTCCACGTCTCTGCGCCCGGAAACGCGGCTGCTTCGCGCGTTTTGCTTCGGTGTCCGGACCCAGGAGGTCGCGGCTTTAAGATGCACCGCCAGGCTGCGGCGCTGGAGGGCCTTCTCTTCCTGGGCTTCCCAACCCCTCGCCCCCTTTCACCCCTCGGAGCTGCTCGCTGCCTCAGGCCCTCTAATGCGCGCGGCTGGGGGGAGGCGAACCTCCGCGCCAGCTGGGATTTAGCTGGCCCAGCGCACCGGAGAAGGCAATGGCACCCCACTCCAGTACTCTTGCCTGGAAAATCCCGTGGTTGGAGGAGCCTGGAAGGCTGCAGTCCGTGGGGTCGTGAAGAGTCGGACACGACTGAGCGACTTCACTTTCACTTTTCACTTTCATGCATTGGAGAAGGAACTGGCAATCCACTCCAGTGTTCTTGCCTGGAGAACCCCAGGGACGGGGGAGCCTGGTGGGCTGCCGTCTATGGGGTCGCACAGAGTCGGACACGACTGCAGCGACTTAGCACTAGCAGCAGCGCACCGGCAGTAAGGATCCCGCCTGCGTTGCGGGAGACCCTGGTTCCATTCCTGGGTGGGGAAGATGCCCTGGAGAAGGGAATAGGCTACCCGCTCCAGTATTCTTGGGCTTCCCTGGAGGCTCAGCTGGTAAAGAATCTGCCCGAAATGCGGGAGACCTGGGTTCGATCCCTGGGTCGGGAAGATGCCCTGACGGAGGGAACTGCTACCCACTCCAGTATTCCTGCCTGGAGAATCCCATCGACAGAGGAGCTGGCGGGCTACAGTCCACGGGGTCTCACAGGGTCGGACATGACTGAGCGACTAAGCACAGCACAGACAAGACAGGGTTGGCGCCCCGCGGGAGGAGCGGCGTTGTGCCCTGGGGTGACTTCGGTCCTAACGAGGGTCTAAGCGCTGCCTGCCATAATTGCAGCCATGGGCACCCTCGTCTAGGAGCTGGGGGCTTGCGTCCTGTTCGGGAAGTTCCCCGTGGCGCGGAGCTCGGGGACCCGGAGTCGCCCGCTCTGCTGAGACTCTGTCCCCAGGGCGGGTGTTCACGGGGGCTGGCGTGCCGCTCTCAGGGACCTGGACCCCAACCCTCCGCTGACCCCGGAACGCCGTGTGCAGCCGCACTCAGAGCCTCTTTCCCTCAGCGAGTTTTGGATTCCCTTCTGAAAATTTTGGAGTGTCAGCTGCCTGCAGCAGCAAAAGGGGGTGGTGGAGGGCAAAACCCTAAAAATATGCGGATGTTTGGTGGCCCTGTGGGGAGCAGAATTGGGAAAGAGTTTTCCTGAAACTCCCCCCCTAAAGGCTCCAGAGCTCCTCAGCTGCAGAGGGTTAGGGGCCTTCCTGGCTGTCGGGTGTGGTAAGGAGGCCCTAGCACCCAGCACAGAGGTGAAGCTGGATGCAGGGAGGGGACCCACGCTGTGTTTCTGACAAGGGGGTCCGCTCTGCCAGCAGCCATCACTGGGAAGTGTGGTCTGAGAGAGGGAGTCAGTGAATGCGTGGATAACTCTTGCACTTTGGGTTGCTTCAAAAGAGCAACTTGCAAGGACTTCCTTTGAACCTGGTCCCAAGGGTGTGGTTACTGTAAGACAGACTTCAGGGAAGCATTTTTTAAAAAAGCAACTTTATCGAGTTATAATTCATATACCACACATGTGTGCAATCCAGTGGTTTTTCGTGTATTCATGGAGTTGTACCACTGTCCCCACAACCAATTTTAGAACATTGTATCACTCCAAAAAAAAAAAACAAAAAAACAAAACTGTACCTATCAGCAGTATAATTCTCATTTTTCCCCAACCAAGCCATAACTGCCCCCCAGCCCCCACACCCTTGGCAACTGCTCCTCGACTTTCTGCTGACGTTTCAAATAAGCGGAAGCAGGCAATGTGTGTGGGCCTGCGTGACTGGCGTCTTTCACCTCCTGAGGTGTTTTCCAGGCTTATCCATTATGCACAGGACACTCTATCCTAAGCACTGGGTGTCTCTCCCTCTGCCTGGGGGACCTGAGCCAGGTGAGACCTGGACCTCCACTGCATCCCTGACCTCCTGGGGGTCCCTTTGAAAGGACAGAAGCCTCCCTGGTGGGGCCTCTCAGTGACTCCCTGGGAAGGACTCCGTGGAGCCCGTCAGAATTCCTGGAGCAGTTTTGGGCAGGTCCCAAACTTAGGATGGATGGGAGGAGCCCTTTGGCGTGGATCCTGCTGCTAACGGTCCAGCTGTGGATTTCAGAGAGCTCCTGGGGCCTCCTTCCACGCAAATCTTGGGTTTGGGAGTCCACCAAGGCTGGCTTTAAAGGATGGAGTGAGCAAATGGGTATGATTGGAAGGGCGCTGGAGCCAGCTTCAGCTCAGCAAGAAAAGTCTCCTTGGGGTACACGCCCTTTGACTCTTAAATCCTTCCTCGAGTCACCTAGTAAAACACAGAGAGCTTTTGCCTGTTTTAAGCTGGGAGTCTGCAGTTCGTGACTCTATGAGCCACATATTTGCTGTCATTTTAATCCAAGCTCAACCAAATGACTGCTGTTTGCCCAGCCTGTGGAGTGTAGCCCAAGGTTCCTTTCAGGGATGAGGGCCTTCCTGTGTGCCTCAGGCTGAGGTGATGGTGTTTGAGCACCGCGGAGCTAACATTATCCGGGATTATGAGATGTGTAGACAGCAAATGGTAAAGGGCCGGGGGAGGGGCGGGGGGCTGGGGGGAGGGCAGAGGAGGAAAACCAAGGGCCAGGCCAGTAATAGGCTTCCTCTTGAGCAGCTTTGCTCCGCTGGCGATGGCTGTCAGGGAGGTCTCCGCTTGCGTCTCCTCTCCTGTAACTGAAAAAGCACGCAGTGCGGAGCTCTGCTACTCTTCTCCGCAGCGGGAGCCTTGTGAAGAGCGGGCCTCACCCTGGTCTCCTGGGGACGTGGGCGGGTGTGCGGTGGAGACTGGCGTGTATTTTGAGTCCCTGCCTGGGTCCCTGCCCTGTTGTCTCTCAGAAACACATGCAAGTCTCCCAATTCCTCGTGGACGAAAACGTTGTCCTTCTTTTAAAGATAAGATCACCGAGATGTAAACTACCAGCCTGGGGTCCCAGAGCCGGCAAGTGGCAGAATCGGGATTAAAGAAATGTCTGCGTGAGATGTGGGCCCTGCCCGTTGTGGGGCGGGGGGCGGGGGGCGGGCAGAGGGCGTGGCCTCCGGGCCCTGTCCGCCCCGCGGCGTCTCTGGGCTTCACGCGGTTCTCCTCCAGGAAGCGGGGGGACGGAGCCCCTGCGGTGTCGCTTCCAGGCCTGGACTGACCCCGTGCAGAGTGCACGGCAGCGCTGGGTTCTCTGCTCTGCTGCTTGCTTCTTCTCTTCACCTTTTCCCCCTTCTTCCTCCTTTCCCTCTTCTCTCTCTCTGCTCTCTGTTTTTTTGAGGGGATTCTGACGAGGAAGGCTACAGGAATTTCTGACAACTTTTTAAGTCAGAGCTTAAGAGTCTAGACTCTGCATTTCTTCACGGTAAATTTTTTATTTAATTTTCACCTTATACTTCAAGGTCATTTTTTGAAATCAGTGCTCTTGATGAATTTTTCTGCCAGTGGGCCTTTGTGGGAACTCAAGGCAAGGGTCCCTGACTTCTAATTTTAGGGAGCTGTGTTTGGTTCTCCCTCCCCGCCACGCACGCAAACAGAGGTAAGCTGAGTTATGAAAACTGATCCAGAGAGCTTTTCCAAGTGGCACAACTTGTGTCTGTAGCCAGGAGTACTTCTGGGGTGGGGGTCTTCTATTCAATGAAGATTTACTCCTGGATGGCTTTCTGTCTGCTTTTGCAAAGGGGAACATGCTGAACTGATACTAAAAAACCATGTTCTATTGAGGTTTAGAATGGAAAATAAAGATTGCTACTGTAGGGAACCCAGGAGCAGCATCTGGCCAGACTGGGAAGATCAGGGAAGCCTTCCTAAAGGGTGAGATGTCTGTCCTGGATGTGCAGCCAGCCTCTGTGATGCTCGCAGATACAGACTTCAGTTAAAAGCGATTCGCATTGCTTTGTCCTTAACAAACAACAACAACAAAAGCCAAGTGATGGGGCATTCCTGAGTCAAGGAACTGTCACTGCGATTTGCCGTGCTCTGGGCATGGCTCTTCCATCACGTAGGATTCACAGCAGCCTAAGTTAAGGCTGGGCAGCCACGTTTCTGAGGATGACCTGCAGTCAGATCCCTTGCATTTGGCTTCTCTGGTGGCTCACGGGTGAAGAATCTGCTTGCAATACAGGGACACAGGAGGCGAGGGTTCGATCCCTGGGTCAGGAAGATCCCTTCGAGTAGGAAATGGTAACCCGCTCCATTATTCTTACTGGGAAAATCCCGTGGACAGAGGAGCCTGGCCGGGTCCATGGGGTCGCAAAGTATTGGACACATCTGATGCAACTAAGCGTGTGCACACACACACCCACACACACCCACACACCCATACACACCCACACTCACACACACAGACACCCCCACACCTACACCTGTACACACACACCCACACACACCTCCCCCCACACACCCACACACACCCCCCCACCCACCCACACACACACCCCCCTCACACACCCATACACACACACACACCCACAAACCCCCCACACACACCCACACCCCCACACACACCCACACCCCCACACACAGACACCTACACCCGTACACACACACATACCCACACCCACACACACCTCTCCCACACACACCCACCCATGCACCCACACACACCCCATACACACACACACACCACACACACACACACACACCCACACCCCCCACACCCTCCCACACACACCCCACACACCCCCACACCCCCACATCCCCCACACCCCCCACACACACCCACACTCACACACACAGACACCCCCACACCTACACCTGTACACACACACCCACACACACCTCCCCCCACACACCCACACAGACACCCCCACCCACCCACACACCCCCCTCACACACCCACACCCACACACACACACCCACAAACCCCCCACACACACCCACACCCCACACACACACCCACACCCCACACACACACCCACTCATACCCCCCACATACACACCCACACCAACCCACCCACACACACCCACCCACCCACACACCCACAACCACCCACATACATACACCACACACCCCCCCACACATACACACCCACACCCCCACACACAGACACCTACACCCGTACACACACACATACCCACACCCACACACACCTCTCCCACACACACCCACCCACACACCCACACACACCCCATACACACACTCACACCAACACACACACACCCACCCACCCACACACACCCACCCACACCCCCCACACCCTCCCACACACACCCCACACACCCCCACACCCCCACATCCCCCACACCCCACACACACCCACACCCCACACCCACACCCACACCCACCCACACACACCCACCCATACCCCCTCACATACACACCCACACCCACCCACCCATACCCACACCCACCCACACACCCACACTCACCCACATACACACACACACCCCACACACACCCACACACACACACACACCCTCACACCCACACACACACACACACCCACCCACACCCCCCATACCCTCCCACCCACACCCCACACACCCCCACACCCCCACATCCCCCCACACCCCCCACACACCCACATCCCCCCCACACACACACCCGCACCCCACCCACACACCCACACCCACCCACACACACCAATCCATAGCCCCCCACATACACACCCACACCCGTCCACATACACACACACCCCCCCACACACACACCCTCACACACACACCCACACACACATCCACACCCCTCCCATACCCACATCCACCCCCACACACACCCCCACACACACCCACCCCCCCCACAAATCCACACCCACCCACACACACCCACTCATACCCCCCCACATACACACCCACACCCACCCACATACACACACCCCCCCAACACACACACCCTCACACACACACCCACGCACACACACACACACACACCCTTCCCCCCGACACACACACACACACCCCTTTGCATTTGAGCCATTCACTGGGCTGCTCCGATCCTACATAAGGTCTTTCTGGGATTTAGAAGAAAGTCCCTTGGGGTAGACCTGTTGGGAGGAGAAAGGGCGCTGTTTCTCTGGAGATCAGTTTTGCACAAGAGCTGGAGAGACGGCCTCTGCCTTTCCAGCGTTCCTCAGCCTCGGCCAGCTGCAGGGCGTGCGGTGCGCTGGCTGTGTGCGCCTCAGCCCTGGCCACTCAGTCACTGATCATGCAGTCAGTATCTATCGATGGGCTGTAATGCGCTCTGAACGTTGTGGAGTATGGGTTGAACTGCCCACCTACATGTCTTCCAGTACCCAAGACTCAGAAAGTAGAGTTACTGGGGCCGTGAAATTAGCTGGAGAGTCACAATGGGATAAGAAGCAGAGGTGATCTGTTGGAGACTGATCACCCTTTCTAAAGATTTTTCACTTTTATTAATATTTTAAATAAACAAATTTTAGCCTTGTTAATTTCCACTAATATTTGTTTCAGGTATCTTTGGTTTTTATGCTTATCTTTATTAATCCTTTCCTTCAACTTAATTAGGGTTTTATTTGCTCTTCTTTTTCTGTCTCTAAGTGAAAAATTACATCATTGATTTTTAAATCTTTTTTCTTTCTTATGTGAATATTTATCTCTAATTCTTAGGTTGCATTCCACAGATTTTCATGTGGAAAATCTTATTTTTATTCCCTTTCAACTATTTTTAAAATTTCCATTGTGATTTCTCATTTGACCCATGGATTAATTAGAAGCATGTTGCTTAATTTCCATTTAGAGTTTGTAAAGATATATTATTAATTTCTAATTTAATTCTGTTGTCAGAAAACAAACTCTGCAAACTTTGAGTCTTTTGAAGTTTATGAGCTCTCATTTTAGGGCCTACTCATTTTACAATGCCTACTTTGTAAGAAAAAAATTTTTTAAAGATGTATCCTGTAGTTATTGGATGTAGTGTTCAATAAATATCAATTAATAGTTGACAGTGGAATTATTGTATTAAGCGTATATTCATTTATGATTGCTAAATTTTACTGACTAGTGAAAGTGACAGCCGCTTAGTCATGTCCAGCTCTTTGCAACCCCATGGACTATACAGCCCATGGAATTCTCCAGGCCAGAATGCTGGAATGGGGAGCCTTTCCCTTCTCCAGGGGATCTTCCAGACCCAGGAATTGAACCAGGGTCTGCTGCACTGCAGGCGGATTCTTTACCAACTGACCTATCAGTTCAGTTCAGTTCAATCTCTCAGTCGTGTCTGCCTCTTTGCGACCCCATGGACTGCAGCACGCCAGGCCTCCCTGTCCATCACCGACTCCCGGAGTTTACTCAAACTCATGTCATCATCGAGTCGGTGATGCCATCCAGCCATCTCATCCTCTGTCCTCCCCTTCTCCTCCGGCCCTCAATCTTTCCCAGCATCAGGGTCTTTTCCAATCACTGAGCTATCAGGGAAGCCCTAATTGACCCTTTACTCTGAACTGTCCAGAACTCGAGGGCGTGGTTGTTGTTTTTGTATGAGTGTTGTCGTTCACCCTACTTGTGGCTCGCTCTTTTCTGAGGCACCCTTTCTCAATTTTAGTCCCTGGCATTCCTGAACTCTTCTGCCCTTTGACACTTTATGCTAATAAGACTGTGGCTTTCCACTTGATTTCTAATCTCAATGCCTGCACAGTGGGGAGTTCGCTCAGAGGAAGAAAGACAGTCACCAAGCTAACAGTAACACAACTAGGGCTTTATTTCTAACTTAGAGCTCTTTTCTCCTGTGTCATGAGGCTAACAGAAAAGAGTGATAAACACTGATTTCCTCCAGGGTCTGTTTCTAAGTAGACTTCTTAACCAATCCTGAAAAGCCTTTTGGTTATCCTAGACGTGAGGAGGTGCTCTCTAGTGGTACTTTCACTGGAGAGAAGAAATTAGGAAAACTAGCCACGTCAGCACCCTGGGCTGTAACATCAGCCCTATTCTTAGGCTTTGCTTTCTTATCTGCAAATCTGTAGACCCCGATCATCAGCTGGCTGTAAAGTTCTCCTATAAGATGCATCTGTTGTTATTCAGTCGCTAAGTCGTGGCCAACTCTGCCACCCTGCGAACACAGCAGGCCCGGCTCCTCTGTCCTCTGCTACTCCTGGAGTGTGCTGTCTCCCAGAAGTTAAAATGGATATTAGAGTAATAATGTAGAATCCAGAAAAGGGCTTCCCAGATGGCTCCATGGTAAAGAATCCACCTGCCAATGCAGGACACATGGGTTCGATCCCTAGGTCAGGAAATCCCCTGGATAAGGAAATGGCAGCCCACTCCAGTATTCTTGCCTGGAGAATTCCATGGACAGAGGAGCCTGGTGGGCTGCAGTCCATGGGGTCATAATGAGTTGGACATGGGTTAGTGACTAAACCACAGAGTCCAGAAAGAGTTCGAACATAAAGGTCATTTTGTTCAGTTCCCCTGCCACAAATCCAGGAATCCCTTCTACAACATCTCTCACGGGTGTAACGCAGCCAGCTTCTTTCTCAGACCTGCGAGTAAAAGGGACAAGTGTGTTCTGAGTGTTGGAGAATGTTTCTGTCCAAATCCATGTCTGTGTGGCTCCCTCTGTTGATTCTAGTGCTATTTGCAGAAGCTGCACAAAATAATCTTGTTTTATCTTCCACGTGAAAGCCCTTCAAATATTTGAAGACATCTATTACGTGCTTCTGAGTCTTATTTTTCCTAGGCTTAATTCGTGCTTAATCATTCCCATATCTTTCAAATGTTCTTTGCATGGGCTTGTCAACCAGAACTGCTAAGTCTATGAATTATTCTTAAGTCAAATATTCCAAGTCTTCTTATGCTGGATGATTTTCAACCTGTACAGAGCTGTCATTGGACAAGGATAAAAAATGGATAGGAATGTTCTTAGAAAAGTTTAAAGTAGTTCAGCCATGCGGATAATGGTGCCTGTGTCCTTATCTGGATCTTCTGTCTTTGTCTAAACCTTTATACCAAGTTCGTCCCACAGCCTTCGTGAGATGGGGGAGATAAAGACTTCTTGAGTCTCTTCGTCCTTTGGGTCTACCCAAGTAGTAAATTCATTGGTGATTTAACTGCCTTTGCCTTACATTCTTTCAACTTGTTGCTAGCATGCTGCTAGTTAGAACTTTTTGAGAGCCACCTGTGTTTCTAAGTACATTATTTACATCATCACAATCCTATAAGGTAGATGTTTGCATGCACATTTTACAGATAAAGAAACCAAGTCATGGAGTGGTTACACTAGTTAGTCGGGAGCCCCTAGCAAGTTATTGGTGGGTACGTCTTCCTCGAGCCCAGATTTCTACTCACAGCTCCAGTCTATGTCACCTCTGATGTATTTCACACTTACTTCATTTAGTTTTGTAAATTTGCTTGTGGTCTTCTTTTTCAATAAAATTATAAGTGAGCTGACACAGGGATCATATAGTAGGAAATTTTGTATCTCCCTTAGAGTAGAGTGGCTTGGTGGCTCAGAGGGTAAAGAATCCGCCTGCAATGCAGGAGACCTGGGTTCCATCCCTGGGTGGGGAAGATCCCCTGGAGAAGGGAACCCACTCCAGTGCTCTTGCCTGGAGAATGCCGTGGACAGCAGAGCCTGGTGGGCTACAGTCAGGGCTATTACAAACAGTTGGACACGACTGAGGGACTAACACAAGCAGAGAGCTTTGGTTATGGCAGGACTCTCGGTAGTGACTGCTGGAATGAAAATCCTGAAACTACAAGCAACACTGTCTCGCAGGGCCGGGTATCCCAGATGGCTGGCAACGAGTTTATGGCTTTCTTGTGTGTCAGCGCTGACTGAGTAGAACATTATCCAGCTTTGCATGTATGTGTGTGTTAAGTCTTTGTGTGTGTGTGCATGTGTGTTTATATGAGTAGTTTACACAAACTTTAGGATAAATATTTTGAGGGATTTTGATAAAACTGGCTTGCAAAGGCCTCTTCTCCTTCTTAAACTTAATTGTATAAATGAGATTGGATAAAACAAACATATCAAGTAGAGGACAGGTCAGTTAGTCCTAATGGGGATAGTTTTAAGTTACTGATTACATAATCGAGTAACAGTGTTTTGAGAAAATTTGTGCTAAACATTATCAACTTTCCCCAAATTGGGTTTATACCTTCTCTAGTAATACAGATAAATGGCCATTTCTAACGTGATGTTGTTAAGCCCCCCCCCCCCCCAAAAAAAATTAAGGCTGCGTTATTTGTTTTGTGCAAGGTTTTAGGCAATGTTTCAGCAAATTAGGCTTTGACATTTTAAAACTATCTCATGGCAGTTTAACAGAAATTGGAATTTTTTTCTTGCCCCTATTTTACTGTCCAAATGAAAGACTTGGCATAAAACCTTGGGAAAATGAAAATTCCAGTTCTCCCAATATGGTATTACTTAATCTCATTTAAAATAAACAATATGAAAGGAAGAATTTAAAGAAAAGCTAGGGCTACAATTTTTTTTCTGTATAAATAATATGCAAGGAAGGACTGGTACTGAAGCTGAAACTCCAATACTTTGGCCACCTGATGAGCTGACTCATTGGAAAAGACCCTGATGCTGGGGAAGATTGAGGGCAAGAGGAGAAGGGGACGACAGAGGATGAGATGGTTGGATGGTGTCACTGATTCAATGAATGTGAATTTGAGCAAACTCTGGGAGATGGTGAAGGACAGGGGAGCCTGGCGTGTTGCAGTCCACGGGGTCACAGAGAGTCGCACGTGAATTAGTGGCTGAACAACAGCAATAATAAGCAGTTTTCAGAAAACAGTTGCCAAGACAAGGGTAGCACCAATTCACTGGTCTGTTTGTTATTCATTTATAGTGTGTGACATGCACATCAGCTTCTCACGTGGCATGTTAGGCGCTGCTTCGCATGCCTGGCCTGCACTGGACTGCCGTGCTTCGATGAGAAGTGCTTTGGACTGCAGCTTGGAAAAGGACTTCCTGTCCTGTGTTAGCGTAGCATTGTGGGATGCCTGAGAAAACCCCCACTTGTTTGCTTACCTCTCTCTTTGCCATGCTCTCGTTGAGCCTTGTGGTTGTAATATTTGGGGAACAAAATCTTAGAATATTTGTTTTGGGTTGAGAGTGATTCCACTGTGCAGTTCTCCTTTGAGGGGCATGGTCTTGGTCCTGATGGAGCTGATGCCTGCTCCTATATCTGTTCAGACCCCCCATAATCAGGCCTTCTGTCTACAGAAAAGTCACAGCCCTCTGGAGTGTGCGCGTGCCAAGTCGCTTCAGTTGTGTCCAACTCTGTGACCCTGTGGACTGTAGCCCGCCAGGCTCCTCTGTCCATGGGGTGTCCAGGCAACAATACTGGGGTGGGTTGCCATGCCCTCCTCCAGGGGATCTTCCCGACCCAGGGACTGAACCCGGGTCTGCTGCACTGCAGGCAGACTCTTTACCTCTAGCGCTGCCTGGGGAGCCCCACGACCCCTGGGATGACCCATCTAATCTTGTTCTACCTGCCTCAGTAGGGTTAGAGGTCTCCATGACTCGGGGCCTTTCTCCCTGTATTTAATCTGAATTCTCCATTTGTCCCATTTCTTCTGTGCTCTGACAAATAGTTGGTTCACTAATCTGTAACAAATTAATAATAAATTCATCCAGGCTAAAAAGCCATATATATTATATATAAAATAGCGACTCAATATGTTGCTCATTCCATTAGGAATTTTAAGGGGCTTCCTGTATGTGAATGTCTTAATTTAAAATATTCTTTAGTAATTAGCATTTTGGAAGCCTGGTAGGCTGGTTGGGGGAGATATTTTTTGGACCTCTAAATATAAATGAGTACATTCTTTAATTTTTTTTATTATAGGACCCTAACGTGATTATTTATGTGATTATTAAAGCACGTGTATCTTCCTTTAGTTGCAACACAAAAGAGTTGCATGCTAGACTGTCACTGGATATTATAAAAAGTAGTTGCCAAGAAAAATTTTTTATGAATGATTACTTGAAGGAATATAATTATTTCTCTGGATATACTGTGTTACTCTGGAATAAAACCAGATTAAGTTTAAGTGCATGAATCATCTTAAATCATATTGTTTTGAAGGTTCATAGAGTTATCTTTTGCTACATTCACTGAAATAACTCTTGTGTTAAAGAGGCAATTAAAGCTTGTATGTGGCTGCCCAAGCATATCCAGAGAAAAATTAATGGCCTCAAATAAAGAATATTGCATTAAGGACTAAATAAACAAAAACAACAACAACAACAACAAAATAAGAGCAGAAAAGCAAAGATAAGTACAGAACTAATATTGCAAGTTAAAAAAAAACTATCCTCAAAAAATTGTAATCTGGACAAATATTTAGCTTGTCCGTTTTGGAGAGAAAAGAGAAAGGTAGGAAAACGTCAGTTTGATGCTGAGAGTGGAGCCTTCCCAAGTGGCTCAGCTGTAAAGGATCTGCTTGCAGTGCAGGAAATGTGCTTCAATCCCTGGGTTTGGAAGATCCCTTGGAGAAGGAATTGGCAACCCATTCTAGTATTCTTGCCTGGGAAATCCCATATTCAGAGGAGTTAGTGGGCTACAGTCCGAGGGATCATAAAGAGTTGGATACGACTTAGCCAGTAAACAACAGCAACAGTAAACGGAGCTATAACCAGAAAATATGTTGTCTATTGAGAGATCACACAACTCTGTGCTAATAAATGTGAAAATAAAAATGAAAAGATTAGGGGTGGGATGGGGAAGGAGGTGGGAGGGAGGTTTCAGAGGGAAGGGACATATGTATACCTGTGGCTGATTCATGTTGATGTTTGGCAGAAACCAACACAATTCTGTAAAGCAATTATCCTTCAATTAAAAAATAAATTTAAAATTAAAAAAAATTAGAAGAATAACTTCATGGGAAAATATCCAGACTAGAAAACCAACAAGTAAATAAGCTAAGTAGATTTATAAATAAGACAAAAGTTGTGTAGGAAATAGCTTCCAAAAGGGAATAGGCTCATATGATTTTCTCTCTCAAATTATTCTTTGGCTTTTAGAGAGTATGTCATTGTCATGGTACTTAAGCTATTGCAAAACAATGAAAATATAGAAAACTTTCTAACATTTTAAAAAATGAAGCTAGAATGATCTTGACACCAGACCTTTTAAGAAATGAATACTCTCAGTCAATTTTGGTTATTAACATAGATCTGGAAGAAAACAGTTTTACAAAATTGACATGCTATAAAAGCAGTAACAGCAGATACAAGAAAGATAAGTTAGCTTGGGACAGGGATTCCCTGAGGGCTCTTTAGACCCTAAAAAGTGTCTGATTAGCAGATGGTAAAGGGACTCTTGGGTAATCCAATGAGTTGCAGAGACAGTCCAGGATTGCAAAAATTCAGGCCTGGGAGCACTGGGAAGGCTTGCTCGCAGACCCAAGACGGACAGAACCTTGGAGGCCCTCAGACACGTCATTGCCCAGCTCTTGCCTCACAGAGACCTGACTCTTCATCTCTAAAGACTTGACTGGTGTCAGTCTTACAAGAACTTTGGAAGAGCAAGCAGCAGCAAAGGGCTGCATTCCACGTGAAGTCGCGGTGCTCCAAGTCCTTCCCATCCCCGAGACCTGCCTCTGTGAGTTATGTGACCCCCAGGGGGACCCTGTGTGGGCAACTTAGAGCACCTCCTGAGCAGAGCTGGGTTCTGCTGAGACGCCGCCAAAGAGGCCCCGTCATCTCCTCCTTCAGTGAGGTGCCGGGTGGAAGGGCCACCGAAGACTTCGCTACGGGAAGGACTCAGGGAGCAGCTGCTCGCCTCAGAGGCGCTGCGCTCTACGTGTGCAGCTGCCCCGGCATCCGCGTCAGGTCCCCGATCACTCCGTGTTAGTGAAACGGGGGTGACCATGGATTCCCAATCATTCTCTTCATTTACAGCATCTTGTAAAGAATCTTCCTGTTTCTAGTTTATGTTAGAGTGAAATATGCATGCCCTAATGATTTGCGTCCTGACAATACCCGCACATGTTGGCTTGTTTGCCTGTCCCAGATGACGACATATGTTTTATGTTCAGCCTTCTCAAAATACCCCTGTGCTCTCTGTTTCTAGGACTGCTGTTACGTCCCATGTGGAAAACAAGAAATAAAATGAAGATTTTTCACTGCAAGATGCAGTACTGGGTGTTTCAAGCATTTTTTGTGATTACTTATCTTTGCACCATTGTCCAGGGTCAAGGTATGGAAAACTTATGAGAGATTCATGGGGGTCTGGGAGTCTAGCCATGTTGGTTCTGGTGATCATTTTTTATCTTATTTGCCTTACTAGTGCTTCACTGGCTCAGCTGTGTTTTTAGGCAGGGTCACGTGTTGACTTTTTCTCAGTTTTACCAGCTGTTTACGTTGTGGAAATGCGGCACAGCTTTGATGAAGTTACAGGTCGCTAGTGGCTGAGCATATTAATTTTGCGGTAGATGGTTAAATAGCTCATTTTTAATATACTTTTGAAATGTCATGCAAATTTAATAACTAAAGTCAAATTTGCAAAATCAATTCTATTAATAGGGAGCTGTAAGGCATGTGCCTATGTGTCTTGATCATGCCTTGTCTCTTAAAAAGAGTGTCTACAACATATTTCTGCCACTTCATACCTGGTCCTTATTTTTGCTCCTTTCTTTAAAACTGAATGCACAATCTAAAGGTTACTAAGGGCCTAACAGACGCTGAATAGATTCTATGCAAGAAAAAAAGAACCCTCTAGCATATCCCATGATAAATTTCCCTCAAATTTTAATTTATCCTACTTATAGAACAAGTGTTCTCTAAATGCATTTAGTTAAAAAATGAGATAAAAGCTAAGGTCTTTTCTTGTTTGTTTGGGATTTTTGAAGATCACTTGGAAAAATAAGCCAAATAATTTTCTGCTGTTTCAGTATCTTTTGCTGAAGTCGTTTCTTTGAGATAGCTCCTAAACTGTGTTTTGAAAGGGGAAATACTCTCGCTGCCCACATGGCTCCATTTCTATCACTCAGAGATTTCTGGTTGCAAATAAAATAAACTTTCTCTGGCTAATTTAAGCAAAAAGTATATTTACTGGTAGATAATGAAGTGGTTCATACAATAGTTAAATAATCTTTGGAAAGTGTAGGAATCCGGGAACATGCTAGATATAGTTTCTAGGAACTAGTGACCATTTCTTTGAGGGCATGTTTTTGGAACGAAATGTCAGAGCTGTTTTCCATCCTTCCATGGCTGGACACAAGTTTCAGATTCTTGGGAGAGTCTGCCTGACTGCTTTGAGTTGTGTTCTCCCCCTTGGCCAAGGGAGGATGGCTGACAGATAGTGCAGCCAAGGCTCTGTGCAGCGGGGAGGGCGAGCTGTTCCTTGGAAGAAAACCAAGATGCTGTTGGAAATTCAGAAGGGAGGTGACTGTGAGTAGGGAGGAACAGAAGATCTTCACGTTAGTGTTCCTTGGTGAAAGGCAGTGTTTCCATGAGGGACTTCCCTGGTGGTAAAAATTAGTGTTTCAAGAAATTAATGAGACTATTCCATTAGAAATAAACATAGGTTGTCCCTTGTCAAAACAGCAAGATTTCAGCTGAGTTGAGTGGAAGTAAAAGAAAGGAAGGAAGGAAGGGAGGGCAGAAAATCAGTCCTTTAATGAATTGTCATATTATGAAATGAAATTTCCTAAGTACCTGGTAACAGTGAGGCTTTTTTAGAATGAAATAAACATTCCTTTTCTGCTTTTGAGCTTTGATTTCTATGAGGATGATTGTGGTGAAAATCTATAAAGAAAAATCTTCCCTCTCAAAAAAAATACAGCACAACAAAATAAAAATACCCCTGTACTTTTCAGCAATGAGCCTAACCCTGCAGTCAAGCACTGGATGCTCCTTAGTCTCCCCTTGCAGTCCCTCTTTGGAATGAAGGTTGTATTTTCACGAATGTTGTACCTGGCCCTGTCTCACACAGAATGCCTGACGTCAGTGTATGAAAGATGGGTTTGCTGGCTTACTCTGGGTTCTCAGCATGTGCCAGAAATCAAGCTTTATATTTAATTTTTGTCTTTTTTAAGAGGAATAAATTTTAACTGTTGAGTGGAGGTTGGAAGGAGGCTTGGAGGGAGTGGATCTATGTATATATAGCTGACTCACTTTCTTGTATAGCAAAAAGTTTTTCTGTTGTACAGAAACTAGCACAGCATTGCAAACCAATTATACTCCAAGGGGAAAAAAAAAAAGAGAGAGAGAGAGAAATAACACAGTTCCATCTACAACTGCATCAAAAAGAAAAAAATACCTTGAAATTAAAAAAAAAAAAGATTTAACTGACACAGATTGACTTTTGAGTCAAGTTCATGCAAGCATCTATATTTATTACTGGAGTTCAGTACATAAACTTATTGAAGAGGCTCCTGAGTGCTTGCAGAAAGAAAAATCACGGCTCTGGTATTAAATATACTCACGTTTTGGCCCATGAGTGAGAACGATGGCTTCTGCACGGTGCTCGCAGTGTTCCCGTCGGTCTTTCTGCCCTTGCTTTGGCGGAAGCCCCAGGGCTGTCCAAACGCGGAAGCGGGGCTGTCTTTGAAGCTTGAAGCTCTGACCTCATGCTGCTTTCTTTCTTTTCTTGCTTTTTTTCCCTAAAGGCAAAAACTTGAAGGAAATGTAAACTTTGTGTCTAACCAAGATTTCCTTTTAATAACTGTGAGACTGTTTATGCATACATAGGCAATAGACGGGTTCTGTTGATAAAAGAAAATGGCAATATTGCTTTTTGCTAGTAGTTGCAATGGGACCGTCATCATATAAACCATTTGTAAACTGTTTTTGAACATTGATGGACTGGGTTGCTGCCTTTGCTTCACTTTTATTTCCTGGGGTGGTTCAATGGAAGATACTGCCATTCTGGGTTCTGGAGCGCCACCCATGTTCTCTGGGCGTGATCTGGTGTCTGGGTGTGGTCCATGCCACCCTCATCACTTCTGGAGGTTCAGAAGGTCTGCTATTGACTAAAAAGTTGTTGCAGGCTAGAAGCTCGCCTGGGTAGCACACGCTACAAAGATTTCTAAGATTTAACCTAGGAATCCTGAGTGTTAGTTCTTTGCCCTCCTTGAGATGTCAGGCAAGATGCCTGGGTGCAGATAGATCGGGCGATCCTTCGGGGACTGCCCAGGTGGCAGCCTCCCCTCTGCTTGTGCTCTTCACTCGAGGCTTCCCAGGTGCGCCCACCCCCTGTCTCCTGTGAGTTCATGCCAAACCTTGCAGTAAGCTCGGCCAACCATGTCTACCAGCCCACTGGCAAGGTTTGGCTCAGAAACTGCATGTACTGTTTAACATTTTTAAATTCTTATTTTTAATTTTCTTCCGTAAATAGTAAGAATCTATCTATATAAAGATTTTCTCCCCCAGTTCCAGAGGAAGCAAACTAGTATCAGTGCCTCTGTTCATCCAAATTTAGGTTTAGCCAACCTTCTCTTGTAGCTCGGAATAGTAGTTCTTACGATAAATCCATACTTTCCCATAAGCTGGAGAAATGGAGACTCATTCATGTCAAACCGAGAATGGGAAGCTAGTGTGCTTATTGCTTGACTAGCATTCTTTACTGAAATGTAGCAAAGGGCAAGTGGAAAGAGAACACCGCTCTTGAGATTGTGTTCTTAGGTACTCACTGATTTCAGATGAGCGGAGAGTTGATGAGGAGTAAATCGCACATTCTTCTAGCTCAGTGAAGGGTGACTTCTTAATATAAATCTTCTCCTGAAGAAAAAGAGCATTTTGTTTGGGGTCAAAGATGGTCATGAGCCAGTGTGTGAACCTGGATGAATGTCTTAGCGTCTTCTTGCTCCCCTTATGTATAAAATTGGACAGTAATATACTTTTGTGAGTATTCAATAAGCTTTAGAGATCATCCATTAGATGAAGTGAGGCTGGATGGGAACAAACATTTGTTGTACATATTACAACAGATAATGTCCACTGTTCTCTTTAACAATGTTGCTTATTCTGTGCCACCTTTTCTAAAAACAAGGCTTTGAATGGAGCAATCACTTGCTCAAGATTATTCATCTAATAAATGACAGAACTGGGAACCAAACCCCACATAATACTACATACCTATTGAAATGAGTATTTCTTTCCTTCCCTGGACTCTGTCGTAAAGTGGGAAAGAAATACCAGGCATAGAAGTAGGTAATAAGTGCTAACTTTTCTGTCAAGCATTAAATTTTCTTTTGTGACAAACTAATTTATATATTATACAGTAAAAGTCTTATGAAAGGATTTCTTTTGAAATTCTGGAACATTGATGTAGAGTTCCAAGAACATGTTTTGAAGTTTGAATGACTTACACAAAAAAGCAGTATAGACCTTTTTAGTGAACTATTGGAAAAGATTGATCTTATTATTATAACATGTCTGTAATAGCCTTAAATTATCATATCATAAAAATTACCAAATTAATAAAGTGGAAACCTAGAGGCATAAAACAGATCATAGTCTACCTAGATTACAAAAGTTCATGTGTTCAAAGCAGAAACGTTCATCCTTGTACCGTAATAAAATTATTTGCAAGGTCGGCTTCATTAAGCTAGACTAGGGTATTACATTCTAACCCTAAGTCATAGTTGCTTGTCACAAGATCAGTTCAGTTCAGTTCAGTTGCTCAGTCATGTCCAACTCTTTGCAACCCCATGGACCACAGCACGCCAGGCCTCCCTGTCCATCACCAACTCCTGGAGTCTACCCGAACTCATGTCCATCGAGTCAATGATGCCATCTAGCCATCTCATCCTCTGTCGTCCCCTTCTCCTCTGGCCCTCAATCTTTCCCAGCATCAGGGTCCTTTCCAATGGTCAGCTCTTCGCATCAGGCGGCCAAAGTATTGGAGTTTCATCTTCAACATCAGTCCTTCCAATGAATACCCAGGACTGATCTCCTTTAGGATGGACTGGTTGGATCTCCTTGCAGTCCGAGGGACTCGCAAGAGTCTTCTCCACCGCCACAGTTCAAAAGCATCAATTCTTTGGCACTCAGCTTTCTTTATAGTCCAACTCTCACATCCATACATGACCACTGGAAAAAGTACACAAGATCAGTACTACTTGGCAAATGCTTACCTCTTGAGTCAGAGACAAATGCTCTTGGGTTTGTGTTATTTTGCAAACAGATCAATTCACTAATGGGGTTGTAGAAAGAACGTGAAGTCTTGAGTCTTGAGTATTCTGATTATATTACTTTGGCTTTTCAGTTTAACAATGAGAGCTTAAAAGCTTCAACGTTTAAACAATTTTTGTTTTTCCTTTTCAGTCGCTCCACCCACAAGGTTAAGATATAATGTATTATCTCATGATAGTATCCAGATTTCATGGAAGGCTCCAAGAGGGAAATTTGGTGGATACAAACTTCTTGTGACTCCAGCTTCAGGTAAAAAAATCAGCTGTGTTTTAGAGTATTAGCAACTTTCGGCACACAGGAAACTAAGATGTATAGTGCTAAGTGTTGCTTTAATCTCATTTGAAAGACTTTTGTTTTATTTAATCTTTTGAGCTTGAAATCTTATCCTCTACTCAAGAAAATAATATTGCCTCAAACTAAAGCCTAGCTATTGGGCTCACAGTAATTTTCATACTATCAAAAATCCTCCCCACCTCTGTTTCAGCGTGGATGAACGCTTTTGGTCTATCCTCCCCACCTCTGTTTCAGCGTGGATGAACGCTTTTGGTCTATCCTCCCCACCTCTGTTTCAGCGTGGATGAACGCTTTTGGTCTATGGACGCTTGAAAGTTACCTCCAATGGTTGTGACCAGCTGAGTAAATTATGATTAATTATGTTGTTCTTTAGTTGCTAAGTTGTGTCCGACTCTTTTGCAACCCCATAGGTTATAGCCTGCCAGTCTCCTCTGTTCATGGAATTTTCCAGGCAAAAATACTGGAGTGGGTTGTCATTTCCTCCTCCAGGGGATCTTCTCCAGCCAGGAATCAAACCTGGGTCTCCTGAGTCTCCTGCATTGGCAGGAAGATGCTTTACCATTGAGCCACCTACAATTAATTAACTTAATAGAATATTATTCAGCAATGATGCATTAAGTTATAAACTCTAAGTAGACAGAGTGGGCACAAATGATGCATTAAAGCAAGAAAAGCAAAAGTTAAACAGACTTACTGATCATGAGGATAAAATAGTTGTGTAAAACTTTTAACAATTAAATTTTGGTTGTGTTTTTTCTTTCTCATTTCATGTTTTTGATTTATAATCAACTGAAACAGTACAGAGCATGTTGGGAATTCCCTGGTGGTTAGGACTTGACGTTCTTATTGCCAAGGCCCAGGGGTTCAATCCCTGGTCAGGGGACTAAAATCCTGCAAGCCATGCAGTGTGGCAAAAAAACAAAACAAACAAAAATACAGAGCTTGCAGAGGAATGCTGCTGCTGCACGGGTGTCATGGAGACTTGGTTCAAGCCCTCGTTCCTTCATTCCTGCTGGTTGTTGAGTGTCTCAGCGCCTCAGTTTCCTCCTCCAGGGAACGTGCGACGGTATTGGTGCCCGCCTCATGGGGTTGCCCCGAGGTTTGAAACTCAGAGTGTGGTCTGGGAACGGCCCCGCCGCATTGCCTGAGAACAAATACAGAATGTGCGGCCCGCAGCCTGCCCTTTGCATCCGCGCCTGAGCGTGAAGTTTCCCGCGCACATTCATGGGAAGGACTGGCTGTGGGACTAAATGAGCCGGTAAACGAAGCACGGCAGTGCCCGGCCGATCCAAGGGCTCAGTAAGCCTTAGCCGTGATTGTAGCAAGAAGCCCTGCAGTGTATCTCTCAGGTCTCCCTTCTTCCCATAAAATCCAATTTCACATAGTACATACGTACTCAATAATAGCCTGTTTGTGTAACATGTATCTATTTATATAATGTAACATTTGCTCCTTCTGTTGGTGATAAAAATGGTCACAGAGAGCTGGACCCCCTTCTGTTGGAGGCCTCATCCCAACTCATTTAAAGAGGAAGACATGCTCTGTTACTTCCAAGTGGGGACATCTTACTCCGTAGTGGATTTAAAATCTCAAAACAGACAGATGACATGTTTGGCTTCTTGCTTGGTCACTAAAAAGAAACCTTTCCTTATTAGCACATGTTAGGCAGACTCCGTAGAATGACTCTGGTTCAGAAAACGACACACACTCTCCCCATGTTGACCCGCGGAAGTGACTCAGTCATGGACAGCTTTACTTTATTCTCAAGCCTCCGTTCAGAGTTTTCATTGTAGAACACTGCCCGACTTTTAAATAACTTTGACTTCTAAAAATGCAGTTTGTTTTCTAAAATAAACCATCGTGGGATATTTAAGAGGCTCTTGAACATTATTGTGATGCTAACGGTCAGTATAAAAGTCCCTTATTTGTCGTACCTCTGAGAATTCCCTTTGTCCTGAAAAATAATTAGTTTCCCTCCAATTAATCAGTAGGTTAATTTTTTTTTTTTTGATTAATTGCTGGTAACACCAAACTCTTCAGTACTCCAAGCAAGTGTGACTGAAGGATCAGACCCTTAGAAGTGGTGGGAGGACCTCCCTGGGGGTGCAGTGCGTGGGAGTCTGCCTGCCAGTGTGGGGGACGTGGGTTCAATCCCTGGTCCAGGAAGATCCCACATACTGTGGAGCAGCTAAGCCTCTGCACCTCGACTGCGGAGCCCGTGTCCTGCAGCTCGTGAAGCCTGCCCGCCCACAGCCTGTGCTCCTCAGCACGATGTGTGCACGCGTGCTAAGTCACTTCAGTCGTGTCTGACTCTTTGTGACCCTGTGGACTGTAGCCCACTGGGCGCCTCTGGCCATGGGCTTCTCCAGGCAAGAATACTGGAGTGGGTTGCTATGCCCTCCTCCAGGGGATCTTCCCAACCCAGGGATCAAACTCATGTCTCCCCGAGTTTCCTATGTCTCTTGTGTTGGCAGGCTGGGTTCTTTATCAATAGTGCCCCCTGGGAAGCCCCCATAACAAGATAAGCCACCGCAGCGAGAAGCCTGCTCACCACAGCTAGCTGCTGCTGCTGTTAAGTCGCTTCAGTCATGTCCGACTCTGTGCGACCCCAGAGACAGCAGCCCACCAGGCTCCCACGTCCCTGGGATTCTCCAGGCAAGAACACTGGAGTGAGTTGCCATTTCCTTCTCCAATGCATGAAAGTGAAAAGTGAAAATGAAGTCGCTCAGTCATGTCCGACTCCTAGCGACCCCATGGACTGCAGCCCACCAGGCCCCTCCGTCCGTGGGCTTTTCCAGGCGAGAGCACTGGAGTGGGGTGCCATTGCCTTCTCTGCTAAGTCACTTTAGTTGGGTCCAATTCTTTGCGACCCCATGGACTGCAGCCCACCAGGCCCCTCCGTCCGTGGGCTTCTCCAGGCGAGAGCACTGGAGTGGGGTGCCATTGCCTTCTCTGCTAAGTCACTTTAGTTGGGTCCAATTCTTTGCGACCCCATGGACTGCAGCGCACCAGGCCCCTCCGTCCGTGGGATCTCCCAGCGAGAGCACTGGCGTGGGCGCCGTGCCTTCTCCCACCACAGCTAGAGGAAGCCGCAAAAGCAGTGAAGACCCAGTGCAGCCAAGAATAAATAAACAAATAAAATTATCTTTTTTAAAAAGAAATGACCTGGGTGGTTTTTGAATCAACTTCAGCCTCACCCCTCAGCCATCTCTGCTGTAGCGTCTCCAAAAGCAGACCTCAGTTCCTGCTTAAACGCCCCAATGACAAGCAGAAACGGAGGAAGAAAGCAGATAATTTCTCAATGAAAACTGGGTTTATTTTCCGTGGCGACCCAGTGTCCGTGCTGCCGTGACCCAAGCCAGGAAGACAGTCTTGACACTCTGGTATCAACTTGATCAAGCCTAAAATAAATAGAGTAAATAAAAGGAGTAATAAATGAATCTAGACGCAGCATGTTTGTAGCTGTTTCAGCACTAGGAGATGAGCTCTGCGTATTGTTTATGCCAGTCTTTCCCAAAGCGCTTTCCATGATATTTAGCAGGATATAAGAGGATAGCTGTTATATAATCAAATGGTTTAATGGTCAGATAAATTTGAAGAATGCCATTCTAAACAGAGTTAAAGCTTTTTTATTACAGGATTCTCAAAGTCTTTAAAATAGTATACCGTATGTCTCTCAGGAATTCTAGTGCACAGAGTTTTCTAAGGCATTTTTTTTTTCTTTTTAGTGAAACACATAGTGAAGGAGTCATCTGGTGCGCTTTGTCAAGGATGAGTTTTAAATTATAGGTGTTTCTGAAACCAAGTGTAGCCTCTTGGACATAAACGCATGTATAGAGGTGGGTTTTGGCAGGAGACAGGCTCAGCTCTGCCTTACAGTGGTGGGCAGCAGAGGTGACACGATGATCATTTTTCAGACTTAACATAACTAATTTTATTTTATTGAGTGCTAAGTGGCTTCAGTCATGTCCGACTCTTTGTGACCCTATGGCCTGTGGCCCGCCAGGCTCCTCTGTCCGCGGGATTCTCCAGGCGAGAATACTGGAGGGGGTTGCCACGCCCTCCTCCCGGGATCTTCCCCACCCAGGGACTGAACCCGCCTCTCTTATGTCTCCCGCGTTAGCAGGCGGTTCTTTACCACTAGCACCACCTGTGATTAAAATGTACTGTAGCCTGTTATACTTGATTAATTCAGCAAATTTCTGGCCCTTTTGCTGCTACTGCTGGAGGAGCAGTTTTAAGTTAATTTTCCTTTTCTCAGGCAGTAACCACTGCCAGAAATAGAGAAGAATGCATGTCTGGAACTTTGCTGTCAAGTTGATACTGAATCACTAGCGTTTTCAGCAAAACTTAGAGGTCAGTCTGGTTTGATGGAGAGACCATGGGAGTTTGGGATCTTTTCCAGAAAGAAGCTAACTTTTAAGTAGCCAGACGATGAGTGTTCCTTCAGCATTCCGAGCCAGTGATGCTCAGATTCAGGGTAATTAGATCGCTAATGCTTCAGAGATGCTTTGACTCACTTTAGAGAGGCCGCAGGGAAAGTGCCGGTGTCGGTAACTGCGTTCAGCCCGTCTGTATCTTTCCCTTCACTTTCAGGTGGCCTTCTTTCCTTGCAGAGTGTATCTGGCATTCAGGGCTGACTGCCTTCTGATCTCAGGCCATGGCTTTCCCTAGTGTATCAAAGCAACAGTGTGTTATGCGAAAGATGTTTGTGAATGTGTTTTCACCTACTTTAGACAACTGTTTAAGTTGTCTAATGCAAAGAATATAACTGAAAATGAGGATGGAAATTATACGAAAAATAAGTATTATGCCATACTCACCATTATACCTGTTTTTAAATATCTTCACCTTTAAAATCTAGATTTCTGGTTAATGAAATTTCTTAATGGACACAGTTAATGTACTTCTTAGAACTGATTTATCTTTCTGTTTTATTTTAGGTGGGAAAACCAATCAACTGAATCTCCAGAACACTGCAACGAAAGCAATTATTCAAGGTCTTATGCCAGACCAGAATTACACGGTTCAGATTATTGCATACAATAAAGACAAAGAAAGCAAGCCAGTCCAAGGTCAATTCAGAAGTACGTATTTCCAGAATAGAGTGCTGCCATGGGACTCTGTCCCAGGGCTGAGTCTGAGTCTGTCGTAAATATTGTGCCAGGTTAACCCTGGATTGTTTAGATTTGACAAGATCTTAGGAGACCTTCAGTCTACCCTTCCGTGAGTTCCTTCTGTCTCCAGTGCTCTTCTGTCCCTTCCTTTGCCCTTTTCACTGCACTGCTGCTCATCCTTTCAGTTTTAGTTTAAAAAATTTTTATTGGAATATAGTTGCTTTACGGTGTTGTGTTAGTTTCTGCTCTGCAGCAAAGTGAATCAGCTATCTGCATGCATAGACCCCTCTTTCTTAGAGTTCCTTCCCCTCAGGTCACCACAGCGCACTGAGTAGAGCTCCCTGTGCTACAGGGTAGGTTCTCACGAGTTATCTATTTTAAATGTGTGTGCGCAATTGCTCAGTCGTGTCCGACTCTTTGCGACCCCATGGACTGTAGCCCGTTAGGCTCCTTGGTCCATGGGATTCTCCAGGCAAGAATACTGGAGTGGGTGGCCATTTCTTCCCCCCGGGGATCTTCCCGATCCAGGGATCGAACCCACATCTCATGTGTCTCCTGCACTGGCAGGCGGATTCTTTACCACCGTGCCACCTGGGAAGCCCGTTATGTATGTTAATCCCAGTCTCCCAATTCCTCCCATCCTCCTTTCCCCACTTGGTGTCCATATGTTTGTTCTCTGTCTCTTCCTGCTTCGCAAATAGGTTCATTGGTACCATTTTTCTAGATTGCACGCATATGCATTAATATACGGTATTTGTTTTATATTACTTCAGTCTGTATAACAGTCTCTAGGTCCGTCCACTTCTGTGCAAATGGCACAGTTTCGCTCCTTTGTGGCTGGGTAACATTCCATCGCATGTGTGGGCCACATCTTCATCCGTTCCTCTGTTGATGGACATTTAGGGTGCTTTCGTGTGCTGGCTATTGTAAATCGTGCTGCAGTGAACACTGAGGTGATGCATCTTTTGGAGTTACGGTTTTCAGTATGGAAGTGCCTTAAAAAATTAAAAATGGAACTACTGTATGACTTAGCAATCCCACTCCTGGGCAGATATCCAGAGAAAACCATAATTCCTTAAGTGTTGGTTTTTAAATCCTCTCCCTGACACTGTCCCTGAGCCTTATCTAGACATGTCATCTACCCAGTACATAATAGGTACTCAATAAATGCTTTTAGGACTCTGTGAAAGAAGGTGCTATCTCTGCTGCAGGAGTGGGCTGGAAAGAGCATGGATGGGCGATGTCTTCATATCTGAGTCAGTCTCAGATACTGAGTTGGTCAAAGGAGTTGCATCCGGAGGCACTCTAAGCAGAGGGGAACCCTCTGGGGTGGCCCCATCCATGATGGCCCTGTTCCCTTAGGAAACTTGTCCTGATGTTGAATTTAAAAGTTATCCGCAGAGGTCCTGATTCTTTTGCCTTTCAGGAGATGTTCATTCATTCACTAAATTTTTTTTGTCACTTAAGTGCATGGCTACTAAGTACCAGGCCCTATTCTAGACACTGGGAACACGACACGTTCCTGCCCCCAGTGACCTTATAGTCTAGGGACCAGAGATCGCAGCAGCCCCCTCTTCCTGGAGGCGTCTTGTCTGATTTGTGGGCAGAGTTTTGTGTGTCGTGCATGTGAACAGGAGAGGTTGGTCCTGGTTAACTTTCTGTGTTACTTCATTGTTAAGATCAGTTCAGTTCAGTTCAGTTGCTCAGTCGTGTCCAACGCTTTGCGACCCCGTGAATTGCAGCACGCCAGGCCTCCCTGTCCATCACCAACTCCCAGAGTTCACTCAGACTCACATCCATCGAGTCAGTGATGCCATCCAGCCATCTCATCCTCTGTCGTCCCCTTCTCCTCCTGCCCCCGATCCCTCCCAGCATAAGAGTCTTTTCCAATGAGTCAACTCTTCTCATGAGGTGGCCAAAGTAC
Source organism: Bubalus bubalis (assembly GCF_019923935.1). Taxonomy (NCBI): domain Eukaryota; kingdom Metazoa; phylum Chordata; class Mammalia; order Artiodactyla; family Bovidae; genus Bubalus; species Bubalus bubalis. The sequence goes on along the minus strand of NC_059171.1, from coordinate 721,855 downwards.
TGGAATTTCAGCTTTAGCATCATTCCTTCCAAAGAAATCCCAGGGCTGATTTCCCCCAGAATGGACTGGTTGGATCTCCTTGCAGTCCAAGGGACTCTCAAGAGTCTTCTCCAACACCACAGTTCAAAAGCATCAATTCTTCGGCACTCAGCCTTCTTCACACTCCAACTCTCACATCCATACATGACCACAGGAAAAACCATAGCCTTGACTAGATGGACCTTTGTTGGCAAAGTAATGTCTCTGCTTTGAATATGCTATCTAGGTTGGTCATAACTTTCCTTCCAAGGAGTAAGCGTCTTTTAATTTCATGGCTGCAATCACCATCTGCAGTGATTTTGGAGCCCAGAAAAATAAAGTCTGACACTGTTTCCACTGTTTCCCCATCTATTTGCCATGAAGTGATGGGACCAAATGCCATGATCTTCGTTTTCTGAATGTTGAGCTTTAAGCCAACTTTTTCACTCTCCACTTTCACTTTCATCAAGAGGCTTTTTAGTTCCTCTTCACTTTCTGCCATAAGGGTGGTGTCATCTGCATATCTGAGGTTATTGATATTTCTCCCGGCAATCTTAGACTCCTTAAAAAGCCCCAACTCAACATTAAGTACAATTTTAAACTTAAAAAATCGACAGAATTGTAAAATCAACCCCTAAATACCCATCAGTGGCTTCAACAATTAACCATTCATGGTCAATCTTGTCAATCTATACCCCTACAGCCCCCTGTCTCGTATGATTTTGATGTAAATCCCAGACATCATTTCAGACAACAGTAGCTTACTTTTTAATTTATGTTTTAATTGGAGGATAATTGCTTTATGATGTTGTGCTGGTTTCTGCTGTGCAGCGATGTGCATCAGCCGTAAATACACACACGTCCCCCCCTGAACCTCCCTCCCATGCCCACCCCGTCCCACCCCTCTGCCTTGTCATGAGCATCAGGTGGAGCTCCCCGGGTTACACACAGCTTCCCCAGCTGTTTTGCGTATGGGGATGCGTATGTTTCGATGCTGTTCTCTCAATCTGTCCTTCCCCTTCTGTGTCCACAAGTCTGCTGCAAATAGGTTCAGCAGAAAAATGTTTCTAGATTCCATATATGTGTTAATGTTCAATATTTTTCTCTTTCTGACTCACTTCACTTTGTACAACAGGTCCTAGGTTCATCCGCCTCACTAAACCTGACTCAAATGTGTTCCTTTTTGTGTCTGAGTAAATTCCATTATATATATGTACCATAACTGCTTTATCCATTCATCTGCTGATGAACATTTAGTTTGCCTGTGTGTCCTAGCTATTGTAAATTGTGCTGCAACGAACACCGGGGTGCATGTGTCTTTTTTTTTTTTTTTTAAACTTTACAATATTGTATTGGTTTTGCCAAATATTGAAATGAATCCGCCACAGGTATACATGTGTTTCCCTTCCCGAACCCTCCTCCCTCCTCCCTCCCCATACCATCCCTCTGGGTCGTCCCAGTGCACCAGCCCCAAGCATCCAGTATTGTGCATCGAACCTGGACTGGCGACTCGTTCCATATAGGATATTATACGTATTTCAATGCCATTCTCCCAAATCATCCACCCTCTCCCTCTCCCACAGAGTCCAAAATACTGTTCTGTACATAAGTGTCTCTTTTGCTGTCTCATATTCAGGGTTATTGTTACCATCTTTCTAAATTCCATATATATGCATTAGTATACTGTATTGGTGTTTTTCTTTCTGGCTTACTTCACTCTGTATAATAGGCTCCAGTTTCATCCACCTCATTAGAACTGATTCAAATGTATTCTTTAATGGCTGTGTAATACTCCATTGTGTATATGTACCACAGCTTTCTTATCCATTCATCTGCTGTTGGACATCTAGGTTGCTTCCATGTCCTGGCTATTATAAACAGTGCTGCGATGAACATTAGGGTACACGTGTCTCTTTCCCTTCTGGTTTCCTCAGTGTGTATGCCCAGCAGTGGGATTGCTGGATCATAAGGCAGTTCTATTTCCAGTTTTTTAAGGAATCTCCACACTGTTCTCCATAGTGGCTGTACTAGTTTGCATTCCCACCAACAGTGTAAGAGGGTTCCCTTTTCTCCACACCCTCTCCAGCATTTATTGCTTGTAGACTTTTGGATCACAGCCATTCTGACTGGTGTGAAATGGAAAACTATGGAACACTTCAGGAATTTGCGTGTCATCCTTGTGCAGGGGCCACGCTAATCTTCTCTGTATCCAGTTTTAGTATATGTGCTGCTGAAGCGAGTACTGCACGTGCCTTTTTGAACTATGGTTTCCTTAGGCTATATGCCCAGTAGTGGGGTTGCCAGGTCATATAATAGCTTTATTCCTAGTTTTTTTTTAAAGAAAATCTCCATACTGTTCTCCATGGTGGCTGTATCAATTTACATTCCTACCAACCATGCAAGATGGTCCCTTTTTCTCCACTTCCTCTCCAGCGTTTATTGTTTGTAGACTTTTTGATGAGGGCCATTCTGACCAGTGTGAGGTGATACCTCATTGTAGTTTTGATTTGTGTTTCTCTAATAATGAGCAATGTTCAAATAACAGTAGCTTTTTAAAGGGTTAATCCACAAACCGGAGAGACCGTGGGTTCTAGGACTCTGTGTTCAGCCGTGGATTTTTCTATCCTCCCTTCCTTTTCTTCATTCTCTTCTAAGTAACATTTTGTAAGTTGTATTTTGTGATTTTTTTCTTAAAAAAAAAAAACTCTATTAACCTGCTACGTCTTGAAACTTCTGAACAAAGACATTTGGCCAATCCACCTGTCAGCAGGACATACAGATGTTTTAAAATGTTACATTCTTTTGAGGTTCACATGTCTGAAAGCTCTGGGAAAGAGTTTCATGTTATTTTCACTATAAATCAGCCTCTGTCTCATTTTATTGGCACTGTGCTTCAGTCTCTGGCCTCTGACATTCCAACGTGAGTAAGGGAAATAACTTTTCTTAACGTTTGTGAGAAGCAGGAAAAAGGACAAAGAGAAATGATTCATTTCACTTTAGTCTTAAGGTTTAGTGCGATTGATTGCGGCAAATATTCCACTGACTAGCAGCCTAAGAAGCATAAGTAGCCTTAAAAAGCTTTGTTAGCTGCTTCCTCGAACGTTTAAAAGGAAATGCATTTGCTTTCAGCTTGCTTAGCTCTGCTGAAATAATCTTAGTGAAAGCATCTAATTGCTTAGTTAGATAAATTATATGAAGCATGTATATATATATATATTTGGGTGGGAGTGTGCTTCCCAGGTGGTGCCGGTGGTAAAGAACCCACCTACCAATGCAGGAGACATAAGAGTTGCAGGTTTGATCTCTAGGTCGGGAAGATCTCCTGGAGAAGGAAATGGCCACCCACTCCAGTATTCTTACCTGGAAAATCCCATGGACAGAGGAGCCTGACAGGCTGCAGTCCATGGGGTCGCAAAGAGTTGGACACAACTGAAGTGACTTAGCATGCATACAGGCATATATATATTTTTCAGCTCTGTTATTTTTATTGGCAATATAGAGAGCTTAGTTCTTCCCAAATAACATTTTATAGGATGAAATTAAAATAACTTTGTTTGGAAGGCTTCCTTTTCCACTTTGCATTTCAGTTACGTGTTGGCTCCCTGTGAGGGGGAGCCAAACGCTGGCCTCCTCCCTGGAATCCTTTCATGCTTGGGTCCAGGAAGGTGAGAGTCCTAAAAAGCCCTGTGGATGTAGGCTTGAAATTAGTGTAGGGATTCAAGTTCTTCATAAGTCAGTCTTCTGATACCCAGGGAAAATAAGTAACAGTCTTTGGATTTTGAAGACAAAGAGGCACGTCTGCACTCTCAGGATTCCCAATCAGGTGCGTGCATTTGGGCCTTTAAGTAGTTAAGCAGTTTAACGACTTCTGCAAATGGGAGATGATTTGTGCCTATTACTATGTGCCTTACTCCTGTTAGCACACAGTAGGGGCTTGGTGGTGGTGGTTGTCACGATTGACCCTGCTTTGCTCTTGACATTCTGTTTTCTAATTGATTTTGCCTTCTCCGTGAGCAGCTTGCTGTGACCCATGTGTTACATCTTGTGTGTGACCTAATAACCCAATTCAAAGTGACTTACTGCTTCTTTTTTCCCCTTGTTCATCTGTAGAATGGATTTTGGCCTATTTTGGCAAACATTTTTTTGGCCACTATTTTTCTCTTTGGAACTAATTTTGCTAATCTCTGCCTGCAAAATCTTGCTCATATTTCAAAGTTTGGCCCAAATGTCACCTTCCTGGTGAAATTTCCCAGTCTCCACTTTTACAATTATTCTTTCCCAGGCCTATTTCTACTTTAGCACAACTCTCCTCCTATCAGAGTTGCAGACTTTTCTTTTAGGGAATGTAAGCCGTCTGAGGTCATGGCCTGTGTGTGGGTGGGGTTGAAGATGTGGATTTGGAAGTCATCCAAGGAGAGCGGAGATAAAATTGTAGGTGGGGTATGCAGAGATATGAGGCAAATGTTGTTTATGATTCTGTTTCAGGAATGGAAGCAGAAAAATGTTCCAAAGAATGAGAATGTAAACGGGGGCTGAGAGGAACATGAAAAAACCCAGGACAAGGCTTTTGTAAAAATTGAGAAAGAAAAGAATTTAAAGGAAGGGGTGTTCCAAAGTGGTTAACCCTTATAAAGAAATCAGAAGATGAGGTCTAAAAAATGGATTTAGAAAATTAGAACATCAGTGGAAATAGAAGGATTAAGGCAACTTGTATTTATTATGGTTTTCAATCACGGAATTTAATCTCAAGTACCAGAAAGCCAAGAAAGGCTTCTAAGGGAAGGAATCATAAAACTAGAGAAACCTGACCTTGGCAGGTGGTAAGTCTCAAGTCTTTTCAGCAGTGGGAAGCCGATAGAAAGAAGAGGAGGAAGAGATGATAAAGGCAGGATTCAAGGGGTAACCCTGGAGAAGGCAGGAAGGATGGTTCAGAGGAAACCACTGCTTACCCCGCAGAGCTCACCTTCCAACAAGCTTGCTGATTCCCATGAAGTGAGTGTAGTAATTAAATGGAATATCTTGCCATGAGGTCACTTCCTCGTTTCACAGGGTGTTTTATTTGTGCACATACTATTGCCATTTAGTGGTGACTCAGGGGCTTCCCTGGTGGCTCAGACAATAAAGAATCCACCTGCAACGTGGGAGAGCTGGGTTCGATCCCTGGGTTGGGAAGATCCCTGGAGAAGGGAATGACTACCCACTCCAGTATTCTTGTCTGGAGAATTCCATGGACAGAGAAGCCTGGACTGTAGTCCATAGGGTTGTAAAAAGTCAGATATGGCCAAGCAACTAATACTAACCAACAAATAACTTAAGGCACCAAACCATGGCGGGAAAACTGCTATGGAGAGAAAAGGAAAGCTGGTGGAGCAGATTGGATCGAACGTATCCAAGGCCCAAGGGTCATCTGGGCCCTGAACTTTTGGAAGTAATGAACAAGCACTACTTTTTATTAGTAGGAAATTTTAAGTTTGAAAGAAAATCTTCACTGAGTTCTCCATCTTTTATTGCAGATAGACCAACTTCAAATGAGGATATATGTGGCTAAGACCTTTCTAGAATAGGGGCCACTCACAGGCCTCCCAGAAATCTGAAGACATAACTTAAACCCTATGCCAACACTTTCTGATTTTATAGATATGTTTTAGCTCCTTAGCCTGCTGGTCCTTCATTCCATCATGTCTGAAATGGGGCTAATCTTGAGATTTTATGTTATACACGATTAAACTTGACACATCTGCCCATAGTGAATACTTGACCGAAGTAGATCTGTAAGTGACTTCTATGCTTTCCCATGACAAGATTGAAAAGAATAGCAGCTCCAATCTTCTAGAATGAGATTCTACCATGTAGCTAATTTCTACTTAAAGCTCTTAATACTTGTAAGGAGTTTAGTAAAAGCTCACTGAATATTTTCTTTTAGATTTTAACCTAACATGTTGCTGTATTTTTACTTTTCTTCCAGTTAAAGATTTAGAAAAAAGAAAGGAGCCAAAACCCAGAGTCAAAGTTGTGGACAAAGGAAGCGAGAACAAACCATCTGCACCCGAGGAAGGTCAGATCTCACTTCTGTTTGCTTGCTGGGGATGGTGGGCTGTCCTCAGAGCGCGGGTGCTGTGCGTTCTTGGCCCTGCTGCCTCGGAGGAGGGTTAGGGTTAGGGAGGAGGCGGATCTGCTGTGAACCGTCCCTCAGCCTCTCTCCTCCCCTCCCCGCACGGAGCAACGGTCAGCACTCCCCTCTCCCTTGCTTTCCCGTATTTAATACACCACTAACTCCTAGTGAAGGCATTTTCTATTGAAATACCAACAGAATCTGTTCATTTCTTTCCATGTCTATTACCAGTACGCCGCTAAGCTCCCCTTTCTTTCCTGGAGCATAGTATTTAGCAAAATCTCAATTTGCTCTCTGCCCAGAGGTTAGAGCAATCCTTGCAAAACAAACCCAACTCCGTATTTCAGCCCCAACCCTGCCGTGCCCCCCTCTGCCCCCGCCTCCCCTGCCCACATACCATGAACCCCTTCCCAGCTTTAGTGACCTCAGGTGCAGGCCAGACCCTAACAGGACCTTCAGGACGCCTCAGTCTCGTGACCTCCTGCCTTCCTCCTTCTTCATCTGACAGCTCACTCTTTAATTTTTAAACATTTCCACACACTGCAAAAAATACATACTCCGAAAATTAGTTACAGGGTTAAAGGGTAGGCAAATTTTACATCTTGGATAGAGTCTACCAAACAGACACAGTTTTTTCAATGATTTATTCTTAAAACATACGTTCTTTCCAACATTTGAAATTGTTTCAATGTTTTCCTATTTTTCTCCTAATAATTTTTAGATTTATGTATATTTTAAGCATAAGTTATTGAAAACATTGTGTCTGTTTGGTGAACTCCGTCAAAAGCATACAATTTGCCCATCCGTTAACCCTGCAACTTCATTCTAGAAGTATGTATTTTTTTGCAGTGTGTTTGTAAATTTTTGAACATATCAAGACATATGGGGCTTCCCTGGTGACTCAGATGGTAAAGAATCTGCCTGCAGTGCAGGAGACCCAGGTTCGATCCCTGGGCTGGGAAGATCCCTGGAGAAGGGAATGGCACCCCACTCCAGTACTCTTGCCTGGAGAATCCCATGGACAGAGGAGCCTGGCGGGCTACAGTCCACGGGGTCACAGAGAGTCGAACGTGACTGAGAGACTAGCCCTTTCACTTTATTCATGTCAGATATATAAAAAGTATAAAAATAAGAGATAAACAACTTTGTCAAGAAAGCAGGTATAAACAGCAGAGTCGGAGCTCCTTCTTTATCCCCGTATATTCCTTTTCCTCCGTTCTAACAGGCTACCAGTGTTTGAATTCAGTGTTTATTATTTCAGTATGTGTCTTTATCATTTCATTACATAAATATATGAATCCTGAAACCATATTTTAATTATGCATTTATATTTTAAATTTTGTATACATGCAATCAAAATATGTTTGCAGCTTAATTTTTTTCTCCACAGAATATTAGATTTTTTTTGAGTTATCCATGTTGACTTATATAGAGGCAATTTATTCATTTTTGTTATATAGAACTCCATTGTATAAGTATAACCCAATATATTTAACTCTTATACTCTTGATGTTCCCAATATTTTGCTATTACAAAATTGATGTAAAAATTCTTGTTTATGTCGCCTTTTTCACACGTGGTAGAATTTCTCTTGAATACACACCTAGGTCTGAAATTATTCAGTTATGTGTGCATGTCTTCCTCTTGTTCATCTTGTCTATGGTGTCTTTTTATTTTATGTTTTTATAGCTAATATTTGCTTCTTTTCCTTATTATATTTTTCTTTTACCACGTCCTGAATTGAATGCTTATCTCATTAATTTTTGATATTTCTCCTTTTCATTGTGTGGATTTTAAAACTACAGATATCCAAGTACTGCTTCAGCTGTATCACATAGACTTTGATATGTAGAATTATTTTTATGTAGCTCAGGCTACATAATTTTTGATTTCTACTAGACTTTCTATTTTGATTCAGAGGTTGTTTATAAATATTTAATTTCTAAACATATGGAGTTATTTTGAAAAGTAATGTATTTGCTATTGGTATCTAACAATTGCATTGTGGTAGGAATATTTTTAAAAAGTTTGTTCAGACTTTTTTTTAATTGTTTAAATGTGCTTTTTTTCTTTTCTTTTCTCTCTCTCTGTTTTTTCTTTTTAACCATTCCCTGTATTCTTGAGAATACATTCTCAATGTATTCTTGAGGTTTTTTTTTTTAAACTTTCCCTATATTCTTCAGAATACATCTGTGTGTTCTTGAGAAAAATTTTAATCTCTGCGTCAGAGAGATTTGTCCATTTCTCTTTGTAAATTCTGGCAATTTTGCTTTATATTAGAGGCTAGTTTCATGACAACTTGTTATATTTTCCTAGTGAATCATTCTTTTTTTAAAAACAGTTTTCTTTATCCTTAGTAATTCAATATTTTCTTATAGTGATACCAACTTATTTTGTTTAGTAGTGACATGATTTAGTAATTCTGTATACTTTAACTCTCACCCTATTTGCATCCTAAGGTTCAAGGTGAGTAAATATTTTAAAGAGTATTTAATTGGATTTTAAAAATCATCTCTTACAATCTTTGTATTTTAGTTAGTATCCATAGTCCACTTACATTTTGCATTTGCCATTTATTTTAAACATTTTATACATTTTGCTACATTTTCCCTTGTATGCCTTACTTAATTAGAATTAATCAACTTAAAGAAAAATACATTTCCCCTTTACTGAACTAGCTGATATTTAATCCTTTTATATTTTTGTATGATTATAATTAAATTTTTAGCATTCATACAGCCAAAATCTATAACTAAGAAATATATTTACCATTCCCTAACCAGTCCAAGTTTTTATAGTACTTTAATTATCTACCTTCTATAATTTACATAATTATAACAAATATGTTAATTTTGACATTTTTTGCCTTATAAAGGTATTGCATTTATAACAATCATAATTTTAATGGTCTTTATTTGTCCGGCACCCACGTTTATGAATTTCTTGGCTTGTTACTCCGTCTTGTATCTCAGGTTTTCTCTGCGTGTTCATTTTCCTTTAGAGAAGATCTGTGGTGGCAAACTTAATTTTATTCACACAAAAATGTCTTCAGCCTGCACCCAATTTTGCAGGCCTAGCTGGGTGCCAGTTTGAGAGTGGTTTCTGATCATTTAAAAGATATCTCACTGTCTTGTGGCTCTTGTTCATGACAAGTCTATTGATAGTCTAAATGTTCAGGTAATCTCTTTTCTCTACAGATGCTTTTCAGACTTTCTGTTCTTTGTCTTTGGTGTTTGGTTGTTTTATTACAGTAAGTCTAGTTGTAGATTTATTTGTGCTTCCATAATCTGGATTTAAAACTTTCACTAATTCTGGAAATTTTTCAACATTTAGTTCTTCCAATATTCTTTTTCTTAAGTATCTATTTCTTTCTCTTTTCTCTCTTTGTCTCTCTGTATTCAAATTATACTTATCATAGATAGTCTCTTTTGATAATCTATGTCTCTTAACTTTCATATATTCTACCTTTCTCATTTTGTCAATGTCATTTTGGGTAATTTCCTTTATCTTTCTAATAGAATACTAATTCTCTTCTTATCTCTTTAAAATCTGCTTTTTAGCTTGTCCTTTTTAATGAGTAAATTTTTTTTCTAGAAATTATATTTGATTCTTTAAAAATCTTGCTAGAAATTTATATGGTGATTTGTTCCATTTTAATGTTTTTTTAAAAATTATTCTGATGTCCTAAACATGTTTATTTTACATTCTGAACCAAATAATTATATCTAGAGTATTTTAGAAGAAGGCAATTGCACCCCACTACAGTACTTTGCCTGGAAAATCCCATGGACAGAGGAGCCTGGTGGGCTGCAGTCCATGGGGTCGCGAAGAGTCGGACACGACTGAGCGACTTCACTTTCACTTTTCACTTTCATGCATTGGAGAAGGAAATGGCAACCCACTACAGTGTTCTTGCCTGGAGAATCCCAGGGACAGGGGAGCCTGGTGGGCTGCCGTCTATGGGGTCGCACAGAGTCAGACACGACTGAAACGACTTAGCAGCAGCAGCAGCAGAGTATTTTAGGGATAAATGTCACTTTTCCTTTCTTTACTGGTTTCCATTCATGGTGCTTTTTTTCTTGTTTGGTGTGTCACTTGCTCATTTGTGGGGCTTCTTTGCAGCATGGTTTAGGGGCGTGCACCTCCAGAGAGGTGCTCTTGGTTGCCACCCAACTGGAACCCTTTTACGTTAATTTCTTTGGGGGCGCTCTGGGCTTGTCAGTGATCACAAGCTCTTCTGGCACTGGGTAAACCGTGTTTTTTCTTATTACCGTTTTACCCACTTGTTTTAACATCCGTTGACAGTTCTTGCCTGAGTCGGTGACTGCTGTAACGTTTCTGAAATGATGGTTTTTGTGGCCTCATTGTTTAGTCTGCGTTTATTAGGTGGTGTTCTACCATAGGGGCGATATTTCCCTTTTTCCATATTTGTTTATTTATGTGATTTTAATGAATGTTTATTGCATGTGATGAATTGTAATCCATCACTACCATGTGTTTTGATGCTCAGATTATTCCAGAACTGCTTGGTGGGAGCTGTTTCAATTTCCTATGCCCTTTTTCTCTTTCAGCCACACTGCACAGGATGTGGGGTCTTCATTCCCTGAGCAGGGACTGAACCCGTACCCCATGCTAGAAGCCTGGAGTATTAACCACTGCACCTCCCGGGAAGTCCCTTCCCTGCCCTTTTAATATCACCCCTTATTCTCTAAGCTTTTCCTACTTCCTGGCACAAACTTTGCATTCCAGGCTCCTCTTATAGATTTTCTGCCCTGCCCTGAAATCAGCTTCTTTAAGGAGTTCTGGTTTCCTGTTATGGAGAATGGTATATAGATACCAAAGTGTGGGTACTAGATGTGCTTGGGTTGTCATTGCCTCTGGGTTGTCATTGCTTCTAGGCCCTGTTTACTGAGAGTACACACACACACACACACGCACACACACACACATGCACACACACATGTGCACACACACACGCACGCACACACACATGCACATACACGCGTGCACACACACACACATACACACACACCATTGTCTATCTATCATCTCTTATTGTATCTGGTATCTATCTTATATCCACAACACAGGGTTCATTCTAGCCTTTCCCTTTCCTTATTTATAACTCCTCTTTCAAGAGTGTTGGATAACATGACTCCTAAAATCTTAAATGCATCTACTTATATGCTCAATCATAAAAACAGTTTCAGAATTGCTAATCTATACACACAGCAAAAGATTCTATTAACTAGAATTGAATATTTGCCTTTAGTGTGGGGTATATAATAAAAGGCCTGTGTTCAAAAGGGTCTTGTCTTAGTTCTTTCTGTCCCTCTTCACTGTGGTTTTCTATTCATTTTTAATACAGTTAGGTTAATCTGTGAGTACATAAAACATTAACGTACTTCCAAAAGTTTAAAAATATGCAAAAGCATAACACTCTAAAGAAGTATGACTCCCCCTGTTTCTTTCACCCAGCTTTACTCAGCCCCTTTAAATAAGCAAACTCATTAATTTCTAAATTATCTTCCTTGCATTTTTTGGAAAAAAAATTCTAAGAATTTTTTTGGGGATGTTATGTGTAAGTTCTTAGCCGAGTTGTGGCTTAGCATTCTTTGTCAGGCAGTATTTAAAGAATGGCAATCAAAGTGAAATCTGTTTTCCATCTATGGATTAGAGTTTGATCCCAGAATTTAGCTCTAGCTAGATATTTGATGTGGAGAAGGCAATGGCAACCCACTCCAGTACTCTTGCCTGGAAAATCCCATAGGCAGAGGAGCCTGGTAGGCTGCAGTCCATGGGGTTGTAAGGGTAGAAAACCACTGACTGACTTCACCTTCACTTTTCACTTTCATGCATTGGAGAAGGAAATGGCAACCCACTCCAGTGTTCTTGCCTGGAGAATCCCAGGGACAGGGGAGCCTGGTGGGCTGCCAGTCTATGGGGTCGCACAGAGTCGGACACGATTGAAGTGACTTAGCAGCAGCAGCAGCAGATACTTGATGAAAGTGAAAAGGAGAATGAAAAAGTTGGCTTAAAACTCAACATTCAGAAAACGAAGATCATGGCATCTGGTCCCATCACTTCATGGCAAGTAGATGGGGAAACAGTGTCAGACTTTATTTTGGGGGGCTCCAAAATCACTGCAGATGGTGATTGCAGCCATGAAATTAAAAGTCACTTACTCCTTAGAAGGAAAGTTATGACCAACCTAGATAGCATATTCAAAAGCAAAGACATTACTTTGCCAGCAAAGGTCTGTCTAGTCAAGGCTATGGTTTTTCCAGTGGTCATGTATGGATGTGAGAATTGGACTGTGAAGAAAGCTGAGCGCCGAAGAATTGATGCTTTTGATCTGTGGTGTTGGAGAAGACTCTTGAGAGTCCCTTGGACTGCAAGGAGATCCAACCAGTCTGTTGTAAAGGAGATCAGTCCTGGGTATTCATTGGAAGGACGGATGCTGAAGCTGAAACTCCAATACTTTGTCCACCTCATGCGAAGAGTTGACTCATTGGAAAAGCCCCTGATGCTGGGAGGGATTGGGGGCAGGAGGAGAAGGGGATGACAGAGGATGAGATGGCTGGATGGCATCACCAACTCGAAGGACATGAGTTTGAGTGAACTCCGGGAGTTGGTGATGGACAGGGAGGCCTGGTGTCCTGTGATTCACAGGGTCGCAAAGAGTCAGACACGACTGAGCGACTGAACTGAACTGCTGCTGCTGCTGCTAAGTTGCTTCAGTCGTGTCCGACTCTGTGCGACCCCATAGACGGCAGCCCACCAGGCTCCCCCGTCCCTGGGATTCTCCAGGCAAGAACACTGGAGTGGGTTGCCATTTCCTTCTCCAATGCATGAAAGTGAAAAGTGAAAGTGAAATCGCTCAGTCGTGTCCAACTCTTCGCGACCCCATGGACTGCAGCCTACCAGGCTCCTCCACCCATGGGATTTTCCAGGCAAGAGTACTGGAGTGGGTTGCCATTGCCTTCTCCCATAGACAAAAGCAGGCTTCCTCTTTTAGTTTCCATGAGGTATATGCCTGGGCAGTGAGGATTCTGAGGGCACTGGTAATTTGAGAAAGCTGTCTTAAGTAAGTTGTACACGATGGTGAGAACCCAGGCCAGAGTCAGGACTCCCAGGAGGTGGTGAGGCTGAGTGTTAATGGAGCCCACTGGAGATTTTAGAAAGGCCTTCCTCTCCCTAGCCTTAATCACATAGAACGTACGCTCATCTGTTGTTCAGTTGTTAAGTCATGTCCAACTCTTTGTGACCCCATGGGCTGGATTGTACCAGGCTCCTCTGTCTTCTACTATCTCCCCAAGTTTACTCAGATTCATGTCCACCAAGTTGGTAATGCTGTCTAACCATCTCATCCTCTGTCGTCTCCTTCTCCTCCCACCTTCAATCTTTCCTAGCATCAGGGTCTTTTCAGATGAGTCAGCTCTTCGCATCAGGTGATCAAAGTACTGGAGTTTCAGCTTCAGCATCAGTCTTCCAGTGAATATTCAGGATTGATTTCCTTTAGGATGGACTGGTTTGATCTCCTTGCAGTCCAAGGGACTCTCAAGAGTCTTCTCCAACACCACCGTTCAAAAGCATCAATTCTTTGGTGCTTAGCTTTCTTTATGGTCCAACTTTTACTTCCACACATGAGTACTGGGAAAACCATAGCTTTAACTATAGGGACTTTTGTCAGCAAAGTAATGTCTCTGCTATGACATATATATGTATATATATGACTCTCATATATGTGGTTCCTACTTCTCATAACCTCACATTTGGTCTTTTTCCCTATCTGAACCACGAATGCTCCTAATTAACATTAAATGAGTTAATATGAATAGTATTTCAAACATAGTGCTAATAGTTATTTTCTATTAATGTCAGAATATATAGTTTCCATAAATTAATACCATCAAAAACCCCCTCTTTTGTGTTAGTGATTTAACAATAAAGGTATGGAAGAGATTTGGTGGCTACCCTCCAGTGCTGAACATTGAGATAAACAGTGGGATTATGGTGATCATGGTAGGCAAGATTCTACCCCCATGAAGCAGAGTCTGGCCTGGACTCAGGGTGTGCCTGTGTACCTTCTCTTGGGGACCAGCACACACGTAGTTACGGTTGAGCGTAGCCAGAGCATGTGATTACTCTCAACGTGCATTTTCACTTACTGGAATTGCTTACTTTCTATAATACGTTTATGATTCTTGGCTTGCAGCTAAGATATCAATTTGAAAGTTTACTAGTTTTTCCAGTAACATCATGGGCCTTAAGTCTGCTAAACGTAGCACTTTGAGTTTAGCTTGACCAGGTGGAACTGGTGGAAGTTTAATGTTGGTGATGCAGGAGTCAGAAGACCAGCTAAGGCAGGGGAGGGTGGGTATGTTTCATAGGTTAATGCTGGCTGGAGTTTGGCTTTTAAAGAGAAGGGGGAAGGGATTGAGTTGACTCATAAGCTGGACTTTGGGGCTCGGTCATGGGTTGGGATCCATGCAGGTGAGGGTCTAGCAGGATGCCTGGCCCCTCGAATGCACTCCACAATGCTCCTCCTCCTCTCTGTCGTCCTCATTCTCTCCTCCCTCATTCTCCTCCTTCTCTTCCTCATCATCCTCATGTAATTGTTGCCTAGACAGTTGACCAGTGTACCAGAGACTCTAGGGTGAGCTAGAAAGGCTCTGCTCACAAGCACGAGGAGAAGTTTTGGAAGTCTCTGTCTGGCTTGTGCCCCGAGGGGGCAGATGTTCCCTTGAGAGTTTATAGCCGTGAGTCTGTACCACATGTAGATGAGGTATTCGCATTACACTCTTCACATGTTCTGGGATTCAAGAAGTTAATTTTAAACTTGCTCAAAGCTGGTATGAGTACAGTGCAAGGAAACACAGAGTCGCGTTTGAGACGCATGTCAGTTCCAGGTCTAACAATTACCGCAGATAAAGCAGTGCCCGAAAGAGTTTATATTCCAAAAGTTAGAAACACTGACGATAAACCATGAGTATGGGTCAGAAGACAGATGCGGTGGACCCAGAATCGCACGGTTTTCAGTAATGAAATGATTACAGAAACACTGTAAACAACAGTGTTATTGAAGTCATAGAAATGGTCAAGAGAAAGGTGAGAGACTATGAAGACAAGAATAAGTGAGATTCGAAAAGGGACTGAACAGAACGCGAAGCATTCTGAAAAGCGCAGATGGCGGACCGGCCACTCCCGGAATCACGTTGGTGAAACTAAACACCAACGATGAGATTTCAAAGGGGCTTCCTCAGTGGCCCAGTGGTTAAGAATCTGCCTTACAACGCAGAGAACACAGGTTTGAGCCCTGGTCTGGGATGATTCCACATGCCCCAGAGCAGCTAAGCCCGAGCGCTGCAACAGCTGAACCGGAGTGGACAATCAGAATTTTCTGTGGCACGTGGAAAAAAAGATCCTACAGGCCGCAACTAAAACCCAATACAGCTACATAAATAAATAGGTATTTTTAAAAGGTAAGGTTTAAGAGACAAAAATAGGAAGAAGCTGAAATAAAAAGATTGTTGAAGCCATTTCTAACTGTTGGAGATCTGGTTGTGGGTACTTGTCTGTTCTTCGATTCTTTGGCATATTAAATAAAGCCAGTGTTTTCAATAATTGGACTTCCCTGGTGGCTCAGCAGTAAAGAATCCGCCTTCAATGCAGGAGACCCAAGTTCCATCCTCAGGTGAGGAAGATCCCCTGGAGGAGGAAATGGCTGCCCACTCCTGCCTGGAGAATCCCATAGACAGAGGCACCTAGGGGGCTACAGTCCATGGGGTCGCAGTCGACTGAGTGGCTGACACTTTACTTCAGACAACCTTTGGCTGAGAAACCCCTCTCAGCTCCAGTGTCCTCATTAGAAAAATGATCATGCTAGCTATAACGAGCATACAGACTTGGGAAGGTTAAATGCTATCAGCTTTATAATGTACCTGGAACATAGCAGATACTGGACAAAGGTCAGCTTTTGAACCACCTTGTCCATTAATTTTTTTCTAATGTCTTCTTTTCAAGGAGAAAATATTAGCATACAGAATACATCAGAGTGTCTGACATTGTCAGTAAGTATTTGTTGAATATTTGGATCTGGCTTGTTTTACAATCAAGGAGAGAGGTTCACAGTCCATTGGAGAAGATTAAGGAAGACTGTTTTCATGAAAAG
The DNA here is from genome assembly GCF_019923935.1 of Bubalus bubalis. Taxonomy (NCBI): domain Eukaryota; kingdom Metazoa; phylum Chordata; class Mammalia; order Artiodactyla; family Bovidae; genus Bubalus; species Bubalus bubalis. Next base: position 705,551 of record NC_059171.1, on the reverse strand, counting down.
AATGTTTTTATCATAAAAAAGCAGAAAGCAGATTTCTTTCTTTTTTTTTTTTGCTTTGCTGTGAAGCATTATAATTCATGTTTTTAGGAACTCAAAAAAGCATGAAATAGAATCAGTCATTCAGAAAATAATCATTGAATACCTGCAAAGCACATTACACCTGTGCATAAAATTGTAAGGTTTCCCTGAGGGCAAGGGGCTGAGGTTCTCCTAGCAATAGTGCTCCTGTTTTCCCCAAGTTCCCTTATGCCCAACCAGTCTTTTTTTTCAGATTTATTTTTAATTCAACCACTCTTGACATTTTAAAAGGATTTTTGATACCTTTTCTGTTGTCTTCCAGCAAATTTTATTGTTCTTCACCTGTGAATTGTCCAGTGGTAAAATATATATTATATATATATATATATGCATGCTGGGAAGACTCTTGAGAGTCCCTTGGACTGCAAGGAGATCCAAGCAGTCCATCCTAAAGTGAATCCATCCTGAATATTCACTGGAAGGACTGAAGCCGAAGCTTCAATACTTTGTGCACCTGATGTGAAGAGCCAACTCACTGGAAAAGACCCTGATGCTGGGACGGATTGAAGGTGGGAGGAAAAAGGGACGACAGAGGATGAGATGGTTGGGTGGCATCACCGACGAAGAGTCGGACGCGACTTAGCAACTGAACAACAGCAATATACTTTGTAGCTCTTCCTTAAATACACCAGGTTTTCAAATGTCCTCATTTATAAAAGAGCTTGTAGTACATCTTGTGTTAGCTCAGATATTTGACAGCTGTGAGCACTGTTAGAGACTTTGGCAGAGGCTTATCCCGTAGCAGTGCTTGGGCTTGTCTGACTGATACCTTCCTTCTTGTCTGAGAATTTTCTATTAAATATCTCGTTTCTATACCTGCAGGGCTGATGTGTCAAATAAAGCAGGTGTTTCAGCCTGAGACATTGTGAAATGTCAGGGTCTGTTTGTTATTGGCGAATTGGAATAACAGGGGTGAATGATTTATTGCATGTTCTCAGAAAATCACCTTGAACAACTAAAGTAAACATAAAGCCAAATCACATGATATTATATACAGAGCTGAAAATGCATGTGAATGTAATACACCAGTTCCTGAATAGGTTTTGTGTTTAAACAGAGGTGATCAGACAAAATAGCCTCTCTCGGGTCAGCATTAAAATTCGAAAGTCAGGAAATAACCAGATCAGTTTTCGTACAAATAAAATTTGAGAACCGATTTTATCTAAAAGTATTTTAAAAGGATCATATATACTTTTGAAGGAAATAAAACCTGTTTTAGGTATCTTGTAGGGAGAGCTTGGAGAGGTTAGATAGGAAGAAATGGCAGAGGGTGCAGAGGATAGTAGTCAGTCAGAGGTCTCAGAGACGAGAATAATATTGCGGAAAGAAGACTCATTGTATTGGGATGAGGTGAGAAACCAGTATTGACAGGTTGAGCGGAGCTGACACGTGGAGAGCCCCGTGAACAGTTCAGGCTTAATTTGGTAGATAGGGAAGGAAAGAAATTAACTTAAAATTTGGAGTTGGAGGGTAACTTTGAGATCCATGTAGTTCAACCCATTGAGAGGACAGGGAAGGCTCTCCAGCCATGCGGTTGAGGGTTGACCAGCATCCACGTCACAGACAGAGCTCTCCCTGTTTCAGAAAGCTCCTTCGTGGGCTTCGCTGGCGGCTCAGTGGTAAAGAATCCGCCTGTCAGTGCAGGAGGTACGGGTTCGATCCCTGAGCCAGGAAGATCCCACATGCCTTGGAGGAGCTAAGCCCCTGCACCGCAGCTCCTGGGTCTGTGCCCCGGAGCCCGCGAGCCGCAGCTCCTGAAACCGGGCACCTCCAGCCCTTGCTCGGCAATGAGAAGCCCCCCCGCGACGAGAAGCCCTGCACCGCAGCTGGAGCCCCGCTCACCGCAACTAGAGAACGGCCTGAGCAGCAGGAAGACCCGGCCACAAATAAAATTTTTAAAAAGGGAAAGTTCTTTCATGAGTTGGAATCTGTCTTCTTGTGGGCATTTAGGACACTCTTAGCCCCCGTCTGTATGGCAGCCCTTCAGATATTTGAAGACAGCCCCTTCCAGTTTGTGAACAGAGGAGAGATGTGATGAATGTGGTATTTACAGGATTGTCAGTTACTGTAAAGATGCAGAGATCTGAGTGACAGCTGAAATGTTCGCCTGCTGTGGGTCGGGGATGGGGCTTCACACGCCTGCAAACCGTCGTGGCGTGGTTCTCCCCGGGTTGCACACAGGACAAGCAAGCATGGCCGTGACCTCGAGCTGTCTCTGCAGGCACAGCCGAGCCATCTTCCCCTCCCTCCTCCCATCCTTTCTTCCCTCCTTTCTCTCCTCCTTCCCTTCCTCTCTCCCTCCCTCTGTCCCTCTTTCCCCACCCCTCCTCCCTGTTATTTCATTCTTCCTTTGTTTCAAATACTTTTCTTCTGTCATAGTAGTTAAGTAGCACAACAGCTAAATCTCTCAGGCTTTGGAGTCAGTCTTAGATTGAATTCCAGCTTTTTCGTCTGCTCCGCATGTGATGAAAGGCAAGTTATTTAACCTTTCTAGTTACTTAACCTTTCGTTTTCAATGCGGTGAAAAGAAACACCTGTCTTGTAGGATTAATATCAGGCTTAAATGGAAGAGACATATGCAAATCACCTGAGGAAAGCAGTCACTCAATGGAAGAGCTTTTATTGGAAAAAAAAGGAAGCCGTGAAAAGCGTCTGCTGCAATCAGCCAGTCAGTCAATAACTACGTGTTAGGGCTCTCCAGAGCAGCAGGGCCAGCGGAATGTGTCTAAACACAGAGAATGATTTATCATGAGGAATTGGTTTGCATGCTTGTGGAATCTGAGGAGTCCTGAGATCTGCGGTCAGCAAGCTGGAGGCCCAGGAGAGCTGGCGGTGTTGGTTCCCATCTGAGACCTTGCAGGCTCGAGACCCAAGAAAGGCTCGTGTAAGTTTTGAGCCTGATGTTCCAATCAAGGCAGTTAGAAGAGGCTCCTTTCCGTTCTATTCAGCTCTCTAATCAATCGCACAAGGACCAACCTTTGGGAAGGCAATCCGCTTTACTTGGTCTGTGGATTCAAACGTTCATCTCATGCAGAAACACCCTCCCTAACAATCTCCGAATAATATTTGATCCCATATCTGGGCACCCCATGGACCAGTCAAGTTGACACATAAAATTAACCATCACACGTGTGTATTTCTAGGAAATAAGAAGTTCTGCAAAGAGAAATAAAACAGAATAAGGGAAGAGGGTGATGGGGAGTGCTATTTTAGATAGGGGAGTCGTCTGTCTCAGGTGCTTTGAAAGGTGTGTCTCCAGTAAGACTGGGCTAAATGAGCACGTAGCTCACTCTGATTAATGTCAACTCTGAATGCAATTGAAATGAACCCTTGTTCCTCTTCCAGTAGATGGACAACTTATAACATTAATATGACAGGTAACTACTGACCACTCGGGTTGCATTATATGAGGATATCTTCCATGGTGCTGGTAGCCTACTATGATGGAAGAGGCAACCAAACTGACTATACCCGGGGTCTAGTCCTGGCTTTTCCATTGTAACCACTTCTCTCTCTGAACTTCAGTTTCATTTTCTGAAAATTAAACACCTTCATGGCTCCCCACTAGAATGTTATGAGAATCAGAATATGCCAATGTACTGAAAAACTCTCTCTGAGCCACTGAGCTCTTAGCAAATGTGAAATGCTGTTCAGTTCAGTTGCTCAGTCATGTCCAACTCTTTGCAGCCCCATGGAGTGCAGCACGCCAGGCTTCCCTGTCCATCACCAACTCCCAGAGCTTACTCAAGCTCACGTCCATCGAGTCGGTGATGCCATCCACTCTGTCGTCCCCTTCTCCTCCCGCCTTCAATCTTTCCCAGCATTAGCTGACTCATTTTCCAATGAGTCAGCTCTTCCCATCAGGTGGCCAAAGTATTGGAGTTTCAGCTTCAACATCAGTCCTTCCAATGAACACCCAGGACTGATTTCCTTTAAGGTGGACTGGTTGGATCTCCTTGCAGTCCAAGGGACTCTCAAGAGTCTTCTCCAACACCGCAGTTCAAAAGCATCAATTCTTTGACGCTCAGCCTTCTTCACAGTCCAACTCTCACATCCATACATGACCACAGGAAAAACCATAGCCTTGACTAGAAGGACCTTTTTTGACAAAGTAATGTCTCTGCTTTTAATATGCTGTCTAGGTTGGTCATAACTTTCCTTCCAAGGAGTAAGTGTCTTTTAATTTCATGGCTGCAATCACCATCTGCAGTGATTTTGGAGCCCAGAAAAATAAAGTCTGACACTATTTCCCTATCTATTTGCCATGAAGTGATGGGACCAGATGCCATGATCTTCGTTTTCTGAATGTTGAGCTTTAAGCCAACTTTTTCACTCTCCACTTTCACTTTCATCAAGAGGCTTTTTAGTTCCTCTTCACTTTCTGCCATAAGGGTGGTGTCATCTGCTCATCTGAGGTTATTGATATTTCTCCCTGCAGTCTTGATTCCAGCTTGTGCTTCATCCAGCCCAGTGTTTCTCATGATGTACTCTGCTGCTGCTGCTGCTAAGTCGCTTCAGTTGTGTCCGACTCTGTGCGACCCCATAGGCAGCAGCCCACCAGGCTCCCCCGTCCCTGGGATTCTTCAGGCAAGAACACTGGAGTGGGTTGCCATTTCCTTCTCCAATGCATGAAAGTGAAAAGGGAAAGTGAAGTCGCTCAGTCGTGTCCGACTCTTAGCGACCCCACGGACTGCAGCCCACCAGGCTCCTCTGTCCATGGGATTTTCCAGGCAAGAGTACTGGAGTGGGGTGCCATCGCCTTCTCTGCATATAAGTTAAATAAGCAGGGTGACAATATACAGCCTTAACATACTCCTTTCCCAATTTGGAACCAGTCTGTTGTTCCATGTCTAGTTCTAACTGTTGACCTGAATACAGGTTTCTCAGGAGTCAGGTCAGGTGGTCTGGTATTCCCATCTCTTTCAGAATTTTCCACAGTTTATTGTGATCCACACAGTCAAAGGCTTTTGCATAGTCAATAAAGCAGAAATAGATGTTTTTCTGGAACTCTCTTGCTTTTTCAATGATCCAATGGATGTTGGCTATTTGATCTCTGGTTCCTCTGCCTTTACTAAATCCAGCTTGAACATCTGGAAGTTCATGGTTCACGTGTTGCTGAAGCCTAGCTTGGAGAATTTTGAGCATGACTTTACTAGCGTGTGAGATGAGTGCAGTTGTGTGGTAGTTTGAACATTCTTTGGCCTTGACTTTCTTTGGGATTGGAATGAAAACTGACCTTTTCCAGTCCTGTGGCCACTGCTGAGTTTTGCAAATTCACTGGCATATTGAGTGCAGCACTTTCACAGCATCATCTTTTAGGATTTGAAATAGCTCAACTGGAATTCCATCACCTCTACTAGCTTTGTTCATAGTGATGCTTCCTGAGGCCCACTTGACTTCACATTCCAGGATGTCTGGCTCTAGGTGAGTGATCACACCATCATGATTATCTGGGTCATGAAGATCTTTTTTGTGTAGTTCTTCTGTGTATTCTTGCCACCTTTTCTTAATATCTTCTGCTTCTGTTAGGTCCATACCATTTCTTTCCTTTATCGAGCCCATCTTTGTGTGAAATCTTCCCTTGGTATCTCTAATTCTGTTGAAGAGATCCCTAGTCTTTCCCATTCTATTGTTTTCCTCTGTTTCTTTGCATTGATCACTGAGGAAGGCTTTCTTATCTCTCCTTGCTATTCTTTGGAACTCTGCATTCAGATGCTTATATCTTTCCTTTTCTCCTTTACTTTTCACTTCTCTTCTTTTCACAGCTCTTTGTAAGGCCTCCTTCCTCAGACAGCAATTTTTCCTTTTTGCATTTCTTTTTCTTGGGGATGGTCTTGATCCCTGACTCCTGTACAATGTCACGAACATCCATCCATAGTTCATCAGGCACTCTATCTATCAGATCTGGTCCCTTAAATCTATTTGTCACTTCCACTTTATAATTGTAAGGGATTTAGGTCATACCTGAATGGTCTAGTGGTTTTTTCCTACTTTCTTCAATTTAAGTTTGAATTTGGCAATAAGGAGTTTATGATCTGAGTCACAGTCAGCTCCCGGTCTTGATTTTGCTGACCATGTAGAGCTTCTCCATCTTTGGCTGCAAAGAATATAATCAATCTGATTTCGGTGTTGACCATCTGGTGATAATCCATGTGTAGAGTCTTCTCTTATGTTGTTGGAAGAGGGTGTTTGCTATGACCAGTGTGTTCTCTTGGCAAAACTCTGTTAAAATGCTATTAACTCTTAAAAAAAAAAAAAGAAAAAACTAACTTCAAGTCAGTCTTGGAAGCAACTCTTGATTTGGAAACTTGAGTTCAACCTTACTGGAGATTTATGTGAAAAATTACTCTGTGACCACAGTTTCGCTTCAGATGTCTTGGTTAATGAATGGCTCAGCCAGATGTTTTACTAGCGGCATCAAGAAAAGCGACTGAGAGGCACTAAATGGAGCAGACCAGTCGTGGTGAAAACGATCATGAGATTTTCTGAGTGCATACTATGATAATGTGAATAAAAATAGCTCCTGCTCCCCTTTCATTTAGCTTTACCTCTGGCATCGGAAAATATTAATATCAAGGAAGACAAGCAAGCATGATACAATCACCCTGATCCCGAAATAACCACAGTCTGGTTTTCCAGTGTGGTAGTTCATCAGAGCAAGAGGAAAGACCACATTTAACTGAGCCATCATGGTCTATTTTTCTAGGGCTCTACTGTATGTTTGAATTATGTGAACAGAGGAATTCATTTTAACAAGACCATTCGGCGTGGCTTACATTTATTAGTGTGCTATATGCCAAGACGTCAGCCAGACAAACGCCATAAAAATATATGGCACAAATCCCTCACTTCTTAAAGAGTTCAGTGTAGTCAGAGACAGAGAAATGGAAACAAATTACAATAGCCTGGCGTTCTGAGTACAACAAACCGTGTGTACTAATGCAGAGGCCATCAGGAGGAGCAGGTAATGGACCCATCTGAGGGCTGCTGCAAGAGCTTCTCGAAGCGGATGAAGTGTAACCTGGGCTTTGGAGGATGAATAGGACTTTACCTGGCAGGAAAAAGCTGCTTCCGTTAATTCTCCCCTTTCTATTTTGAAGAGTTGGTGAATACCCTTCTCCATAAAAACGTTGTAAATATTTCTATATTAGTCATAACTGGATCTTTAATTTTATGTCATTAGAGCAAAAGGAACACTCTAAAAAGAAATGTTTAAATTTGGTAATTTCATACCATTCTAACTAAAGTGACACTCCCCTCCCCCCGAATTCCACTACTCTTTGTATCATTCTGCTTATTTCTATAGATCAGATCAGATCAGTCGCTCAGTCGTGTCCGACTCTTTGCGACCCCATGAATCGCAGCACGCCAGGCCTCCCTGTCCATCACCAACTCCCGGAGTTCACTGAGACTCACGTCCATCGAGTCAGTGATGCCATCCAGCCATCTCATCCTCTGTCGTCCCCTTCTCCTCTTGCCGCCAACCCCTCCCAGCATCAGAGTCTTTTCCAATGAGTCAACTCTTCGCATGAGGTGGCCAAAGTACTGGAGTTTCAGCTTTAGCATCAGTCCTTCCAAAGAAATATAAACCTCTTTTAAAAATATGAAATTATTTTGTTCTGTTAGTCTGTTTTCTCTAACCAAGAACTTAAACTGCTGGAAGGTAGGAATTTAATTGTATTCCTGGTTGCTCAGAATAGGGCTTGGGATATAGTAAAATTTGGGGCTTTCCTGGTGGCTCAGAGGTTAAAGCGTCTGCCTGGAATGCGGGAGACCGGGGTTTGATCCCTGGGTCAGGAAGATCCCCTGGAGAAGGAAATGGCAATCCACTCCAGTACTCTTGCCTGGAGAATCCCATGGAGGGAGGAGCCTGGTAGGCTACAGTCTATGGGGTCACAAAGAGTCGGACACGACTGAGCAACTTCCCTCACTCACTCACTCATAGTAAATTTTAAATAAATAAATGTATTTCATAGGGAAATTAGTTAATATGAAATTAATATACATAGGTTTTGTGTAGACTGATTTAATACTAATTCAAACTCCCTGGATTAACTGGTATTCTCAACATAAAATTTTCTTGTGATGTCAGTAACACAGTAAAATCGGTGTACAATTACTGTGAAAGGGACACTTTTTATGCGGGCCTCTTAAGTGCTCATTGGAAAAGACTGATGCTGGGAGGGACTGGGGGCAGGAGGAGAAGGGGACGACAGAGGATGAGATGGCTGGATGGCATCACCGACTCGATGGACGTGAGTCTGAGTGAACTCCGGGAGCTGGTGATGGACAGGGAGGCCTGGCGTGCTGCGATTCATGGGGTCGCAAAGAGTCGGACACGACTGAGCGACTGAACTGAACTAAGTGCTACGTGCATTCATTTGGGAGAGGAGAAAGTTCTGGACAGTGACGCGTGCAAGCGGCACATGCTAGCTGTGGCCGCAGCAGGGGCGAGTGGTAGGGGACACAGATTCGCGTTGGAGACTGTCCCCTGCTTTCTAAGCTGATGCGATAGGTACACTGCTGAAGTCCGTGTGGTGGTGGTGGTGGTTTAGTAGCCAAGTTGTGTCCAACTCTTGGGACTCCATGGACCACAGCCCGCCTGCCTCCTCTGTCCCTGGGATTCTCCAGGCAAGGGTATTGGAGGGGGTTGCTATTTCCTCCTCCAGGGATCTTCCCAACCCAGGGATTGAACCTGGGTCTCCTGTGTTGCAGGCAGATTCTTTACCATTTGAACCACTGGGATTCATGTCTTACCTGGGTTCAGATCAAAGCTTTGCCTCTGCCCTGGGTGGTACTCTGGGCAAATCACACAGCCCATGTATTTCATACTTTCCAGCTGCAAATGGGACTGATAATAATGACGCATGTCTTATAGAGCTCTTGTGGGGACTGAGCAGGTGAGCATCGAGGGCTCACGATGGCCATGACTTCCAGATACAGAATTGTTTGTTAGTTTCTTCCCGCCTCATCAGGCACCTCCGCAGGTGTTGAACATAATGGGAATTATTTCTTCTGAGTCAAACGGTGACATTCAAGGTATTGTTTTTATTTGTGATATGGCCCTTGAAGCTCAGTCAGTAAAGAATCTGCCTGCAATGCAAGAGACCCAGGTTCGATTCCTGAGTCAGGAAGATCCCCTGGAGGCGGGCATGGCAACCCACTCCAGTATTCTTGCCTGGAGAATCCCATGGACAGAGGAGTCTGGCCAGCTACAGTCCATGGGGTCGAAAGAGTCAGACATGATTTAGTGACTAGACCACCAAGCACCGCCACCAGCCCATACATTGGGTGCTTTCCTTCAGTTGTGATCAGCTGTCTACCTTTTTTTTGGTACTGTCTGTATTTTCAGAATTGCATTGTAGATAAAGTTTACATTAAGCCAAGAACTGAATTAAAATACAGTTCAAGTTCATTTCCTCTGCTCCTTTGCTTTAATTTTAAATACAATATTGAAGGTAAGAAGAATTTATTTTTATTTAAAATAATAAATTGAACTAATTTCAGTTTGGGGCCATCGTGAATGAAATTGCTGTGAGCATCCGTGCACAGTTTCTTGTGTGTTTGTTAGTTTTCACTGCTCTGGAATAAGTATCCTTGGGTGTAATTGCTGGGTTGTATGGTAATTTCACGTACTTGTTTCTGTCTTTATTCCTGGCTGCTCTGGGTTGCTCTTGCTCTGCGTGGCTTTCTCTAGCTGCAGGGAGCAGGGTCTCCTCTCGTGGTCCACAGGCCTCCCTTTGCAGGGGCTCCTTTGGTTGCCAAGCACAGATCTCGGGCAGCTGGCTTCAGCAGCTCTGGCACACGAGCTTAGCTGCCCTACAGTGTGTGGAATGGAGAAGGCAATAGCACCCCACTCCAGTACTCTTGCCTGGAGAATACCATGGACGCAGGAGCCTGGTGGGCTGCAGTCCATGGGGTCGCTGAGGGTCGGACACGACTGGGCGGCTTCACTTTCCCTTTTCACTTTCATGCATTGGAGAAGGAAATGGCAACCCACTCCAGTGTTCTTGCCTGGAGAATCCCAGGGACGGGGGAGCCTGGTGTGCTGCCGTCTATGGGGTCGCACAGAGTCGGACACGACTGAAGCGACTTAGCAGCAGCAGTAGCAGCAGCGTGTGGAATCTTCCCAGACCAGGAATCGAACCCGTGTCTCCTGTAATGGCAGGCATCCTCTTAACCACCGGACCAACAGGGAATTTCTAGGTATACTTTTAAAAGAAACTGCCAAACTGTTTTCTGCGTGGTTATACCATTTCATAGTCCCGTGAGCAATGTGTGAGTGGTGCCATTTCTCTACCCACTTGCCAGCATTCGTTGTTATCACTGTGTTTTATTTTAGCCGTTTGGATAGGTGTGTATAGTGAAATTTCATTGTGATTTTAATTCGTATTTACCTGATAGTTAATGATGTTGAACATATTTTCATGTGCTTATTTGCCATCTGAACAAGGTATACAAATGGCATATCTTTGATGAAATATTTGTTCAGATTTTACCCATTTGCTAATTGGATTGTTTGGTTTTATTTGCTAGTGAGTTTTGAGGTTTCTTTATATAGTCTAGATACTAATCCTTTGTTGAATGTGTGGTTTACAAATATTTCTCCTAGCCTATAGCTTGTCTGTTCATCTTCACATGAGCTTTCACACAGCAAAAGTATTTTATATTGATGGAGTCCAGTTGATCAAATTTTCTTTTTATGTGTTTGTATTTTTGGTATTAATGCTAAGAACTCCTCTTTGAGCCATACATTCCAATGACTTTGTCCTAATTTTTTACTTAAAGCTTTATGATTTCACTTTTTTACCTCTAAATTGATGATCTGCTTTGAATTAATTTTGGTATAAAGCATACAGTTTAGGTCAAGTTTTCTTTTTCTTTCTTTTGCATGCATATTAATTGTTCCAACACCATCTGTTGAAGTACTTTTGAACATTGGTATAAAAATCACTATATGATTTTTAAATCACATTTAGATTTAAAATCATATTGTTCAGCATATTTGTATGGGTCTGTTTTTGGCTTTTCTCTTTTTCGCTTATGTATGTGTCTATCTCTCTGAAATACCCACTAGTTAAATATAGCAAGCAGTCTTAATGTCTGGTAAAATGATTCTTTCCACATAATTCTTCATCAAGATTGTCTTAACTATTCTAGGGTCTGTGCCTTCTTATGTAAATTTTAGAATAAGCTTGTCTATGTCTTAAAAAAAGTTTTCTGGAATTTTGATAGGAATGGCATTAAACCTATCGATCAGTTTGGGGTAGCTGGCATCTCTACCATGTTCAGCCTTCCTGTCCATGAATATGGTAGACCTCTCCATTGATTTGCATCTTCTTTGGCTTCTTCTATCAATAGCATAATTTTTACCACACAGGTCTTGCACATGTTGTAAGTATATACCTAAATACTTCATTATCTGTGGAGTAATTATAAATAGTATTAAATTTATTATTTTTGCATCTGAGTGAACACAAATTGTACCTCATTGTGATCTTGATTTTTTTTTATTACCGTGATCACCAGTGTAGTTAAACATTCTCTTTTATCACTTATTAATCTTATGTATATATCTCCATTCTCTTACATATTTATTCATTTTTTTATGTATTCTTCATGTGGATTCTTTTTCAGTTTTTTATATTGCACATATCTTTTCCCACTTGTAGCTTATCTTTTTATATTATTTAAGGTGTTTTTTTGATGAACAGCTTACAAATTTTAATATCATTAGATATGTCAATCTTCTAATTTCTATTCAATTAATTTTATATCTTATTTTGGAGATATCTAGAATTTTTATCTCCAGTGAAAATAACTTTAATGAGCTAAATTAACAGATCATTTTTATTGGAAACAATTTTAAAATGGAAAATACCAGTATTAATATTCCTCTTCCAAATAAGTACAGAAACTGTTCTCTAAGACCCTATCTACAATGTACCCAAACAATTAAAATTTTTTTTAGTTAAAAAGGAAAATAATATCTCCAATAGTTTTGGAATAAAAAGAAAACTACGTTTCATTTCAGGAAAGTTTCCCCATAAAAAGTGAGGGGCATAGATTCTTAAAGCTTCTGCATTTGGCTATTAAAGAAGAGAGATTTGGTGCCCAAACTGTAATATATAAACCTTGGGTTGAGCTGTATTGTTTGGCTACATAATCAGCACCTGAGTATTCCTTGGCAAACACACGTTTTCCCCATTTGGTAAAAGGATCTAGGTATTCCACGAAAATGGAAAAAAACAAAACAAAACCACGAGATCCTTTTACTAAATGTGGCCTGTGGATACAGAGCTATATATGAAACTGCTTACCCTAACCATAATAGGTCAACTGTTTGCCCTCCAGGAAAAAACATATCCGATTTATTTATGAAGACTTCTTTATTTTGTTTTTCATTACATATATTATAATTTTTTGTCTTATTGTCATTTTAATGTTTCAAAATGTTGACATGGACATACACACACATATACACTCACACAAAATATTCATGATCTCCAGTCCTAATGTGAAAAATCAGCAAAAATAAGAGACATTAGTTATATAAGAGCCAACAAAGGTCTGTCTAGTCAAGGCTATGGTTTTTCCAGTGGTCATGTATGGATGTGAGAGTTGGACTGTGAAGAAAGCTGAGCGCCAAAGAATTGATGCTTTTGAACTGTGGTGTTGGAAAAGACTCTTGAGAGTCCCTTGGACTGCAAGGAGATCCAACCAGTCCATCCTAAAGGACCTTAGTCCTGGGTGTTCATTGGAAGGACTGATGCTGAAGCTGAAATTCCAATACTTTGGCCACGTGATGCAAAGAGCTGACTCATTGGAAAAGCCCCTAATGCTGGGAGGGATTGGGGGCAGGAGGAGAAGGGGACGACAGAGGATGAGATGGCTGGATGGCATCACCAACTCCATGGATATGAGTTTGGGTAAACTCTGGGAGTTGGTGATGGACAGGGAGGCCTGGCGTGCTGCAGTCCATGGGGTCACAAGAGTTGGACACGACTGAGTGACTGAACTGAAGCCATTCTTTGGGAAACACAAACTACAGTAAGCAAAGCTTCTAAACATACTGACAGCATTGTGGCCTTTTAAGGATTCTTAAACACATTAAGATATTCTAGTGTTCTCACTTTGTAAGGGGTGGTTTTCACCTCATCCAGTGCGGACGTACCTTGTAGCAGACAACTGCCATCTTTGTTGCAGACTTCTGTTAGCCCTTTGCATCTTGCCCGCAATCTCTGTGGGCTTAGACTCACCCTGAGGGCAAAGCTCAGGGTGCTACCAGTCCAGCCACTGGGCATCCTTTTCTCAGTCTGTATTCTGAAGCTTGATTTAAGTAAATGAAGTACTGAAATGAGTTCCAGGGATAAAATCTAATAGTCACATGGACACAATATGTAAAAGGATTTGAATTGGGGGAAGTTCTCGAGCTCTTCCAACTTTCTTCTTCCACAAACCCTTCCTATTTTAGCACAAGCCTGCGTCTTTCTGAGATTAAATGGCCCTGACTTTTCCTTGAATCCAGGAAGCCCGTGTTTTTTTCTCTTATTGCTTCCTCTCGCTCAGACTTATCAGAGCAGGAGAGCCGCGCTCTGCTTCCTGGCCGCCTTCCCATCCCTGCTGACCCTCCTGCATGGGTGTTGCTGAGATCTTTCCTGGAAAGAATCTGCACACTAAAACCCAAAGCTGGATGCTCTTGCACAGACACTGCTTTTTCAAATATGCAGAAGGCTTGAGTTGCCAGTGTGCTGTGAACCCGCCAGTGTCTGCTAACTATTTCCAGAACATTGGCTCGGTTGCCAGGTATTACCATATTTTTTTTCTCCCCTGGTGAAAATGCATTTAAAAGAAGGGTCATAAAAATATGGTTGCTTTAATAGGAACTTTATTGTATTCTTAGCACCAAGTTACCTGAAAGACATTAAAATAGACTCATTCTTTTAAAAGTTCCAACAGTAACATGGGTGCTTTTTTGGTCTATACTTTGCAGAAGTGAAATTTTTCTGTCAAACACCGGCTATTGCTGATATTGTAATCCTGGTCGATGGCTCATGGAGTATTGGAAGATTCAACTTCAGACTGGTTCGATCTTTTTTGGAAAACCTGGTTACAGCATTTGACGTGGGCTCCGAGAAGACACGAATTGGTGCATCTTTTTTTTACATTAACAGCATGGGCTCCTAGTGTGAAACCACCAGGAAGCTTCTTAAGAAATTTCAGATTCTCTACCAAATGTTTTCCAGAATTTTAGGTTTCACTATAGGAATGTTCCCAAAAGGGCAAGTTTGCATCAATAAATATTTATTTCTACTAATTTTTGCTGTGACAATGTCACTCAATTATTGAACATATTTCAATTTTTCTGGAAAGCCAAAATCTTCTCTAACAATAATTATTTTATTATTAATAATAATTTTAAATAATAATTTAAAAGTTACTATTGGTTTAAGAATTTATCAGGTAAAAGTTTTCTTTTTATTTAAAAAGCAATTGAATCAAGTGAAATGTTTAATCAACAATTGGAAAAAGTTTTATTGTGTGAGATACTTTTTGCCAAATTCTTGCTGTGATAAAAAACAACAAAAAAGTTGTAAATCTTTGAGAAATATATCCACTTTATTATATAAAGTCTCCTAGTTTCACTTCTAAATAGCCCGTAAGGAAACTCTTTTCTTTGGGGATAAAAACAAAATACAAACACCATAGTGTATACAGAAGTCAGAATATAATGTCACACATGAAGCTTGTATGAGGTTGTATAAGCTGGTATCAATATTACCTCAATTAAAAAAATTAAATACATCTAGACCTTTTATCTACAAACATGATCAGACTTTTAAAAAATGCTAAGTTCCTGATTGGGTGCCTACTTCTAGATGTCTGGAAAATTTATACATTCCATCAGCCTCCAGGTATGTTGAAAATTCTTTAAATTGATGTCAGGAACTCACTTTGAAATTTCTCAGGGAGGCAGAGAAAAAAATGTTGCAAAACTTAGCCACCCCACCCCGCCTCAAAAAACATTGGGTGCTTCATCATTCTAGTCTCTCGAATGGTCCACTGGACCTTCAAGTAACCCTTCATTTCTGGGTGGGCTTTCTCGCCTTTCTTTTCCAGGTCTGGCTCAGTACAGTGGTGACCCCAGGATAGAATGGCACTTGAATGCCTTTAACACCAAAGATGAGGTGATCGAAGCTGTCCGCAATCTACCGTACAAGGGGGGAAATACACTCACAGGTACGCTTTCGTTCAGTCCACACTTCTGGCGGCGTGTCTTGCCAAAGAAGAGTTTTATTACTTCATTTTGTCACTGTGGATGTCTTAGCATGGTATTTTTAAAGCAAGCTAGCCTTTAAAGTTTTAGATGGCTCTTGTCTCTAACTTACATGAGAAGTCGCATGCAGAAACCTCATCCCTTTCGCTCTACAAATGTAACGTCCCAGGAAGGGCTTGGTTGAGCTGGAAGAGTACCCAGCAGTCCTTGACGCTGACAGCCTTAGTAGCCGTCTTAACCCTTTTCAATTCATTTTCCTTTCTTTTTGTACCCGTTTTCTCCTCCAGTCACCCTGTCAATTTAATAAAAACAAATTCCTACCTAAATTTTCAAGGAAAATAATTTCTTTGCCCTTACTCTGCAGTCAATAGTTATCATGAAAATATTTATGGAGCTTTGGCTCACCAGCTTTTTTGATAAATGAGTCTAGTCAGTCTTTAGCATCTGCAGCTTTGACCAACCAGGGATCAGAAAAGTGTGGGGAAAAAATTCCAGAAAGTTCCTAAAAGCAAACCTTGAATTTGTCACATGCTAGTAACTAGTGTTCTTGCCTGGAGAATCCCAAGGATGGGGGAGCCTGGCGGGCTGCCGTCTATGGGGTCGCGCAGAGTCGGACACGACTGAAGCGACTTAGCAGCAGCAGTAACTATTTACATAGCATTTGTATTGTATTAGTTATTATAAGTAATCTAGAGATGGTGCAGAGTATGCACGTAGGTTACATGCAGATACTACGTCATTTTACGTAAGAGACCTGGGCATCTGTGGGTTTGGGTGTTGTGGGGGGTCCTAGAACCAACCCTTCTGTGGATACCAAGGAACTACTGTAATGTAAGAGCATTTATATTGCAATTATCCATGGCCCAACCCCAAGGGCTTGCCTCGTGGCTCAGCTGGTAAAGAATCTGCCTGCACTGCAGGAGACCTGGGTTCGATACCTGGGTTGGGAAGATCCCTGGAGGAGGGAAAGGCTACTCACTCCAGTATTCTGGCCTGGAGAATTTGTGGACCGTACAGTCCATGGGGTCACAAAGAGTCAGACACAACTGAGCGACTTTCACTTTCAACCCCAAGGCGTTATCACAGGTTTTAACCCTTACATGCTATTTCCTTCTATAGACCCACAATGTGGATGCTCAGTTTAAACAATAGAGATGCTGTCATTGAATTTTAAATAAACCACTGAAATCCTGATCATTACTTTGCCAGTTTGAGGCGTAGTCTAACAAGTTCTTTGTTAATACAACAAAACTGTATTAAGCATGAATTGTATAACATTATTCAGCATTTCTTATTTTTGAGGGGTGAAGAATATCATACTCAAAAGTCAGGAGTTCAATTACCACTTTAGATCTCCCCTTCTACCCCCATAAAGCAGAGAATCTGTGGTTTCTTTAGATTACCATGAACAAAATGGAAAGTGTAGCCATAATATTTGAGACAGTTGTTCCTGTGAGGGTATTCTTGGTTCATTGTAAATTAGAGAGGTTTAGATTTTCTTCTCTTTTTTTTAATTTTTTATTGATTTGTTTTTTTGGCTGTGCCATGTGGCATGTAGGGTCTTAGTTCCCCAACCAGGGATCAAACTCACACCCCCTGCATTGGAAGTCGTACCCAAGGTGTAGATTTCTTGTATGCAAACCTGTCAGCATTCATTGTCTAGGAATCCATTGTTCTTTATAAATACTAGTTTCTGAAATGATGCAGTATTCATAATTTTTATTACCTGTTTTGGTGGATTTTAGTGTTTCATCAGATTCGTTAAAAAATAGTTCATTGTAAAAATGAAGATAAAATTCACATCTAATAAAAGCTCTTCTTTCTCATCTTGTGATTACGTTTTGGAGAATTGAAAGCCTTTTTATTTGAAATGATTGGCTTGTCTTTATTTTTTCTTGTTTTCTCCTAGGTCTTGCTTTGAATTACATTTTTGAAAACAGTTTTAAACCGGAAGCGGGAGCAAGGACTGGAGTGTCCAAAATTGGCATTTTAATCACAGACGGAAAGTCCCAAGATGATATCATTCCACCATCCAGAAACCTTCGTGAATCTGGTGTAGAGCTGTTTGCCATAGGTACGTGTTAATTATGGTCTTGTTTCAACAATGGACATGGACACCCAACCACTTAAAGCTGTATATAATGCAGTTCACTGAAAGCCAAGAGACCTGAGCGCTTTCCAGTCCTTTTTTAAACAAATGTATTGCGTTTAGTTGATTTACAAGGCTGTGTTAGTTTCTCGTGTACAGTAAAGTGAATCAGTTACACATGTGTGTCTATCCACTGTTTTTTAGATTCTTTCCCCATGTAGGTTATTGCAGAGTGTTGAGTAGAGTTCCCTGTATACAGTAGGTCCTTATTAGTTATCTATTGTATATATGTATAGACGACTCTCCCGATTTATCCCTTCCCTCTCCACCCCGTTGGGTCTACTCATAACCAGTCATGTGATCTGAGTCTGACTTCCTCACATTAAATATAGAAGTGGTGGAACTGAAGGATCTTACTGTGTGAGAATCTCTAGGCTGAGACACCACACATGAAGTGTTGTGAAAAGCATAAAGTGAAAAGGTTAGGTCCATAATTGTTAGCCTTTAATTAGTCAAGACTTTTCTCTTTTGAATCACTTAATAGCTATCTCTTCTCTGATAGTGTAGAGAGAAAGCAATCAAAGAATTGAGGTCTTATAGCTAAGAAAGCACAGAGTCGTAGATGTGCAGGATTATTTCTTTGAAAATAACCCTTTGTAGGTATAGGTATATGGGAAGAATACACATGGCACATGTAGAATAATGTGTAATATTTAGCTGATGCAACTTTGCTCTTGATTAAATTGTTTACATTGTCTTCGGTGATAGGAAGGCCTTCTATTTAGTAGAGACTGAAAAGAAAAAAAAAGAAACAATTCCTCTGACTCATTTCTAGATTTGTCACTCAAAGTGTGGTTCATAGCATGTTTCATTGGAGAAGTATTTGCTTATTTGCTGGATGGCAGGCGTTGTGGTGGGTGATGGAGCATACAGATGAACAAGATAAATCCTTCCAAAACAAATTCCTTCCAAGTCATGATGACCGTTTCCTCACTTTTCCATGCTCTTTACAACAGTGAAACTGTTTTGTTTGGAGAGGTGAGAGAGAGAGGGATTTGGGGCTTATTGTCTCTAGAATATTCTTAAATGAATCCAGACTTGGTTTTAACTGAATGCTATGAAAAGTATTGTTGACATTAAGCTCATTGCTTCAGCATGCATGGTGTTATTTTGTTATTGTAGACACAGATCCAACAGTGCATTTTAGAAGCTATTGTAGAAGTCTTTCAGTCGAGGAACATCAGGGAGATTTGATTGAATTTTTAGTTTTAATTTTGCTGTACTTTTGTTCAACAACAACAATCCCTACAGAAGACTTACACTAACAGGGGATTAATTTATGTGTTTACTCTCCATTCTGTGGTCTCGTTAATAACGAATGGATGAGTTAAAGTGAACGCATCCAGTCGTGATTTGGAATTTTTCTCTCTTTTTCTCTGGGAATTACCTGGAAATCAGTAGTGTTCATTTTCTTATAACCTCCTAAAGCAAATAGTTCAGAAACAATTGATGCTTTGTTACTCAGTCTGTTGAAGCTGTCAGATAAATTAAATGGCACACGGCCAGGCATCTAAGAAGTAATTACCGTTGCCTCAGGTAATCTCTCGTCCTTGCTTCCCTCTTACCTCTTTTTAACATCCGTAGATAATTGCAGTGACAAGGATTTTTAAAGAAATGTTCCTTCTCCTGGAGAAGAGAAATCTACATTTACACTCATGAAACCCAACCTTGTGTCTTTTTCATTTTTTTAAAGAATTTTTTAAAATTTATTTTTTATCAATTGACTGTTTTATTTCTTATTTTAAATTTTGGGCAAACCCCGTGGAATATGGGCTCTTATTTCCCGTCCAGGGATCAAACTCACATCCCTGGCACTGCAAGGCTGGAGGACTGCTGGGGAAGTCTCCCCCTTTTTCTAGATTCAACCGTGATATATGTCGTCTTCTGAGGTGCAGCTTGATAGGGTGATTAAAGGCATATGACTTTGGATCCAGATTGCCTGAGTGGAAGCCTTGCTGTATATTTACTGGCTGTGTTTCCTTGAGCAAGTGAATTAAGCTCTGCTCAGCTTACTTACCTGTAAAATGGGAGAAACAGTGATGCCCAACCCACAGGACTGACTGTGAGGATTACATGTGCCACTATGAGGAAAACACCGCCACGCCTGGGCGTGGGGAGCACACTTTAAGGTTAGCATCCACAGCTGCCACAGACCGCAAATTCCCTGAAGGACAAGGATTTTCTGTCTTGGTTTAAGTAAGCTAATGTTTATAGAAATTTAAGCCTGAGGTTCTGATAGTGTAGAGGACTGGTTTAATTCCTATTGCTTCTGCAACATTTATGAAAGACAGAAGTCAGTTTCATCAATACAACCTCCAAAACCCGGGTCTCCTGCATTGCAGGCAGATTCATTACTGTCTGAGCCACCGCGGAAGCCCAAGATGGGCTGAAGAAAGTTAAGATTTAGTAATCTGGGGACTTCCCTGGGGGTGCAGTTGATAAGAATCCACCTGCCTGTGCAGGGGACACGGGTTTGATCCCTGGTCGGGGAAGATTCCGCATGCCCCAGAGCCCTGAGCCCCCTGATGCAAATACTGGAGCCCATGTGCCTAGGGCCTGGGCACCAAGTGGAGCCCCACCAGGCGAAGCCCGTGTACCAGATCGGGAGTGGGCTCCTCTGTCCACAACCAGGGAAGCCCGTGTACCAGCTGGAGCGTGGGCTCTGCTCTCCACGGCCAGAGAAAGCCCGCGTGCAGCAACGGAGACCCAGTGCAGCCAAAAATACCTGACTGACTAAATAAGTAAAGCGGTGTGTCCGTGTCCAAATAAAGAAAAAAAGATTTAATCGTTTAATCATTTGAAAGGGACTTTTAAGAAACAATCTGCCGGGAGACGTGCCTCTTGCGAGACAAGGCGCGTTGGTCGGGGTGCGGGTCTCAGCGTAGAGTACCATCACTAGGAGGCTCCCGGCCGCGCCTCCCGCGGGGCTTGACCCTCCGACCCTCCCTGTCGTCCCCAACGCAGGGGTGAAAAACGCGGATGAGAAGGAGCTGCAGGAGATCGCCTCCGAGCCGGACAGCACGCACGTGTACAACGTGGCCGAGTTCGACCTGATGCACACGGTTGTGGAGAGCCTCACGAGGACCGTGTGTTCGAGGGTGGAGGAGCAGGACCGCGAGATCAAAGGTACGCCAGCCTCTGCCCTCTGGGGCGTCCCTCGGGGCGGAGAATGGCCTGTGGTCTCTTCCTCCTGACTTTCCCAGCAGCGCTGTGTGCTTCCACGCTCCGGATCGTCCGAGTGGACAGGGGACATATGGGGCGGGGGGCGGAGGGGGTTTGGGGGTGGGGTGGGGGTGTTGGGGGGGCGGTGAGGGGGTACTTTAAATCACCGGATAGTTGTTTCCATGCTGCTGCATGTAGACCATCACGCTTCTTTGTTTTTAATTAAATGTCGGACTTTGAGATAATTAAACATCCACATGAAGTTGTAAGAAATGTATAAAGAGTGTGTGGTATCTTACTGGTTCTCTCAATGGTGACATATTGCAAAGCCACAGTATGATGTCACAGGCAGGAAATTCACATTGGTCGAGTCAAGATACAGAATGTTCCTGTGGCAGGATCATTTCTACTGTCCTTCTCCAGTTGTATTCCCTCCCTGCCCCAACCTCTTTCTAACCGCTGGCCAGCATGGGTCTGTTCTCCCTCTCTAAATGCTTGTCATTTTGGAAATGTTAAATAAATGGAATTACATAGTATGTAAACTTTTGGAATTGGTGTTTTTCACTCAGGATGATTTCCTGGAGGCTCATCCAAGCTGTTGCATGTCCATAGTTCTTGGTTTTATTGCTGCATCACGTTTCATGTTATGGATGCACCACAGTTTGCTTAACCATTCACACATCGAAAGACAGCTGAATTCTTTCCATTTTTGGCTGTTACCAAAAAAAAAAAAAAAAAAAAAAGCAGCTATGAACATTCATGTGTAGGTTCTTGTACGAACATAAGTTTTCATTTTTCTGGGATGATGCTCAGGAGTGCGACTGCTTCATCACATTACGTGTTTAGTGTAGTTTAGCCTAAGAGACTGCCAGACTGTCCTCCCCCGTGGCTGCCGCATTCAGCATTCCCGCGAGCACCGTGTAAGTGACCCTGTTTCTATGCTCGTCATTAACGTTGCTGTTACGGTTTTTTATTTTGGCCATTCTGATCGGCATGGAGTGCAATCTCATTGTGGTTTTAATGTTCATTTTCCCGATGACTAATGAAGTTGAACATCTTTCCTATGCTTTTTTCCCTATTTTTTAAGATTCAAATATTTTTAAAATGTCTTTACCACTTTGTGTTGGTTTCCGCCATAAAGCAGCGCAAGTCAGCCTCGACTGTGCTCTCGCCTCTGCCCTGACCTCCCTCGCGTCCCCGCCCTCCAGGTTGTCCCAGGGCCCAGACGGGCTTCTAGTGCAGAGGTTCCTCACCTGCCCTGCTCTCACCCCCGGTGTGTGCTGGGGCTCCTGATGCAGCAGCAGATCCTCACCTGCCCTGCTCTCACCCCGGGTGTGTGCTGGGGCCACTGCTCTCTCCAGTCGTCCCAGACTCTCCCTTGCCCACTGTGTCCACAAATCCGTTCTCTACCTCTGTGTCTCCATTCCGTCCCCGCAGATAGGCTCATCAGTGTTGTTCTGGATCCTGTGTGCGTGTGTTAACGCATGTTTCATGTGCTATTTTGCCTCTGTATATCCTGAAATGTCTGTTCATATCTTTTGCCCACTTTCTAATAGGACTCATTTTGGGGATGTGTTTTTTTTTTGTGTTCAGTTCAGTTCAGTTCAGTCGCTCAGTCATGTCCGACTCTTTGTGACCCCATGAATCTCAGCACGCCAGGCCTCCCTGTCCATCATCAACTCCCGGAGTTCACTCCGACTCACGTCCATCAAGTCGGTGATGCCATCCAGCCATCTCATCCTCTGTCATCCCCTTCTCCTGCCTCCAATCCCTCCCAGCATCAGTCTTTTTTGTGTGTTAGCTTTTAACTTTTGAGATTTGAGAATTATTTATTTTCTAGATAACGATCTGTTGTTAGATACGTGTAGATATGTGGTTTGATAACAATACGTGTGTTAGTCGCTCATTCGTGTCCGACTCTTTGCGACCCCGTGGCCTGTAGCCCTCCAGGCTCCCTGACCCTGGGGTTTTCCAGGCAGGATTGCTGGAGGGGGCAGCCATTCCCTCCTCCAGGGGATGTTCCTGACTCATGGATCGAACCCAGGTCTCCTGCCTAGCAGGCAGATTCTTTACTGTCTGAGCCACCAGGGAAGCTGATAGTCCATTCTTAGATGGTTTCTTAATATTTTCTGCCAATTTGTAGCTTACTTTTTCATCTTTTTAACAAGGTCATTTGCAGAACAAAAGTTTTTAATTTTGGCGAGGTCCAGTTGATCAATTTTTCATTTTAGGATTAGTGCTCTTGGTGTCAAGTCTAAGAACTCTTTACCTGACCTTAAATCCCAAAGAGTTTCCTTTTTATTATTTTTTCAGAAAGTTTTATATTTCACATTTAAAGTTCATTCTTTGTAAAGGATTTGAAGTTTAGTTTAAGGTTCTAACACTACTTGCTAAAAAGGCTGCATTTCTGCCGCTGAATTACCTTGTGGCTTTGTCAAGTAGCGGGTGGGCAGATTTGCATGTGTCTAAATCTGGGTTCTTTATGGTTCTATTTATTTATGTGTCTAACCCTTTTCCAGTATCATACAGTCTTGATTTACTGTAGCTACATAATAAGTCTTGAGATTGAATAGACTGAGTTCTCTCATTTGATTATCCTTTTACAAAACTGTTTTTGCTACTATGCTTCCTTATATTCCATATAAATATTAGAGTAATATTTATGTAATATACTATATAATTTATACAATAATCTAATATAAATATTAGAATAATTTTTATTCTACAAAATATCTCATTGGGACTTTGATGGAAAGTGCATTAAATCAATTCTCAATGATTAAATACCAACTTGGGAAGAACTGAACTCTTTAATCTGTCGATTCGTTTAGTCCACAAACATGTCAAATCCTTTCACTTGTTTAGATATCCTTTGAGTTCCATCAGCATTTTGTAGTTTTCAGGATATAATTTCTGTACAGATTCTGTTCCTCTCACTTTTAGTATTTAATTTTATTTCGAGAAATTTTAGTTGTATTTTTAATGTTGGTGGTGTTCACATTTTTATTGCTAGTGTGTGCAGATCTATTTATGTTTTTGTATGCACGTATCCGATGACCTTGTTAGGTCTCTTCTGACAGCAGCCTGGAGCGAAAGGGGAGGGTGCCTGGATGTTAGCGCGGGGTTGGAAGTCCAGCTCTTCTAGTGGTCTCTGTGGATAGCACATGCAGGGTGAGGTGGGGGTGTGTCCCTGTCTGTAAGGGACAGTTATCTCCTCCCTCCTTGATCTTTCCCCCGTCACCCCGGCTGTGCGCTGGGATCAGAGTAAACGTAGGCCGCAGTTACAGTAAGGAAGGGTGGGGCCTTGCTGCCCCTTGACCTGGCTGGCACGGCTGGGACGGGGCCACAGTGGCTTTTTCTATGGTGTTTTCTAGACTAGAGCTGTTCTTGCCTAAAGCTTTTTGTCTTGGCGGGCTGCGCCTTTCCTGGTCCTTTGCCTAGAGAGAGCAGGCTTCATTGGATTGTTTTTGTCTGTATTTGTTTGTGTTTCTAGGTGGCTGGATTCCTTAGCTCTGTGTTGAGATACAGGAGGCGAAAGGAATCTCGGGAAACTCACCACTGTACCATTCTGTGGGTCCCACGGTCCCTTGCCCATCCACCATCTCCTTCTCAGAAACTTAGGCTTGACTTATAGTTCCCAGAAATGTGAGCTGCACTCGGCGGGGATTGTAGGAAGGAGCCGTGCGCTCTGTCTTCTGGGAGCTGGGCCGTCACAGGTCTTGAGCCTTGTTCCCTGTGATATCCGTGGGCTGCAGGTTGCATCTGACTCCCAGGGGTGCAATCTGAGCAGGAGACATCCAGACCCTTCTCTGAGAGTCTGGCCCTGCTCCCGCCTGTGCTGTGTCCGGGGCGGGATGACTCAGGCGGCCTGCGCGTCTGTCTCTCTTTCCTCATCCCTCTCGCCCTGCACCGGGACTCTTCAGACTAGGCTGAGCAGCCAAGTAGCGGTTCCCTGGACAAATTTCTCTGAGGCACTTAATGACGCCATTTTTGTCATTGCTGTTTAGTCGCTCAGTCGTGTCCAACTCTTTTGCGACCCCATGGGCTGTAGCCTGCGAGGCTCCTCTGTCCATGGGATTCCCCAGACAACAATACGGGGGTGAGTTGCTGTTTCCTTCTCCAGCGGATCTTCCTGACCCAGGGATCGAACTTGCATCTCCTGCATTGGCAGAAGGATTCTTTACCACTGAGCAACCAAGGGAGCCCAGGACTATTTTAGAGCCTAAATTTTCCCACAAAAAAACTCTGCATGTGGTTGCTTATAAGGCATGCTTAATAAAGTACTTGATTGTAGTTATTGTTTAATAACTATGTTTCTCCCCATTATTATGACTGCTAAAGTCCCTTTAAATAAGTGCCCCTAGCAGATAAGAAATCCTAAATTTCCAGGACTTTGAACTTTACGGGTCCCAAATCTTTTTCAGACCCACTGTTACAACATGTATGTAACACACAAAGTGCTTACACAATGTTTTGCTCATAGTGGACATTCGGAATATGTTAGTTGCTTTTCCTTCTCTTTTTACTTTAGAATGTTGGCCATTTGTTGAGTGGAAGTCTTCAGTAGAGAGAATAAATCGTCTACTGCTCAAAACATAAGCTCTTGTGTCAAGAAGGTTGTGTATAAATCTCAGGTCTGATACTTACCAATTGTGAGACTTGGGCAAGTTATTTAACATCATTCTGACTTGGTTTTCTCACCTGAAAAATGGGAACAATAATAGCATTTACTGAGAACTAAATGAGGGAAGACTTCTGAAGATATCAGAAGCATATCTTTAGATACACAACTCAATGTTGTGTTTTTTTGTTGTTGTTCTTGTTTTTTACTATTCGACAGCAATGTCTTTAAGAAAGTTCCTTGGCGTCCAGGACTATGTCTTATTTAAGTTACTTAGAGCCTAGCATAGGCGCTTAAATGTTTCAATGAAGAAACGTAGTCCAGGCAGGCCTTGTTTTATTGTGCTTCTCCTTGTTGCCTTTGCAGGTATGTATTTAAAAATACATCCAAAAAATTTCAAAAAATTGAAAGTTTGTGGCAACCTTCTGTTGAGCAAGTCTGTTGGTGCCATTTTCCCAAAAGCGTTATTTTTAAATTAAGTTATGTGTGTTGTTTTTTAGACATAATGCTAGCTTCCCAGGGGGCACTAGTGGTAAAGAACCAGTCTGCCAGTGCAGGAGAGGTAAGAGTCGCAGGTTCGATCCCTGGGTTGGGAAGATCCCCTGGAGGAGGGCATGGCAACCCACTCTAGTATTCTTGCCTGGAGAATCCCATGGACAGAGGAGCCTGGTGGGCTACAGTTCATCAGATTGCAAAGAGCTGGACACAACTGAAGCAACTTAGCATGTATGCATACGAAGAGTAAACCTAAGTTTTTTATGTATTGGGAAATAAAAAAATTGTGTGACTTGCTTTGTTACAGTGGCCTGGAACTGAACCCACAGTATCTCTGAGGTATGCCTGTAATGAATTAAAGCCCAAAGCCTAAAGTGAAGTCGCTCAGTCATGTCCAACTCTTTGCGACCCCATGGACCGTAGCCTGCCAGGCTCTGCCATCCATGGGATTTCTCAGGCAAAAATACTGGAGTGGGTTGCCGTTTCCTTCTCCAGGGGTTCTTCCCGACCCAGGGATTGAACCCGGGTTTCCGGCTTTGCAGGCAGACTCTCTACCAGCTGAGCCCCCAGTACTGAACTAATTTACTAGAGATGAAAATCTTGGAAGCAGCATATACAATCATTTCTTACTAGTGGAGTTTCTTAGGTTCATAAAATTTAACTTTGGGAAAAAGGTTCATTTTCTGTGTTTTTTTGATTTAGCCTCAGCCCTTGCCACCATTGGGCCGCCTACAGAACTGATGACTTCTGAAGTCACTGCCAGGAGCTTTATGGTTAACTGGACTCATGCCCCCGGAAAAGTGGAAAAATACAGAATCGTGTATTACCCTACCAGGGGTGGCAAACCAGAGGAGGTAAGAAGGAGACAGAGTTTTCAAGCCATGTATTCTGAGGCTCTCAGGTTTTGTACAGTAGCCGAGATAAGGCAGAAGTGGATATATAAGCAGATCATTCTGTCACAAGCATTTACAGTTGTTGGACTGAATCCATTTCCATGTGTCCAGGTTTTCTTCTGTCTCAAGCTTATGGTATTTACATCTTCTCCTCTTATTTCCATCAAAGAACCTGCAGATCTGGTCATGTATCCATTTCTAACACAACTTACGCTGACTTAATTTTTTTGTAATTTAAGAAATGAAAGAGCCCTAAGGCAACGGGAACCAGTCCTTCATGATCTGGCTAGAGCCCCCTTTGCTGTTGATGTTTTGTTTCTACTTTGGGAGTGGTCTGAACTTTCTGCCTTAAGGAAGTCTGCGTGTTCCACATAATGTGGTCACGTAATCTTTCAAGGTTTGGGATTTTCTGGATGTTTGTGGAGATCAGTGCAAATGAAAAGCATCATGAAGCATCTGTGATGGGCCCTTCTCACGAGTTGCCATCACAAGACAGACCATCTATTGCCAGATGACTGAATGGTTCCCATTTCCTAATCTGTGATACACAAATTCACAGGAAATATGATAAGATGTGATGAAATCTCCCTATCTCTTTTTTTGACATTCTCACCTTTTGTTGTTCTAACCTCTGATTGGCCTCAGCGTGTTTCAGTTTTCTTCTGCATTATGGCAGGATTTATGACCTTTAAAGTGTTAGATTCTAGAGATTATGTCATCCAGACTAAGAAAAAAAAAACCCAAATCACAGTGCTTCCAATAGCTCTATCTTTTTCATGACTATAAACCTTTTATATGCTTCCCAAGACTCCATGGAAAAATATCATATGTCACCAGTTACTAAGTGGATGTGATTAGGATAGCAATTAGGTTAGGAATGACACGGTTTTCATTAGGTGTGACCCAGTGAGGGACTCTTGGACATTTTCCATGGAAGGTGAGTCCCATGATGTGAGAATTCAAGGAGAACTGACTGCCACGTGGAGAAGGACATGGTGCAGATAAGAACATGTTTAATGAAAAGTTTTTGCTGGAGGTACTTTTGTTTTTTGACTTTCAGTTTGCATATGAGAAATCCCATTTTCTCATTCCTCGCACTGTTCTTTAAACAGGTGGTGGTGGATGGGCGTGTATCCTCCACGGTGCTGAGAAACTTGATGTCTTTAACGGAATACCAGATAGCGGTCTTTGCCATATATGCTCACACGGCTAGTGAAGGCCTCCGGGGAACCGAAACCACACGTGTGTACTGAATTCTGCCCTCTTCTGATTGGCGTAGCATTGTTCAGGTGGCCTGGCTGTGCGCACACAGTACTGGGCCATGCTGTGCTCGTAGTCTGCAGGTGGCATATGTTGGGAGGGACATTATAAAACTCCGGTATGTTTAGGAGAGAGAAACCTTAGTGATGAAGGGTGCAAAATACATGTATTCATTTATAAACACATATCTAGTGAATGCCTATTATAAACTAAGCACTGGGCTTTGGTTTATCAGTAGAAGTAGAGAAGAAGCTCTGTAGCTCTCCTGCCCAGCAGAAGACTGGGGAAATATGTTACATCTGTTTTCATTAGGAATATCACTGTAATTAAAATTTATGAATACTAGTCAGTCATTTCTTACCTGGGACAGACCACGATCACAAACACATACACACATGCACACACATTCAGAGAATCCTGGGAAAAGATAATCTTGAGAAACTTGATCGCACACTCATTTAGTTATTTCAAACACTGAGTTCCTAGTACATGCCAGTCAGTATGCAGACCTGGTCTGCCTCTGGTAGAACAATAGCAACGTAAACAATTCCAGGAACAAGGGACCAGGCATTGTGACAACCATGTTCCACGCCCAGCACAGTATTGGATTTACTCCTGAAAACAATCAGTGAGACAAATGTTAACACTCCCACTTTTTTAAAATTTTTGTATTGGAGTTCAGCCAGTTAACAATGATGTGATAGCTTCTGGTGGATAGCAAAGGGACTCACCGCACATACACATGTATCCTGGTTGGTGGTGGTTTTAGTCGCTAAGTTGTGCCCAACTCTTTGCAACCTCATCAACTGTAGCCTGCCGGCTCCTCTGTCCTTGGGATTTCCCAGGCTAGAACTGGAGTGGGTTGTCACTTCCTTCTCCAGGGGCTCTTCTCAACCCACACATGTATCCATCACCCCCTCAAACTTCCCTCCCATCCAGGCTGCCACAGAGCATTGTAATACTCTTGCTTTGCAGAAATATTTTTGCAGCCATTTCTTCCCTTGAGGAGGTTTTAGTCTAGCAAGGGAGAAAATGCAGACCAAGAACATGCAAACCAACTTGTGCCGTGAAGTGTGGCAGGCACGCCGGTGGGAGCGCGGCAGGGAACTGCACCTGTGAGAGAAGTCCCGGGTTTGACGTTGTGCTGGGAAATCTAGCAGGACCTGCAGTCTAGTTGTAAACAATGTTTCATGGTTATTACCGTCATCTTTTAAGCTGGGAGCTTGCAGTTTATCCTTAGTCCCTTTCTCCCTAATTCTCCACTATGGCCAGTCTTATTTCTTGATTCTTCTATTTGTCTCAAGCCCTGTTGTTCCCGACAATCATGTCTCCGCACTCTCTCTGATTGCGTGAGTGTTGATGAGTGTTTATTTATTCGTGTATCTGTCCAGCCACCTATTCTGTCCTCAGGAAGTGACCCGACAGCTGGTGTTGGTGGAGTGTTGGTGGCTGCTGCAGGTCAGACCCCGTGCCTGGCGATGGGCGTAAAACGGGGGTCAGCAGAGTCTCCCTGCTCTTGACTGGCTCCCAGAGAAATGTGACCATCACTCTAATAAGACATAAGAAACTAAAAAATGTCACTTCTGCTTTTAAACATTCATTGTCTTTACCTTTCCCCAAAGGGCTTATATGGCTGTGTGAACAGATTCAAGGATAGTGTTGTGATACTTTCAGGAGGACAGCAAAGGGGCTTGGCCATGCATACAACGTATCCATTCGCGTAGACCGCCTCCTGTCCAGGCTCGGATAACACTGAGCGGCCTTCCCTGTGCTGTGCAGGAGGTCCTCATCGGTTATCCTTTTTAAATATAACTGTGTGTACATGTCCATCCCACACTCCCTGACTGCCCTTCCCCTGTCCTTCCCCACTGGTAACCATAAGTTTGTTCTCCAACTCTGTGAACCTTAGAGTCTATATATAAGGGATATCATATGATTAAAAAACCCATCACTTTTAGAGCCTGAGCTATAGAGACTTTGAAGTAAGAAAACACACTGATAAACGGCTGACCGTTAACAAATCTCCTCTTGCAGTTTCTTTACCTATAGCTTCCGATCTTGAACTGTACGACGTGACTGAGAACAGTCTGAGGGCGAGATGGAACCCCGTGCCTGGAGCATCCGGGTACCTGATCCTCTACGCTCCCCTCACGGAGGGCCTGGCTGGGGATGAAAAAGAGGTAACTGCCTGCTGCCTGCTAGAGTCCTAGAATCTTTGGCTTCCTTAGCATTGTTTCTTTTTTTTTAATATAAAAATGTAGTGTATACAATTTAGAAAAGTCACATTAGCCAAAGAAAATAATCACTTGTAAGCCCACCACCTAGAGGTAACCATTGTTAACGTTTAGTTAATAGTCTTTTTCAACGCATTTTTAACACAACCAATGGGAATGGTTTTGTAGTTTTCCTTGTAATTTTCCTTTTGCTTGTTTCCATACCATTAAATTGTATTTTATATAGTCAAAGACTCTGATGCTGGGAGGGATTAGGGGCAGGAAGAAAAGGGGACGACAGAGGATGAGATGGCTGGATGGCATCACCGACTCAATGGACGTGAGTTTGAGTGAACTCTGGGAGATGGTGATGGACAGGGAGGCCTGGCATGCTGCGATTCATGGGGTCGCAAAGAGTCGGACACGACTGAGCGACTGAACTGAACTGAACTGAACTGAAACAACTTCTTACTATCCCATTGTTGGTTTGTACCAGTTCATGTTTAATTAATCTCCTGTTAATTAGGACATTTAGAAAATTTGCTGTATAAAAGAATTCCCTGGTGGTCCAGTGGTTAGACTTGTGCTTTTACTTCCAGTGTCCAGGTTCAAACCCTGGTTGGGAGATCCTACAAGCCAGCCCCCCCCCCAAAAAAAAGATAATTTGCTATATAAATATACTTTTGGGACTACTTTTAGCATATAACTTTACATGGTCATCTGATTATTTCCCTGGGATAAATTTCTAAAAGTGAAATTTCTTTTTGCAAAGACTATGCAAATTATTAAGGCTTATAAATTGTGTATAATTTGTATTGCTCTATGCAGTTCACAAGTGATTGTGATTGCTTTATGTACACTGACTTTGAAAAATTTGTTTTACTAATTTGAGAGATATTATAGAGAAATATCGGTTTCCCAGGTGACTCAGTGATAAAGAATCCGCCTGCCAGTGCAGGAGATGAGGGTTCATTCCCTGGATGGGGAAGATCCCTTAGAGAAGGACATGACAACCCACTCTGGTGTTCTTGCCTGAAGAATCCCGTGGACGGAGGAGCCTGGCAGGCTACAGTCCATGGGGCAGCAACAGAGTTGGACATGACTTAGCGACTAAACAATAGAGAAATATATCTCACGGATGTAGTTTTTTTGCGTTTCTTCCATTTTTAATGATGACTCTTTGACCTTTGAATGATAGCTTTTAGTCCTCATTTTTAACTTATAGGGAACAGTTACTACAGTGGAGCTATACAAGGAAGAGAGAGGAGACGGCCGTGACTGCTGGAGTGCTGACGAGGCAGGTGGCGTGTGTCTGCCAGCGAGTGCAGAGCTCAGTTCTCTAACGTCCTCTGAAACCTGCCTCTGGTGACAGACTCCTTTAGGGCCAGGAACATGGTGATTCTAGCATCTAGAACAGAATATGGGTGACGTGTATTCTTTCATTTCTGAGTCTTAGACAGTTTTTGCCCACTTAGATTTAATGTTGATCTGAATTTTTTTGGTGGAGGGGAAACTCAAAAACGGTGCTAAAAAGACACACAACTTCACCAGGAAAGAAAAAAATTAAAAAGAGGACTTACCAGTGCACATTCTACACACTGCTGTTACGTGCCGTACTTAGTGGCTCAGTCGTGTCCGACTCGTGGCGACCTCGTGACTGTACCCGCCAGGCTCCTCCATCCGTGGGGATTTAGCCGAGCTTCTCTTTTCGGTTGTGTTGGGTCTTCACGGCTGCGGGGGCCGCTCTCCGGTGGCGCTGCGCGGGCTCTTGTTGTGGAGGTTCCTGTCGTGGAGCAGGGCTCTCGGCGTTCAGCCTGCCGTCGTTTGCGGCGCACCGGCTCCCGAGCCCGCGGTCGGTCGTCGTGGCGCGCGGGGTCCCGAGCTCGGTTCAGTCGTTGCGGCGCACAAGCTTAGTCGCCTTGTGGCACGTGGTGTCCTCCTGGATCGGGGCTCTAACTTTCCCTCTGAAGCACCAGAGAGGCCCTCGCCAGTTTTAAGCCTGATAATGCTACTATACGTGAGCGTGTGGGGACGCAGAATCACTCGTGTAAACTGGTGTGTCAATTGGTACAGCTGCCTTGGAGACTAATCTTAAATATTTCATCAAGCTAGATATACACACTCTTTAAGGTATATACTATAGAGTAACATCCTTCAAGACTTCTCAACGCAGGCACTTGGTCAGAACAAAATATTGCAAGCAACTGCCATGTTCATTGACAGAATGGAAAAAACTGCATATTTTTAGAAAAGAATCTCATAAGGGAATTAAATAATGTCAACTCTGTCCCTGTGTTTCAATATGGATAAATCTTGAAACCAAATATTGCCAGAGAAAAAAATTCCAAAAATGTCACATTGAATGGTCCATTTATGCACATCATTAAACATACAGAAACATCTATTTTTTTTAATATTACACATCTATGTAGAAGTAAAGAAAAACGTATCAGGGAGATGCACTTCAACATTAGGGCAGAGGTGGTGAACAGAAAGAATGAGAAAGAGTTTGTTTTATGTGACTGTAGTTCTTGTTAAAATAAGATCTGAAGCCAATATGACAAAATGTTGATATTTATTACATTTGAGTGATGGATGCATCAGGGTTTATGATGTTATTTTCTCCACCTTTATATTATATACACTGACATATTTTTTAATTAAAGTTTTTAATTTGACCCTACCACTGGCAACTGTGTGAGCGGGGACAGTCTGTGGAGTTATTTTTCTTCTTTCCAAAGCGGAAATAAAACAATCCTTGTCACACAGCTGTCACACAACTGAGCATGTTGCTTATTTGATGACCCCCAGGGTTAGACATCTGTGGAGTCGAACAGAGTCGGACACGGCTGAAGCGACGCAGCAGCAGCAGGGTTAGAAATATCTTCCCCCAAATCAGAAAGCGAATTGCTGATTTGGGCATCCAGTGGGTTGATCTCTGTGGACTCCTGGGAGGGGCTTGCAGTCCAGGTGGACAGGCCCTCTGAATGGGGGCCTCAGTACTGGTCCAGTTTAATGGGACTTGAAGCAAAAATTGGGCCTCCAGTCAGGACTGGCGAAAATGCAGCCAGCGGTGAAGGATGCCCACTTGGCGTCCAGCTCCCAACAGACCGGCCTGGACCTTACCCTCTTCCTAGAGGATGTTTCTGACTCATCTCTACCCACGCTCATCTGGGGACCAAATATTTGACACTGTTATTCTGGCTGCAGCTGCCACTTGTCCAGATGTAAAGAGTTATCCGAAAAGAGCACACACAGTACATTCAGTTTTATATGGCTTCACAGCATCTGTTTCTAATACAAAATAACACGAGGCCATGAAAAAAAGGATGACTTGAAACCTGTTTGATGAAGGGGTTGTGAGGAGATGAAGTCTTAGTCCATGAGGTCGCACCTGTATTCAGTTGTACTCTGATCAGTGTGAAAAAGGCATGTTGGCAAACGATCTGATAATGTGTGTTCTTTACAGGTGAAAATTGGAGAGACCCACACAGACATTGAGCTGAGCGAGTTGTTGCCCAATACGGAATACACAGTCACGGTGTACGCTATGTTTGGAGAAGAAGCCAGTGACCCCGTTACGGGACAGGAATCGACACGTGAGTGGCCCTGCCGTCCGGGTGAAATGCTGCAATAAGACCCAGAACCAGCGTGGGGGCCCTGAGCTGGACATGCGGGGCTAGGCCGACGGCTCCGGGAGCCAACTGTCTGTAACAACCTGTCTAGTCACCTAGGGGAAGGAAGGGGCATTCCTTCCTGTTTTGTCATTACTCAGTCACACGGATTCTAGGATTCAACTTTGGCCTCCTCCAGACCAGTGGTCCCCGACCTTTTTGGCACCAGGGATCAGTTTCATGGAAGACAGTTTTTCCGTGGATCAGGAAAAGGGGGTGGTTTCAGGGCGGCTGAAGTGTATTACACTTACTGTGTGCTTTATTTCGGATATTACCGCATTGTGATAGCAGCGGGAGAGGCGCACAGCTCCCTGGCGCCCGCCACTGGCGGGCGGGGTTCTGACCAGCCGAGCCCGCAGGCCGATGACCGATGAGGTCTCCGTGCGGCCGCCCCACCGGGCTCACCTGTCCTTGCAGGTGGACTGGATGCCGCCTCAGCCCCACGTCAGGCCCGCAGGCGTTCGGTTCCCGGAAGGAGAGAAGCTGGACTCTCGAGCGCACGGTCCACGGGAGGGTCTGAGCTCCGCCTGGAGTCGACTGGGCTGCTGGCCTGGCAGAGGCGGGTCGCAGGCAGCTGCAGAGATGGGGACGCGCTCTCAGTGAGCACACCCCAGAGCTGGAGCAGAATGTGGGGGGAAATGTGGGCTTTGGGATCAGAGCTTTCAACATGCGAATCCCAGCGAAAGTCACATTGTGGGTGGGTGACAGTGGGCAAGTGATGGAGCATTTCTGAGCCTGTAAGAGGAGGAACAGTAATCTCACGGCATGTGGTTGATAGAAGATTAAATACAGTAATACAGCTGAAAGTAATTAGCGCATAGTTACTCAATAGTTCTTTCTCCCATATTAAAATTAATATTTTTTCTAAAAATTTTTGATGTCCTTTGTATCTCAGACTATTATCATTATAATTAGTTTTTTTAATTGAGTAAAAATTGTATATAAAAGTGTGAAAGTATTAGTCACTCAGTCATGTGTGACTCTTTGCAATGCCATGGACTGTAGCCCGCCCCGCTCCCCTGTCCATGGGATTCTCTAGGCAAGAATACTGGAGTGGGTTGCCATTTCCTTCTCCGGGGGAATCTTCCCAACCTAGGGATTGAACCTGGGTCTCCTACATTGCAGGTGTATTCTTTACCATCTGAGCCCCCAGGGAAGCCCCAAAAGTTATATTGGCAAGCCTGATTTGGGTAATATAGTAATAATATTTTTTAGGAATTGAAAATATTTATCTACTTGAAAATATGATAGAGAAAATGCTGCCCTGACAAGCTCACAATGCTTTGTCGCCTACCATTAAAAATAGGGGTCTCTTCGTGGTGTCTTGAAGAAGACAGGGCAGGGAGATGGGGTGTCTCACATCACTCTGAAGCTGGGAGGAAGTGAATAGCATGGAGTCTGCAAGTGCTTTGGTCTTGAAGATTCTACTTGAGAAGCATACAAAGAGATGTAATGATAAGGGAGTTTTCTCCTACAACCGTTTTTTTATTAGCCAAGGCTGTGTTCTCTTCCTCTTCAGAGAAAGACCAATGTAATTAAAACAACAAACAACAAAACTGGGAAAGCCCAAGACAGAAAGAGGAAAAATAAGTCAGAAAGCATCTCATATATCACTTGTGAAAGTTGCTCAGTCGTGTCTGACTCTGTGCGACCCCATGGACTCTATAGTGCATGGAATTCTCCAGGCCAGAATACTGGAGTGGGCAGCCTTTCCCTTCTCCAGGGGATCTTCACAACTCAGGGTTCGAACCTGGGTCTACCACATTGCAGGTGGATTCTTTCCCAGCTGAGCCACAGGGGAAGCCCAAGAATGCAAGAGTGAGTAGACTTTCCCTTCTCTAGAGGATCTTCCCGACCCAGGAATCAAACCGGAGCCTCCTGCACTGCAGGTGGATTCTTTACCAACTGAGCTATCAGGGAAGCCTTAATATATCTCTTGACTTAAGTCATTTTGAGGACTCTGTTGATTTGGAAGGAAAACTTTCCCAACCACGCATCTCTTTTTCACTCAGAATACTTATTTCTTTCTACAGTTTTCCCTCACTATTGAAAAGTAGAGTGTTCCTATGAAACCTTTTGTAAGCTGGAATAACAGAAAGCAAAGAAATAGTTTTAGGATACATGTTGCTAATGGATGCACAGAGCAAATCAAGATAAAACACAGATGCTCAGAAACACAGTTCAAAGCTACGGTTGCCTGATGCTGAGACACTGAGCATAGTCCCAGGAAGGAGCTTGGCAGGGCCCCTCTTGCTACCTGGGGGCCTGTGGTGCACACTGGCTTGATAATGAGTTGCTACAAAGCAAAGGCTGAATGTTGTTTTGCTTTTTGCATTTTTTGTAAAAGGAAAAATCCTCCTTAGCTTTCTTTCAGTTAGTGAAGCTTTCATTTAAGCTTTCATTTAAGGCTACTGAAAGGGCCAAGTGCCTGAAGCAGATTTTCAAAACGCAGATACCTTGTGCTTTTAAAAAGTGTGCATGACTCTTTTCCATTAATAGTTGATTAAAAAAAGGCCTAAAGAACACTGCCCGGGCTGCCTGAGCCTGACCCGTTTGCACACTGCTGCACTGCACTGCGGAGTTTAGCTGAGCCCTACACAGTTTAGAGCCAAGTGTGCACAGCACGTAGAGCGCTTACTTGCTTGTGTCTCTCCTACACGTCCTTTCTGGCTGCTTAGGTAGTGAGAGTCACCAGGTCTCTAGGCTCCTAATTGCCATACAAGCATTCTGCCTTGAATTAATAACAGCGTTGGCTTTAGGGCGAGGAGCCCTTGTGCTCTGCAGGACAGCTGACAGTTGTCACGGGTTCTCACCTAGGCTAGGCTCTCAAATCTATTGATCGATGGCCTGGGTTATGGATTCCAACTGCTCTCCTGCTTCTAGTAACTGTGATCTTGGCCGAGTAACCTCAGATTCATGATCCATCTCGTGGGGCTAACTATGACGGTATCCTTGCTGTCTAATGTTAGGATTTAATGCGGTGATGTGTTACATCTCACACCCTTAGAAAGCATGCAGTCAATCTCAACACCTGTGTTTACTATAAACCTGTAAAAGCTCACAAAACTCTCAAAGATTATTGACAAATGCTAACCTGTTGATTCAGAAAGGGATCCTCGAAGAAGTACAAAAAGCCGTGGGATTGGTAGTGAGGATGTGCAGAAGTATCAGCACCTCTTTATCCTCTTAAAGCCACAGTACTGTTTACTTTTATCTCACAAAGCCAGTGGGCTGTATCCAGGGCAAGATTCCTACTCCTTGATTCAAGAGAGATTTACTGAAAACTTTACTCTGTTGGAGATAAAGATGGGAACAAAGTTAAATCAGATTCTGTAATCCTTTGAGATGACAGTATATTGGAAGAGAGAGAGAACAGACCAATAAATGTGCAGTAAAGAATGAATTAGGGAAGAGACATAGGTAGAACTGAGGCGGAAGGATTGTTTTATGTAAGGTGATCATGGAAGGCCTCACTGAGAAGGGGAGATACGTTCAGAAAACTGAATCTCAGATGACTCCAGGCTTTTTGACCTGAGCAATGGGAAAAATGGAGTTTTCATTTCCTCAGAGGGACAGGTTGAGAGAGAAGATTGGGAGAGAGAAGACAGGAATCAGTGATTCAGATTTGGACATGTTGAATTGGAAATGCTTAATAGACACCCAAGTGGAGAGGACAGATAAGAAACCGTTGCCACATGGAAAACTGTGGATCAGAGGAATAGAGTGACTTCGCCAGGACCAGATGATTGTTGAGTACAATAGCTAAAATTTAATTTCAGGTTTCCTGGTTTTTGATTCATTGGGTTGTTCATTTATATCAGCAGGAAATGATAGCTTTGACTGGAGAAGAAAGACACAGAAAACTCACCTACACTGCGTTTGCTTCTAAGCGTCTGCAATTCATGGCTAGTCGTCATTCTCCATGAGGAAGCTTCTTTTCTCTGTTAATTTGTTAATGTTTTCTGTTACAAGTTATTATCTGAGTGAAAATTTTCATATGTCAGTAGTTTAGGAGTCAAAGATGCTGTGTTTTGGGGGTCCTTTTTACATATATGTTATTTAAAATTTCATTTCTTTTTTATTCCATTTACTGCAAAGTACCCTTAAGCCCACCAAGAAACCTGAGAATCTCCAATATTGGCTCTAACAGTGCTCGGTTAGCCTGGGATGCCACTTCAACAAAGATCAATGGTTATCGAATTGTATATAACAACGCTGATGGGACTGAAATCAATGAGGTAAGGCTGTGGAACGTGAAGTGTGTTTTTCCGGTGGTTGGGTTTTAGTTTCTTAGGGCTATGAAATTGATCATCCCAAAACATAGTGGCTTGAAACAGTTGCTAGTTACTCATTTTCTCTTGCCATTTTGGTGGGTCAGGAAGTGGATTTGGCTTGAGATAGTAGCCAAACAATGGCTGGAACCGGTGACGTCACAGCGGCTGCCATATCTCTGTCTGGTGCCTGGTCCGGGAGGACTGGGCCACCTGGGAGCTGGAACGGCTCTACATTTCAAAGCTGATTGTTTACACGATCCGTTCAGCAAGGCAGCTTTAGGGGAGCCGGACTTTTTACATGCTGGCTCAGGAGTCCCCAGACATGTCTCCAGAGACACGGAGAGAGTGCTGCACGCCAGCTGTGCCACCTTTGTGAGTTGGCAACAGAAGTCATAGAAATAACACCTCACCTCCGCTAGGAGGAGGAGCCACGTCCTGCGTGGTTCAAGGTGGGCGGGAGCACAGAGCCCACCGAGGGCACGTGGCCTGGGAGACAGATGTTGATACGGCCATCTTCAGGAAATACAGTCGGCCCCAAGGAGTGCGGGTGAGGAAGTGTGTGCCTTCACAGAAGCAGGAAACTGAAGTGCCAGTGTTTGAAAGATCCTAGTTCAGTGAGCTTACATTGAAAACTGAATCATTCAAGTTTTGTGTAGGAAGAAACTTTCAACTAATAGAATTTATTGAAACCCATGAAAATACAGTATTTTGTACTCAGTGACTAATACTCTTCAGAAATTCTTTCCTTGGAAATACATTTTAGCAGGCTAGATAGCAGTTATTTTTATGTTTTTCCGTTATCTTGGTCCAAGAAGCTAAGACAACAAGGGAAATATGTTGGCTTACATCATTTCTATTTCTTGACCAAGTAAAGCATGTATTTTCATATACAGAGACAAGCTTTTTCCTACAATGAAATCCAAGCAATATTTTGCTGAATGTGCCCTCCTACAGCATATGGAGTAATGAATGGACAAAAACTGCACATTTGCTAACAGTGCAGAAATACTGTTCAATATCTTTTATTAAATCTTCATAAATCCCGAGGGCAAATAATTCTGGTGAAACTGCACTTATTTAGACTATGTGCTTTGCTTTTGAAGATGAGAACCTGGAGTAGTAAAAAGAAAGAAATGAAAAGCAGCAAGCTATCAATGTCTCTTTGTTATCAGTGAGAAGTAAACTGCTTTCCCAAGGGCTGCAAATTCAGCTGTGTAGGAAGCTTACGTGGATCATGTAAATGAGTGCAGAAATTGCTGCATCTGCAAAGAAATAGTCTCACCTGTTTTTCTTGAAACACGAGGCTCCCTTAGGTTGTGTATCATGTTCCCGTTTGGGGGCCCTGCACGTGGCATAAATTCTCACTGAGAGACTGATGACCAGTGACAGCAGACCATGGGTGACAGTAACGGGGTGCCTGGTGGGCACCGCATTGCTGGGGAGCTTGTACATATTCATCAAAACCCCATGGACGGAGGAGCCTGGTGGGCTGCAGTCCACAGGGTCGCGAAGAGTCGGACACGACTGAGCGATTTCACTTTCCCTCTTCAGTTTCATGCAGTGGAGAAGGAAATGGCAACCCACTCCAGTGTTCTTGCTTGGAGAATCCCAGGGATAGGGGAGCCTGGTGGGCTGCTGTCTATGGGGTCGCACAGAGTCGGACACGACTGAATCGACTTAGCAGCAGCAGCAGCAGCATCAAGAGGCAGCCACTGTTAGCTCCTGTAGGGTGTTGCTGCACAGAAATCTGCAGGGGTTGCCAGATCTTGTTCCCCTTGACTATGTGACCAGGGATTTCTTTTTATGTGAAATTTTAAAATGGTGACTCATCGAACAACCAAAATAACATAACCATATTCATTAATATTTGTTCACTTCAAAGCATTCTTATTTGGAAATAATTTTTCATGAACCAAAAATGAACTGTCATATGTGTGGATATATGAACTATATAATTATACATTTTTGTTGAGTGTAATTGACAGGTAATGTTATATTAGCCTCAGGTGTATGACATGATGGCTCAGTATTTGTGAAATGGCCATAAAAGTTCTAGTCAACATACATTTTTCCATTAAAAAATTATGGTTGTGTTCATTGAGAAATACATGTGTTTTTTTTTTTGCAGTGTTTTTCCTTGGGGACTGCCTCTGGTGCTTCCTATTTCTAATTTGTATTGTGCTGGGAAATTAGAAAACTATGTTTGATAGAACTGAATTTAGAATATGAGTAAATAGACCATGCATAAAAATCTGAGAACATCTTTTCTGAATGAAGTGAATAAATAATGTGTGGCTTTTGTAACATTTCTATTTTGACTGATAGGTTTGTTTTTTTTTTTTTGGTGTTTGTGTTGTTAATTCTTAGTTTTTATTTATGCAACTGAGACTGAAGGTTGCTGGACAACTGTCTTATATGAGTCAAATACTACTTTACCTAGTTTTGGAATATATGATTTTAAGGGTGAATATCCCCACCATATTTTGCTTTACTGCTATTCATTGAAACTTTTATTTAAAGATAATGCTGCAATTGGATTGTTAGGAAATTCCCAAAATATCTTGGAATGAACTTTAAAACGTCCCAACTAAAATCTGCCTACTACATAATGTGTGATTGATTGTAAAAGCTTTGTTTTCAACTCAGTCCATATTCTTCTGCTTCACTTCCTCTTCCACCTCCCCTCCTTCACTTACTTTTCCTTCTCTCTGTCTTTTCTGCATTACCTCTTTCCCTAACTTTTTGGAGTCCAAAGAAGAAAAATAGAACAGAGCATTTAAACAAACGTTGACGAAGATGGTATGGTAATGGTGCTGGGGGTGGTGATTATGCAGCTAACACACGTTGAGCGCTTATCCTGAGTCAGGCTCTGAGATGTTTACAGAGAACACTTGGTGCAATTTTTATAGAAAAAGTGTTGCCAGAGCCTGACCTGTCAAACTGAAGAAGAAGCCGTCTCAGATAGCACGCCCTGCGAACAGCTTTGGGGAAGCGGGCAAGCATGATGGTGCCCTTTCAGTTTTCTAATGAGAGGCCGCAGGCCCTGGACTCTCGGAGACGGGCCCCGTTTCCGACACAGTGACTCAGCAGCAGAGCCCAGAGCAGAGCCCAGTCCCTGGGTCCTCATCAAGGACTCTCTTCATCCCTCCTGGAAAAGGCTGAAGTTTTTAGTTAGACTGTTTGAAAAATTATTCTCAGAAATAGTTGTGTAACAATGAGATCATAGTTATTTGTTACCATTTTCCCAAATTCTTCTCCTACATCTTAAAAGTGCTCCAAACAAAAGCAGTTCCAGAACTTAGTCTGAAGCATATTATGAGAACAAGTGGAAATGAGTGACACCTCAAAGTTCTCACTTGATGAAATAAAATGATCAATAATCAATGCATGAAACATAGTCTGTTCAGCATCAAATAAAAAGCTTTTAATAAGTAAAACTAGATCTTTTCAATAGATGTATCTGTTGAAAAAAATAGGTAAATGTGTATATATATATTCAATATATAATGCTGAAATACATATACTTTTACATATGTATGTACTTATATAGAAGTATATCAAGACCTAAGTGTCCATTCCAGTTAATAGTTTTATGACTTCAGGAAGGTTAATTAAGTCTTTGGGTCTCAGGTTCCTTGTTTGTAAAACAGTCATTATACATCTAGTGAGAGGGAGGAGGAGGCAAAATAAAGCAATGAATGTGAGGTCCCTGACATAGTATAAGTGCCCAGTAAACCTTAGCCAGTATGGTTCAAAACAGCAGAAAGCAATAGGTGAGTATAGTTTAGAAGAACAACTTGAACTCATATTTTAAGTATGGATCTGTCTTTCTGTGAGTTTAAATAATGGAGCTGAACTGTAACTGGTATTTACAACCAGAGCATTTGGAGTGTGAAGCGCTTATGTTTTAAATCTTAGGAACTGGCTGACTTTCCCTTGGGCAAGTTCCTTAACTTTTCGGAGTCTCATTTTCCCCATCTTCTGATTAGGAGTGAGAATTAGCTACCTTATAAGGCTGTGGTGAGGAGTAAGTACCACCGAGGCATGTACAGCGTGCGGACCAGAGTAAACGCTAAATTCTAAGAACTACCCACGATACTATCAGGCCTGGACTCGGAAGAGACGATGCGTGTGTTCAGTCGGCTCTGGCTCTGTAGCCAGTGCCCTGGCTGCAAACAACAGCTCGCGATTGTGTAACTTGGGCAGGCTTGGCGGGCCCGCTGGCCTCTGCTCCTTGTGGTGTCAGCTAAGGTGACTCCTGCGTTCATCTGGGAGCCCGGCTGGGCTGGGACTTCCAAGATGACTTCACTCCCACGTCTGGGGTGGCTGAGAAGGTTGGGCTTGGCTGTTCCTCTTTAGCAGCATGGCGCAGAGTTCCAAAGTCATGAAGAGGGAAGCTCGTTTCCCCGGGGCTGGCAATCTCTCTTTATGATCTGCAGTCAGTTCCTTTGAGATGCCTACAGTCTCTGTGTTAACTGTTTGTTCAGATGAGCCCTCCATGTA
The DNA here is from genome assembly GCF_019923935.1 of Bubalus bubalis. Classification (NCBI taxonomy): domain Eukaryota; kingdom Metazoa; phylum Chordata; class Mammalia; order Artiodactyla; family Bovidae; genus Bubalus; species Bubalus bubalis. The sequence goes on along the minus strand of NC_059171.1, from coordinate 662,952 downwards.
ATCTCTTGTAAAATGGATTTTTGGTGCCTACGTCTCAATTTCCATTTACTTATTCTATTCACTCAATATATTTATATATAATTATATATATATATAATTCAATATACAATATTAAAAAAGCTAAACAAGGCCCTGCCCTCAAGAGGCTTACACTCTATGTTGGAAATAGTATCTTGTACTTAGAAAATAAAATGATTCCACGCTGGGATTGGTGCCAGGGAGGAAACAAGCACGGTCCCTGTTAGGGAGGCCAGTGGTTAGGACTCTGTGCTGAACTGCAGGGTCCATCCCTGATCGGGAGTGAAGATCCTGCACGACACAGAGTGTGGTCAGAAACAAGAAAGAAAAAGGTATATAACAAGGATAGTGTTAAAGAATCATCCTACTGAGACCGGTGGAGAGATGAACACCTCCCTACCAGGAGATGAAATATAAGCACAAGCCTAACAGATGGCGAAGGGCTTATTTTGAAAAGAGCCCAGGAAATAGGGTCCCAGACAGAATGGACTGCATCTGCACAGGTCCTGAGGTGGGAAAACTTGGATAGAAGGTTGTTGTGGCTGATCAGGGATTTCTCTTCTTATGTGAAACTTGCCAATTAAAAAATGTTGGCTCATTGAACAACTGAAACAACGCAGCAGCTGTGCTCACCTCCGCCTGCATGCTTGTTCATCTGTGTAACTCCTGTAGAAGCTATTGTACATGACTGGCTCCTCCTCGCAAAGCCAGCTGTAATCATTACGCACTTTGCATTAGCATTGCAAAACCGTGTGTACTTCACTAACTATAGCTGTAATGAATGGAAATAATATTAGTTGCAACAACGTCTTAAAAATTAACTGATAGGTATTTTACTTAACTGGAAAAGGTCAGTTTTCATTCCAATTCCAAAGAAAGGCAATGCCAAAGAATGTTCAGACTACCACACAATTGCACTCATCTCACACACTAGCAAAGTAATGCTCAAAATTCTCCAAGCCAGGCTTCAACAGTACATGAACTGTGAACTTCCAGATGTTCAAGCTGGATTTAGAAAAGGCAGAGGAACCAGAGATCAAACTGCCAACATCCGTTGAATCATTGAAAAAGTGAGAGAGTTCCAGAATAACATCAACTTCTGCTTTATTGATTACACCAAAGCCTTTGTGTGGATCACAACAAATTGTGGAAAATTCTTCAAGAGATGAGAATACCAGACCACCTTACCTGCCTCCTGAGAAACCTGTATGCAGGTCAAGAAGCAGCAATTAGAACTGGACATGGAACAACAGACTGGTTCTAAATTGGGAAAGGAGTATGTAAGGCTGTATATAGTGACCCTGCTTATTTAACTTATATGCAGAGTACATCATGAGAAATGCTGGGCTGTATGAAGCACAAGCTGGAATCAAGATTACCGGGAGAAATATCAATAACCTCAGATATGCAGTTGACACTACCCTTATGGCAGAAAGAGAAGAAGAACTAAAGAGCCTCTTGATGAAAGTGAAAGAGGAGAGTGAAAAAGCTGGCTTAAAACTCAACATTCAAAAACCTAAGATTGTGGCATCCGGTGCCATCACTTCATGGGAAATAGATGGGGAAGCAATGGAAACAGTGACAGACTTTATATTTTTGGGCTCCAAAATCACTGCAGATGGTGACCACAGCTATGAATTAAAAGGCACTTGCTTCTTGAAAGAAAAGCTATGACCAATGTAGACAGCATATTAAAAAGCAGACATTACTTTGCCAACAAAGATCCATCCAGTTAAAGCTATGGTTTTCCAGTGGTCATGTATGGATGTCAGAGTTGGACCACAAAGAAAGTGGAGAACTGAAGAATTGATGCTTTTGAACTGTGGTGTTGGGAGAAGACTCTTGAGAGTCCCTTGGACTGCAAGGAGATCCAAGCAGTCCATTCTAAAAGAAATCAGTCCTGAATATTCATTGGACGGACTGATGCTGAAGCTGAAACTCCAATACTTTGTCCACCTGATGCGAAGAGCTGACTCATTTGAAAAGACCCTGATGCTGGGAAAGATTGAAGCGGGGAGGAGAAGGGGACGCTAGAAGATGAGATGGCTGGATGGCATCACTGACTCAATAGACATGGGTTTGAGCAAACTCCAGGAGTTGGTGATGGACAGGGAGGCCTGGCGTGCTGCAGTCCGTGGGGTCTCAAAGAGTCAGACACAACTGAGCAACTGAACTGAACTGATTTTATTTAAGGATACGAGATCAGAAATGTGCATATATAAATTCACTATCTCTCTCTTTAATTGAAGTAGAGTTGACTTACAGTGTGGTGGCTGCACAGCAAGTTGATTCGGTTACACACGTAGAAAGAGGGCTTCTTTTTTGTATTCTTTTCCATTATGGTTCATGATTCAGCATCTCCTTTGTAGCACTTATACCACTCGTGCCGTCAGCCCAGTGACCAGCAGCCTGGAAAGCGTCTGATAGGCTGTTATGACCTCTCTCTTTTGCAGGTTGAAGTCGACCCTGTTACGACATTCCCTCTGAAGGGCTTGACACCCGTCACCGAATATACTGTTGCCATTTTCTCCCTCTATGACGAGGGGCAGTCTGAACCTCTGACTGGAATTTTTACCACAGGTCAGTCTTACTATGGTTCGAAAAGTTTCCAGGAGTAACTGTGTGGAAACCAGAAGCTGGAGAGCTTCTTCAAGGGTGATTTTGAAGAGACTGTGTTTTAGATATTTATGCATTGGCTGCATCAGACCTTGGTTGCGGCACGTGGGGTCTTCAGTTGCAGCACACGCAGCCTCAGTTGCGGCCTGTGGGGTCTAGTTCCCTGACTGGGGATCGAACTCTGGCCCCCTGTATGCAGAGCACAGAGTCTCACTACTTGGCCATGAGGTAAGTCCCAAGAGATTGCATTTTAATTTTTATTTATTTTATACTATTATTACCCAATGGGTGATAGTAGCTGAGTAGAATGCCTGCTGGTTAAGTATTTTCTCTCAAGGCAAAGAGCAACAGAACCATCTAAGTTCAAAGGTCTTTGCTAAATAAAAGTCTGCACCGTTTTCTTCCTAATCTCACGCTGTTTCTTTTGTTCTAGTGACATAAAATTTTCACATTTCTTCCACTGATATATGTGTATATTAATTGAACTTCCAAAATTACAGCTCTTCAACAGGTTTTGGCCTACAGAAATGACAGGTACATGCCATTTAACCTAATGCATCAGTCTGTAGCCAATTAGGTATTTTCATGCTGCTTGGCAATAGTCTTAGAACAATATGGCATATTTTAAATACTAAAATAAAAAATAAAGCACGATGCACTATTTTTCTTTTCTGTATATACCCTGTAGTCATTCAATAAGTGTAACTTTTTTTTTTTTTTTTTTTGCCTCTTGGTGGAAAAATTCTGTTTGCTTTCCAGACTTTATTAATTGCACTTGGAAACAAATTTAGTGCTGTACTAAGAAGAGAAGGTAATTTGGAAAGAGATAAGAAATAAGGGGGATTGTGAAATAATGTTCACAGAGAAGAGTTCAGTGATTTTGAAAAATCTCCCAAAGGCTAACTCTAGTTGGAATTCTCATGATATCCTGTCAAAGAGTTTTAAAACCTCTGATTTCAAATAATAAAAATCAATGAGTTACAATTCACTTTGGGTGTAATTAGATGTTATGGTCTTTGTTGCGTATCCCAGAAGCATGTAAACAGTGTAATAGTGGATGTCTGATAAATGATATTTCAATTTGATGGCAGCCATATGTACAAAATTAAAAGGATGAATATTCTTCTCTGGATTTAACTTATTACTAAAGAGTGATTCAGGCATGAGAGTCAATAAAGCTAGAAGTGACATTTCTCAGGCTTCTAAGGCATCATTTTATTAATTTCTTCAAAATACTTGGAAAACAGTATCTTTGTAAAATAACAAATGTGGCACTCTTATTTTTTTATAATTAATGAAAAGAGCCAAATAGAGACTCCAAGAGTTCTGGAAAGTACTAAAAAACTGTAGAAGTCTGCTCTGTCTCCGGTCTCCCTAACTTACACTGTGGGTAAATGCTGGACACAGGAACACGAGCCCACACTGGACTGATTGGCGCTGCTTTCCCCGCTTCTACGTGCTTTCCTGAAACAAGGGATTCGCCAGAGCCTTCTCTACCTGGGGCCCCTGGCAGGCTGCTTGAGTTTCGGGTCTCTTGCCGTCTCTGTTCCCTAACAGAATCTCCCCCCTTGGCTTACAGAGGAAGTTCCAGCCCAGCAGTACTTGGAAATTGACGAGGTGACGACGGACAGCTTTCGAGTGAGCTGGCATCCGCTCTCGGCGGACGAGGGGCAGCACAAGCTGATGTGGATCCCAGTCTACGGGGGCAGCACCGAAGAAGTGAGTGGTCTGAGGTCGAAAAGTACTCCAGAGCGTCTTAGCCGGCTTCCCTGGTAGCTCAGCGGTAAAGACTCCGCCTGCAATGCGGGAAACGCAGGGTCGATCCCTGGGTCAGCAATATCCCCCAGAGAAGGAAATGGCAACCCACTCCAGCCTTCTTTTCTGGGAAATCCCATGGACCGAGGAGCCTGGTGGCTACAGTCCACAGGGTCGCAAAGAGTCGGACACGACTTACCGACTAAATAGCAACAACAACAATTTTATTAGGAAGCGAATGCCCAGTGCTGACATTTGAGTTGGTTTTTGTATTAAAATACATGGAGAATCCCAGAAGGACTCAATACTTTGCATGACCTGGAGTTTTATAAATGTCAAATCATATGATTTTTCTAAGATCAAAATGCATTTTTGTTAGGGCTTTAGTTATAAGTGTTACATATTTCCAGTATCTTTGATTTTCATAAATGGCACTTAATAAAACTTCTGAAATGCTGCTTTTGCAATATTAATCATTCCTTTGCTGAGAGAATTGAAAGGAAAAAAGGCTCTGGTTTGACTTTAAAATTGAACTCAGTGGCCCTGGAGTTCCTTATGCTTAGTTATTTTTTGCTTACACTTGGGATAGCATCTTTGCTTTTTATTATTTTTTCTTAACGTTCTCTTCTGTTATTCAAGTAAACCCGGTCGCTAAGGACCAAATACCTTTCAGGTTGTCCTAAAAGAAGACCAAGACTCGTATGTTATTGAAGGCCTGGAGCCTGGCACTGAGTATGAAGTCTCCCTGCTGGCTGTGCTGGACGACGGGAGTGAGAGCGAGGTGGTCACAGCTGTTGGGACCACACGTAAGTCTTAGTCGGGCCACGGCGGACTTCACAGCTCCCATCAGTTATTCTCACACCCTTTTCACCCTCCTGGGTTCCCTGCCCATCAGCCTTACTCCTGGCTTCAGAAACTTTGTCCCTAGAATTCTTCACACATCTTCACCTTTAATGAAATCAGTGTGCAGAGCACCTTAGACTCTTGGTCTGTCATCATCTAAAGGCAGGGACCATATCTGTATTGTTCACCGTTACATCCCCAACACTTAACACTCATGGCATATTTTAACTGTGCAATGAATACTTGTTATGGAAGAATGGGTGAATGGATGGAAGAATAAATGGATGGATGGATGGATGGATGAAATAATTTATAACTGAATAAATGAGCAAATCAGATTAATGTAGGACAAAAGTGTCCAGGAGTTTCTGGAAAATCCCAAGTTGATCTTGGTTCCAAGAATCTTGCACAAAATTCGCTTGCTGATTCATTCATCCCTTCATTTTTTAAATATGAGGTATTAACCACACATTGTCTTTGATTGGGTTCCCTGGAACCAGATTCTGAAATAGAAAATTGCATCCAGAAGGTTTGTTGAAGAGTGTAGTTGGGAGATACATCCGTAAGGAAATAAGGATGAAAGGATAGGGAATAGGGAAAAGCTAAAACCGAGCCCTCAGTAAATTCTGTTAGAAATTCTGCACCTGGCGTGGCCCTTCTGAGTGGTCCCAAATTGAGTCGAAGGGCTGGGTCTTTGTACCCCATGTCATTGGAGGTAGGCCATCCCCTGACAGAGTCTACAGTCTCAGGCAAGGCAAGTCCCAGGGGTCTGAGCCAGTATTCTAGAAGCTGCTGGATGAGCATGTTGACCTCAAAGAGGAAATCTGAGCAAATAGCCCTTCTATCCTCTGGTTGCCCAGTGTGGATACAGAAATAGCAGATGCGCTTCTTATTGTCTGCCTTGCTGCTCCTTCTTGGCAGCCCCTTTACAGCTGCTTGATTTCCTTTAATCATCATGATTATGCCCCATTTCAAAGTGGATTTCACATTTTATAGATGTAATTTTCAATATGATGGCAGGTGTCTGTGATTAGAAACTTCTTCAGGTTTTAGTTTCCTTGTCTGCCTTTTCTTTGAAAACTCTAAAATGCTATACACAAATTTATAGAGTTATCATCATTAGAGAAGTTTAAAGTCATGAATACTTTTTTAGTTGACAGTTTTTGGACAGAACCACCTACGACGGAAGAAGCCCCTACCAGACCTGTGACATCAGGTAAGAGCGAACAGAAGCCCGAGTACCCGTAAGAAGAGTTTGTTTTAAGCAGAAGTTATGTTATCCCAGTTTTATCTGATTTATATTATTGTTAGGAACGGGGCATGCAGGCTCAAATTTCACTCCTGTTAGAACTGTCCACCTCTTATCCTTGAGTGCTGATCAGTCTTCGAGTCTACTCATCGTTGTCCCCGTGGCGCTCTCTCTGTTTCCCGTCTTCATTTGGATTTCCATCTAATCGTTCAGAGGATGTTAGCCTGAGCAGACCCAGCCCTCTCTGCTCTGCTTTTGAGCTCAGTGACTCCTCCTGCTGCTGTCTGTTGAGGATTGTTCCTATCAGGGTGTCTGTGCGTTTCCGGGGGTGATTGAGGCCTGGCTGTGTACCGGTCTTACATCAGTTATTTCCTTTCTCAATCTAACTTCCCCTCCGTCACCATACAGCACCCAACTAGCTGTCGGAGTCCGCTAGATACAAGCCTGATGAGGCTTATTTCCCGACTTAAAACCTTTCAGTGGATCTCCGTTATCATCCACGTATCCATCCATTCACGGATTCGCTCTTCAGTTAACCTTTTTACTGAGCCCTTCCTTACGCTCGCAGTCTCTTTCCTTAACACCCGGAATGCTTCCTGGTGAGATCCTGTTCTCTTCCTGCCTTCAACCGGAGCGGTATTTTTCGCGCTTTCCCGGTACCCTCCTGTCGTCTAGAGCGCCTCGTCCTGAAGGGGAGGCGCTGCACTCTGCACCCACACCCCGGTCCCTCCCGCAGTTTTGCCTAGGAAGGCCCTTCGTCTGCCTCCTCTGTGACGCGTGTTAAGCATTTGTGTCTTAAAGGCCTGACACCGTCTAACATACAGGAAAAGTTCAGGGAGTGTTTGCTGAATGGCAGTAAGTGAATGAAGAGAGGAGTCAGTGGAGGTGGAGAGATTGGAAGGGAGTTAGCATGAGAGGGAGAAGAGGAGATGGGACAAATGAGAGCCGTCGCTGTGGGAGACAAGAGGAGACGGTCAGAGAGCGCAGGTGGAGGCGCAGAGACCCCGGAGGAAGGGTAGTGTCCACTCAGGCTGAGCTCATGTGGAGGCGGACAGACCCCGGAGGAAGGGTAGCGTCCACGCGGGCTGAGCGCAGATGGAGGCGGAGAGATCCAGAGGAAGGTAGCATCCCCGCGGGCTGCGTGGATCGAGGCCGCCGCGGTGGGAGACGTGTGCTTTGAGTGACGGGTGTTAACAGGAGGAACGGCCGGGGAGCGTTCCTGGGGTCCAGGGTTGAAGACTCTGTCTCCCAGGGCAGGATGTGGGTTTGAGTCCTGGTTGGAGAACTAAGACCCACATGCTGCGGCCAACATTGTTTAAGAAACCTAGCAATAAAAAGAGAAACAGGTGAGTAGGTGACGGGTGTGTGTGTGTCCGATGCTGCCTTGCACACCGAGCTCGGCCATGTGGGACCCTTGCCCTGCTTCTCCCGCGCAGACTGACGAGAGTTCTCACTGTTGTGCCCCGCTCGGGGCTCCCCTTTTCCTTATGGGGACTGAGAGCTGCTCCCCGGTTCCCTTTACCAGTGTACACAAAGCGTGGGGGTTTTGAGGGGTCCACGGACTCACCTTGAAAGCATCTTTTAAACCCATTTTTATTTGCTGTTAATCGGTGTCCTAGCTCCCGGTTAACCACTGAAGCTGAGCAGTTCTTGTTTCGCCTGGGTCTGCATAACAGAGAGATACTAAATGATGCTTGTTGCCATGTCCACAGATCACCTCTGTAGCTCATTTTGGAATAAGATGGATAAAAAGTTCTTTAAATCCCTGGTTGTGTCTATTCCAGTTTTCCGCACCGGAATCAGGAACCTGGTGGTAGATGATGAGACCACTTCTAGCCTGCGGGTAACATGGGACATTTCAGACAGCAGTGTGCAGCAGTTCAGGGTGACCTACCTGACTGCTCAAGGGGACCCAGCGGAAGAAGTGCTGGGAACGGTGTGTATCAACAGAGCTGATGAGCCACTCTGCGTCTCCTGACTAACCAGACCAACACGCTGTGAATGCAAGCTTTACGCTCATTTCGTCGTCTCTCTGGAAACTAATGTTTTTGTTTGACCCAAACTTGATGACTTTTCTCTCTCTGAAACTGACCATCTTTGTAACCTGCTCTAAATAGATAAAGCATCTGAACCTTCTTTACCTCTTTGCTTCTGTTGCCTTGACAACTTGCTGAGCACAAAAATTGGATCATAAATAGTCTGTTATACACTTGTCTCTGTGCATGTGTGTGTGCATACTTTTGATATATAAACTTTTAATATATAAACATATATATATACACACATATATAATTTTTGATGGTGAGAATCTGATTAAAAGGTTCAGCAAAACATAGCTCAAAGGTCTTCTTTATGTAGTTGTAGTGTTCCTAATAAAATGCCCTCCATTAACAATTAGTTGTATTTTCCCCTGACACTGACTCTGTTTGAGCAGGTTTATAGTCATTTCTAATGTATTCTTAATCATGAGTGTCTTCCTGAGGGATTTAGATTTTTGTGTGTTTTCTTTGTTTCATCTCTGTTTTTTTTTTTTCTCTGTTGAGAACCTGGGTACCCTCTTTTTTAATTAAGAAATGAAGTGTTTTTGTTTTTAAAATTTTAAAAACCATATAATTTTTAAAGGTTACTTTCCATTTAGTTAGTACACAATATTGGCTACATTCCTGTGTTGTACACTATATCCTTGAGCCTGTCTTAAAACCATGAGCAACATCATTATCCTTTCTTTCTCTTCCTCACTTGTAAAGCCTTTGATGGCAAATTATTGTATTTTTATGATACATAAACAATTGTTGGAGCTCCAGATTCTTTCAGGAAAGTCCTTAATTTCAGGCTGATGGATGAATTGCCGTAAAACACAGTGATAACACAGTGAGCAATAACCAGGTCCACTGTGAATGACCAAAAGGTCCATGGAATTGGTCTGGGGGCAGTTTTGGAAAGTTAATGGACACTTGAATAAAACAGGTTGAGTTATAAATTCACTCAGATTATAGATTTCAAATGATCCATGATTGGAACATACCAAAAAGCTAAAATTGTGCTTAACCATGGCGACTGAAGACGTAATTTGGATGTTTCATTTTTTTCCTGTTATTGTCCTCATATTTTAATCTAGTCCCTAAAATGAAGCCCATAAAAACTTTCCAGAGTGAGAGCTTTGTGTTTTGGTTTTTGTTTCTACTCTTTCCAAGAAACACATTAAGCTTCTTGCTAAATATTCCCACTAATTTGGAATGAGTAACAGTTTAATCTTGTGTGTGCACTTGTAAGCCATACAAGGTAAAATAATAATAATATTTACTTTGGATCGTCTCTAGATAATTTTCCCTTTGCTAGTTTCTTTCATTTCACACTGTTTATTTTGAAACACTTGGACACCTAGATGAAGGAAAAAAAGATCAAATGTCTTCAACACATATGTGCCCCAGTTAAACAAACGTGTAATAAAATGAAAAATATTTGATAAAATTTGATGGTAATTATTTACTGTGCAGAAGTATGTTTGCTATGCAGAAGAAAGTAGTTTAGAATTTTTTAACTATCAATACCCTTTGGTGAATTCCAATGAAATTCAATTTGTGCACTCTTTATTTACAGACATATTTTCTGGGACTCTACTGGGGAGTAATTGAGAATTTATATCTGTGTTTTATGAAACATTACTGCTATATAAATGTAATATATTATTGGAGACAGAAAGTGTGTGCATTTAGATTATAAAACAAAGGTATGTCAGGCACTTGAACTATATTATTAATAGCTCCCACCTACCATATGAATATCTTAAATATTTTCTCTTTTTTTGATTTTTTAAAGTATAATTGATTTACAGTGTTGTGTTGGTTTTTGCTCTGCTGCAGAGTGATTCAGTCACACACACACACACACGCTCTTTTTCGTCATGGTTTATCACCCCTGTGCTGTACAGAGGGACCTTGTTTATCCATCCTGTATATGCTGGCTTACATCGACTAACTCCAACCTCAGCTCGACCCCTCCCTCAACCCTGCCCCCCTGACAACCCCAAGGTCTGTTCTCTGCGTCTGTGAGACTGTTCACGTTAGGTGAGTAAGTCCAGCCAAATGAATGATTAAAATAATGAGGCTGACAGGGAAAGACAGAGGGCTTAAACATGTTACAAATGTGGGAAAGGAAATGTGTCCGGATAGGAGAAACGCCTTTTACCATCTTTCCAAATCTTCTTTAGCTATAAAACCTTATTAAATTTATCCAAGGAAATGATAAGATAAAGTACCAAAGTTGGAGAATAGTATATAGATCTATGGTAAACCAAATTCAAGCTTTAATATATATAAAACAAGGGGAATTAACTTTACTTTTCCAATTGAGGTTAAGTGAAATATTTCTATATTTTCTAAGCATAATCAAATCTACCAAATATTCCCAATAAAAAGCTTTCAAACCCTTAGAAAGTAAAACTCCCTGTCAAATATTTCATAAAGACTGACTTTCAGCTCTGCTCAGAAATGGAGCCATGGTAATGACCTTGCCCTCAGCTTTGTTGGCAGTGGAGGGAGGTCTCAAGTGTCTTTATTTGTGAAAGGCTGACCAGGATTCCAGACTTTTCTGGATCCTACCCGAAAAATCTAAAACTGTGCACTGAATTTTAAGTTGCAGGAAATATTCTAGAGCAGGGATAGTCAGAATGTAGATCAGTCTCCTACAAGATAAGCTTGATATTAACATTAAGTTTTTAAAAACATTTATAGCAATTTGACATTGCTGGAATATTCAAGAATATGATCATATGTTTTAGCAATTTTGTTTTATGAATACTGATCTTCAGGGGTTGGAATTAAAACAACAGCACCAACCCCACCTAATCCTTCACCATAGAAAGCATGATAATCACTTTATAGAAACAGAACTTTCTAAGACAGCAGCAAAATGAGACATGGGGAATCCTCTGTCTACTGTGGGAACCTCTTGCTGGATGAGATCCAGTTCTGAAGAGCTTTGAGCAATAATGGAGCTAGACATGGAGTAGCGTATTTGAAAAATTAAAAACGTGATGTTTACTGGTTAGATTTGCATCCCTTTTAACCATGAGTGTCTTTCATAGAATTGTTTCATAAACAAAACCATCATCTGCTATGACCTGTAGCATCTGTTTTTAGTGGGTGCCCATCTCTTTAAAAGAGTTTTACTGAAGTATAGTTGGTTTACTATGTGGTGTTAGTTTCAGCGTACAGCAAAGGGATGTGGAGACACATGTACACATGTCCATTCCTTTTCAGATTCTTTTCCCGTGCAGGTTGTTACAGAATTAAGTAAAGTTCCCTGTGCTGTACTGTAGGTGCTGTGCCTTATCTATTTTATATACAGTAGTGTGCGTATGTTTATCTCAAGCTCCTAATTTGTCTCCCCCTCCACGTTTCCCTTTTGGCAACTATAAGTTTGTTTTCAAAATCTGTGAGCCTTTTCGGTTTGTAAATAAGGTAATATATATCATTTTTAAAAATTAGATTCCACATATGAGTGATATCATATGATACTTGTCTTTCTCTGTCTGACTTACTTCACTCAGTATGATAGATAATCTCTAGGTCCATCCATATTGTTGCAAATGGAGTTGCTTCCATGGCTGAGTGATATTCCTTCGCATATATGCACCGCATCTTCTTTATCCGTTCCTCCGCCAGTGAAGTTGCTTCCATGGCTGAGTGATATTCCTTCGCATATATGCACCGCATCTTCTTTATCCGTTCCTCCGCCAGTGGCCGTTGAGGCTGCTTCCATGGCTGAGTGATATTCCTTCGCATATATGCACCGCATCTTCTTTATCCGTTCCTCCGCCAGTGGCCGTTGAGGCTGCTTCCATGGCTGAGTGATATTCCTTCGCATCTGTGCGCCGCATCTTTATCCGTTCCTCCGCCAGTGGAGTTGCTTCCATGGCTGAGTGATATTCCTTCGCATATGTGCACCGCATCTTTATCCGTTCCTCCGCCAGTGGCCGTTTCTGCTTCTGTGGCTGTTGTAAATGCTTCTGCAGTGAGCACTGGGGTACATGTGTCTTTTCAAATTGTGGTTTTCTCCGGGTATATGCTCAGGAGTAGGATTGCTGGCAATGGCACCCCACTCCAGTACTCTTGCCTGGAAAGTCCCATGGACGGAGGAGCCCGGTGGGCTGCAGTCCATGGGGTCGCTAAGAGTCAGACACGACTGAGCGACTTCACTTTCACTTTTCCTTTCATGCATTGGAGAAGGAAATGGCAACCCACTCCAGTGTTCTTGCCTGGAGAATCCCAGGGACGGGGGAGCCTGGTGGGCTGCCGTCTATGGGGTCGCACGGAGTCGGACACGACTGAAGAGACTTAGCAGCAGCCGCAGCAGCAGGATTGCTGGATCATATGGTAGTTCTATTTTAGTTTGTTAAGGAAGCTCCAGACTGTTCTCCATAGAGAACAAATTTACATCCCATCAACAATGCAGAAGCGTTCCCTTTGCTCTGCACCCTCTCCAGCATTTATTGTTTATAGATTTATAATGATGTCCATTCTGACCGGCAGTGTGAGGTGGTACCTAATTGTCATTTTCATTTGCATTTCTCTAATAATTAGGGATGTTGAACATCTTTTTATGTGCTCCTTGGCCATCCATATGTCATTTTTGGAGAAATGTCTGTTTAGATCTTCTGAGTGGGTGGTCATCTTTACCTTGCTTTGCGCAAACAAGCAGAGGTCCAGTAGAAGGAACTTTGCATACCCAAGAGAAGGTTTATGTTTTATTCTTGGGAGTGAGTATCATGAGGATAAAGAGGTTTTCATAGTACAGTCAGCTAGAACAGAGGGCAGTGGTTAAAAAAGGGATCAGACCAGATATTCAGGATTTCAGTATGGCCTTTTTGTGTGTGGGTGTTCCATTGCTCAGTTGTGTCCAACTCTTTGCAGTGCTATGGACTGTAGCCTGCCAGGCTCCTCTGTCCATGGGATTCTCCAGGCAAGAATACTGGAGTGGGTTGCCATTCCCTTCTCCAGAGGTCTTCCTGACCCAGCGATGGAACTTGCATCTCCTGCGCTGCAGGCAGATTCTTTACCACTGAGCCACCTGGGAAGCCCATGGCTTTTTTTTTTACCCGATAGCTATATGAGTCTCAGTTTCCTCATCTATGAAATGAAAGTAATGATACTTCTTACCTCAAAATGCTGTGAAGAGTAAGTGAGGTACTGCAATTGGATACTTAGAGCAGTACTTGGCAGATAATAACAGCTAGCTAAAGGAGCACTACTGCTATAAACCCCAGAAACTGCTGCCTGGCAGGTTAAACGAGCCCGGCAGGACGGCCCCACCACTTCCAGTGCCCTGCAGGCCAAATCTGATTGGTCCCAAGTCCGTGTGCTTCTCAGTTTGAGAGGTGACCTTATATAAGGAACACCAGCATGGGTGGTTAGATAGGCACACAGCTTGGAATCAAAGCCCAGGCTCTGGGCTCCAGAGGGTTATATCGAAAAGAAATGCCCTGAAGGAAGCTACATGGATGGATAAGACCAGACAGGACAACCGTGATTCTTTTTTAACGTCTTCTTAATGCAGGGTTATCCAACTCCTTCTAGAGTAAAGCAGAGCTCCTTGTGTAAAATCTCCCTCCTAGGACTGCATCAGTACCATCCTGGATATTCAATGTCATTCCATATGAGGAGCAAAATCATATTGCTTTAGTATAAATCACCTAATGCAGACTTCCTCTTTTTATATTAACCCCCTACCCCGGCTGCTTTTAGAGCTTAGCAATATCTTAGCAACAGCTGCTTCTGAGTTCAACTCGAGGCTTTCTAGGGCTTATTCCATGATTTATAGGTTCCTTCCCTCATCCAGAAGTAGACAGCGCGCCCTTTGCCTGCTGGCATTTTACCCAGTTCTTGAATCCAAAACCATCTCCAGCTGTCCCAGTCTTGTGACTCCCTTAAACTAGTTTGGGTCAGTTCTTACATCCTAGCATTTTTTTCCAGCCATGATGAAGCCTTTTAAATGGCACAGGAATGTGCCAGCATCTAACTGCTGAAGCCTGGGGAGAAAGTTTTGTGGCCTTAGTATTAAGAACATGTGGCTCTTATGGTCCATATATTCCTTTAGGGATGGCAGGATTCGCCACACGGAACGTGGCACCAATGTGTGGGTGGTGTCCACCCCACTGCTGGATTTTAGTTTCTGCAGACTTTAGAGTCAGAGGAATGGTGATTTCAGATTGAGGAAGACCTCTCCTCTCAGAAGTAAAAGAAACTGCAACCTTTCTTAGTGTCACCGGTAAATATCCTTCGGCTCGGAAATCTGGGATTTAACGTGTGGTTGTGGTGTTCTTGGCTAGCATTCACCCTGAAATACTGGGATTAGATGATCTCTGAACAGGGAGAAATGGAAGGCTGAATTTTCAAGAGGATATTTAAGTAGAAGCAAATATGCTGTGCAGGCTGTGTTATAGAATGAACACTCCTAAGCCATAAACACCTGCTTTCCAAACAGACGATCGTTTTTTCTTCTGGCTGCTTTACAAATGCTGAAAAGATGTTGAGAGAAGGCTGCTCCTGAGCGCTCAAGAGCTTCACATCTAAGCCTTCTGCTTTAGTGATTAGAAGCTGAGGGCTGCTCTGAGGGGAGCTGCAGAGAGAAGTGCTTTTGCATGAATGTCTTCCTCTTGTCAGCCTCAAGCACATCTCCCTGCTTCTGATTATTTCAAAGTGCCTCAAGTCCTCCTCTTTAGTAGACCAGCCAGAAAGCAAGTCTGACCAAGACCATGGTCCTTTGCTTTTCTCTTCAGATTATGGTGCCTGGAAGCCAGAACACTCTCCTTCTGAAGAATCTGCTCTCTGAGACTGAGTACAAGGTCACGGTGACGCCCATCTATGATGACGGAGAAGGGGTCAGTGTCTCTGCCCCTGGAAAAACCTGTGAGTGAAGCTTCCTCCTGGGGTTGCTCGATGTCCTCTGTAATGCACCCAGCAGCTGCAGTGTAGGGGGTGGAAATGGTCTGAAAGTGTCAGTCGCTCACGTGTGTCCTACTCTTTGCCACCCCATGGACTGTGGCCCACCAGGCTCCTCTGTCCATGGAATTCTCCAGGCAAGAATCCTGGAGTGGGTAGCCTTTCCCTTCTCCAGGGGATCTTCCCCACTCAGGGACTTCACCTGGGTCCCCTGCATTGCGGGTGGATTCATTACCATCTGAGCTACCAGGGAAGCCCCCAAAATGGTATAGATCTTATTTAAAAAGCAGAAGTAGAGACACAGACCTCAAGAGGACAAACGCATGGATTCCAGGGCGAGAAGGCAGGGGTGGGATGAGCAGGGAGGCTGGGAGTGACATATACACACTGCCATGTATACAGCAGGTAACGTGGACCTGCTGCAGAGC
Organism: Bubalus bubalis; assembly: GCF_019923935.1. NCBI lineage: Eukaryota > Metazoa > Chordata > Mammalia > Artiodactyla > Bovidae > Bubalus > Bubalus bubalis. The sequence continues at coordinate 647,101 of NC_059171.1, read as the reverse complement.
TCGGGGCCTCTGCCCAGGCTCCGTGGTGGCCTAAGTGGGGAGGAAATCAAAGAAAGTGGGGATGTGTGTATTCTGTGTACACATGGCTGGTCCACTTTGCTGTACAGCAGACGGACACAGCAGTGTAAAGCAACTCTCCTCCAGTAAAAAAGAAGAGAAAAGGGGATTTGGAGAGAGAAAATCTGCTTGGATTCTGTCTTCACACATTCAAGCTGTGTGACTTCGGGCAAATCGCTTCACTTCCGTTCTCTCGTCTCTAAAACCTAAGACTTGAAACATAGCTGCATCTCCCTCCTCCAGCGTCTGATCATCCCCAGTGCTGCGAGTCTCTCAGAGGCCCCTCCGGGCCCTGCACGCCCCTAGCCTAACTGCTCACCCAGCACGTCACACCCGCTCACCCGAGCTCACGCCCACGTCTTCCTGCCCTCTTTCTCCGATGCTGTACTCTCTTCACAGCAGCGGAGAAGCTTTTGAAAATCTAGATGGTCTCATGTCTCCCCTCTGTTCCAAGCCACCTGATGGCTCCCTGTGGTACTCAGCATAAACTCTGAGGTCCGTGCAGGGGCCCTTCAGGCCGAGGTGACCTGGACCCTCCTGGGCTCGCCCCCAGCCAGCCCACCTTCCCTGCCCTTCCTTGGCTTTCTAAAGCTTGGCTCGGCCTTAGAAACTGACGCAAGCCGCTGCTGCCAGGCTGAATATCCTTTCCCAGAGGCTTGCATTTCTGACTTCTTGTCATTTTGGTTTCGGCTCAACGCCACCGACTCAGGCTTCTCTGACCACTCGGGCAAAGTACTCCCCATCTTCTCTCATGTTATCCTGGGTTTCTGTTTGTCCTGTTTTGGTTTTGGTCCTGTCGCAGCACAGACTTGGGTGTAAAATAGGCTTAAGGATGTCTTGTGCAGCACGAGGAATACAGCTACCATTTTGTCATAATGTAAATGGAAAATAACCTTTAAAAACTGTATACAATTTGTTTAAATGTTTGATTCGCATAATTTATAAAAGGATTCCATGATGAACACACATATATACTCAAACAAATAAAAACTTTTAAAGGCTATTACTATGGAAATACCATCTATACAATAAAGTTATTTCAAAGGGTGTTCTTTGAAATAATTTTGAGTGGTCCACTTATTTTAAGCGGTGGTTAACACAACTAAATTCTGTCAGCAACAAAGTAATAATGATAATATCCATCAACATGCATAATAGTTTACAAAGATCCTTCATGCAAATAGCTCTCCTATTTTGATAAAAAATTGATGAATGATGATTAAAATTTCACAGAATATAGGCAATATGAAAGTGTGAAAGAGTTAGTCGCTCAGTCATGTCTGACTCTTTCTGATCCATGGACTATAGCCTGCCAGGCTCTGCTGTCCATGGGATTCTCCAGGCAAGAATACTGGAGTGTGTTGCCATTACCTACTCCAGGGGAATCCTCCCAACCCAGGAATTGAACCTGGGTCTCCTGTATTGCAGGCAGATTCTCTACTGTCTGAACCACCAGATATGGTTCAGAACCCCTAATATGAAGATGAAAGCAAAAAACAAAGGTCTTACCTCTAAGAATCGCTATCACTACTATTGATCTAATCATCCTGGATCTGATAGTGCAACAGAGAGATGTGTGACAGAAATGTATTCATAAACACTACTCACTTCAATATTGCTTTAAAGTAACTGAAGAAAATGGAGCCAATTTCACTGAGTGAAGAGCTGATCTTCAGATAAAAGTGTTTTGCCGCAAGAGTAATTGTTTTCTATTATTTAATCTTTAACATGACCATGGATTCTCTAAGTTTTCTTACTGTTTACTTTAGTGCATTTTCCCTTGTAAGTGTTTTTAAGCTGTGGGAAAATACATTAGACTCTATTAACCAAAAGGTAGGTTGTAAAGATGGAAACCACATTACACCATTTTTTTCATTTTCCTTCCTGCCCAGTGCCACCCTCTGGTCCCCAAAACTTACGGGTTTCGGAAGAATGGTATAACAGATTGCGCATTACGTGGGACCCCCCGTCTTCCCCAGTGAAGGGCTATAGGATTGTCTACAAACCTGTCAGTGGTAAGTCATGCTTTTTAAAAATATAATCTTTAAAGATAGGTTATTTTTGTTTTTACTTTCCATCATTGGTTTTAAGAAATGGGAAGAGTCTCTTCCCTTTTATGAAAAAAAAAAAAAAAGAAAAATGTGTTGAAGTTACCACCTCACCTAAAACACAGCTGGTGTGTTAATAAGCAGAATATATACTTGGTCTACAATTGACCTTACCCACCCCAGACAAGGAGCCAGCCAAAGCAGACTTTGACTCCTTAGCAATAAGAAGCTTCTGTGGCTTGATGGATATATAAGCTCTAAACATTTAGACTCTCCAATTTCTTATTCCTCTTCTACCTCTTACTTCTTGGATTAGTTAGAAAAAGTCCATTTACCAACTTCTCAGTCTCCTCATTCTGGAAACTGTATTAAGGTATTTGTTGTTCAGTCACTAAGTCGTGTCCAACTCTTTGCGACCCCATGGACCACAGCACGCCAGGCCTCCCTGTTCTTCACTATCTCCTGGAGCTTGCTCAAACTCATGTCCATTGAGTTGATGATGCCATCCAACCATCTCTTCCTCTGTTACCCTCTTCTCCTCCTGCCCTCAGTTTGAAAGCATCAGTTTTTTGGTGCTCAGCCTTCTTTATGGCCCAACTCTCACATCAGTACATGACTCCTGGAAAAACCATAACTTTGACTATACGGACCTTTGTCAGCAAAGTGATATCTCTGCCTTTTAATATGCTGTGTAGGTTTGTCATAGCTTTTTAAAAAATATTAATTTATTTATTTTAATTGGGGGCTAATTACAATGTTGTAGTGCTTTTTGCCATACACTGACATGAGTCAGCCATGGGACACATAGCATAGCTTTCTGAAGCTGTGGCAAGGTATAAAATTCGTCAGGTTGAGGAAAACTTAAAAATCATCCTATGGGTCAATAAAAACCTTTCTGCCCTCAAAAGCACTATGAGTCTCAATTTGTGTAGGACATGCTGCGGCTGCTGTTGCTAAGTCGCTTCAGTCGTGTCAGACTCTGTGCGACCCCATAGACGGCAGCCCACCAGGCTCCCCCGTCCCTGGGATTCTCCAGGCAAGAACACTGGGGTGGGTTGCCATTTCCTTCTCCAATGCATGAAAGTGAAAAGTGAAAGTGAAGTCACTCAGTCATGTCCGACTCTTCATGACCCCATGGACTGCAGCCCACCAGGCTCCTCCGTCCATGGGATTTTCCAGGCAAGAGTACTGGAGTGGGGTGCCATTGCCTTCTCCTATATAGGACATAGCACAGAATATTTTTCCCGATCAATCAAAGATTCCACTGGGTTGGAACAGAGGTGAAAATGAAAAAGCCCAAAGAAGGCAGATGGTCAAGGGCCTGGGAAGGAGGAGTGTCATCTGTGTGACCTTAAACAGCAGAAGAGGGGCTTTGGAGCCCATACTGATAGCGTATATGGTTGTCCTTATGCGGCGAGGTGAGGCATAGTGTCAGTGACAAAGTGGCCGCTAGGGCAACTTACTGCCTTCTGGGGACAAAGCTGGTGTCTGAGGTGGGCTAACCCAGAATGACTCCTGTTTCATCACGCGCCCAAAGCCCATGGCATCCTGGCGGCTCCACCCTGAAGGCCTCACAATACGGTGGACGCTGAGGGGAACCAGTTTCTTTGGGTAGCTCTAGGGAAAGAACTATATTTAAGAAAAGGGCTAGATGCCTTGAAGGAGCCCGAGCCTGGGAGTCAGGGAGGTGGGTAAGTCTTGGAGCGTAACGGGGCTAGATTCAAGCCCCACTCTGTGAGTGTCTCCTGGGCAATCTGAAGCACAGTGGAATACGTACAATCAGTTCAGAAGTATCTCTCTTTTTCCCTATTCTATGGCAACTGAAATGCACTCTTTCTCCTTTAGTTGCTGGCCCAACCCTGGAAACGTTCGTGGGAGCTAACATTAACACCATCCTCATCACAAACCTGCTCAGCGGAATGGACTACAACGTGAAAATATTCGCGTCCCAGGCTTCGGGTTTCAGCGACGCTCTGACCGGCGTGGTGAAAACACGTAAGCCTGGCCACTGCCGCATGTGGTTCTGCGCTTTGTTTTTCTCTGTAACTTAGGCCCTGCGGCAGCTCAGCAGTCAGTGTCTCTTTTCTCCAGTGTTGCCCTTTCTGGATGGTGCCTTATGGAAAGAAAGGTGTGCTCCCTACTCAGGGCTGTGGTTCAGAGTCCTAGTTGGCAGGCAGGATGTCAGAAGCCGGCGTTAAAACATACTTGATGGTGGCGGATGGGATTTCCTTCTGGAAAGTCTTTGTTGGTATTTTTCAAATTAGGTGAAATTTTCCATCCAGCCCATATAACCTGATGTGGTCAAAGCCAGTCCAAGCTGAGCCAGGGGAAACTTGCCTTTGTCAAAGCCTTTGCCCCTCTCCACCCTCTCACTCTGTCCGTTAAAGATACTTGCACCACTCGAAAGCCTTCCTTCTCTGTCTTTTAAGGGCTTGCATGCTGTCTGCACAGCATCTGGGACTTCTCCTTGGCACACATCACTCACAGACACCCGTGGCATAATACAGTGTTTTCCAGACTCCGGCATGTATGTGCCATATTCCTGCTGTTTCTTATGCTTCCACACCATCTGTTTAATATATTTCTTTAAATCAACTTACAGTTTCTTTTTGTTTTTACTTAAATGCTTTCAAAAACCACATAATAACTCTCAACAGAAAACCAGTTTTTTTTAATACATGTTGCTTCCCTGGTGGCTCAACTGGTAAAGGACCCACTTGCGATGCAGGAGACCCCGGTTCGATTCCTGGGTGGGGAAGATCCCCTGGAGGAGGGAAAGGCTACACACCCCAGTATTCTGGCCTGGAGAATTCCATGGATCGTATATTCCATGGGGTCGCAAAGAATTGGACACGACCAAGTGACTTTCACTTTCACTTTAATACACATTAAAGGTAATACATAAATGACCAAAATAAAAATGGTTTGGCTGTCGGATGACTGAAACTACCCCGAGTGTTATCAAAAGCACATGGCCCACACTTGATGTTAGTCATGGTATAATCAGAAGTGTAAACCGTAAATCTTCTTATTAGCTAAGGCCTTGAGGCCTCTCACCTCTCTGAGCCCACATTTTCTCAACCCTAAAATGAAGATATAATATTAATAGTAATAACTATTTATAGACTGTTTGGGAAGACTAAAGATATAACATACAAAGGATCTACTGTATGGCAGGCACTTGGCAAATAACCACTTTTTTCATTGTGATGACTGCTTTGTGAATCTGGGTCATCTCTCACTCTCACTAATCAAAAAATTATTCCAACGAAAGGACTTTTGTAAGTATGAGGCATATATTGGACCAAACCCCAGGCCACCTGTGTCTGGCCACCTGGGTTTTATATAGGGGCTCAGTTCAGTTCAGCTCCTCAGTCGTGTCCAACTCTTTGTGACCCCATGAACTGCAGCACGCCAGGCCTCCCTGTCCATCACCAACTCCCGAAGCTTGCTCAAATTCACGTCCATTGAGTCGGTGATGCCATCCAACCGTCTCATCCTCTGTCCCACCAACTCCCGGAGTTTACTCAAACTCACGTCCATCGAGTCGGTGATGCCCTCCAGCCGTCTCATCCTCTGTCGTCCCCTGCTCTGCCCTTTCATTAGATGAAGCTTTCTGAATTCTTTTTTATGGAAATCTTTAGAATTAAAAAGCTAGATATGGGATCCACTTAATCTCAAAAGAAGCAGTGTCTCTCTTCAACAGCACTCGGAAGCCTGTGGCATGCAGCTCTGATCTCGGACTTGGCAATTGGAATGACAGTGTTGTAGGTACTATGAAGTGAAAGTGTCAGTTGCTCAGTCGTGTCCAACTCTTTGTGACCCCACGGACTGCAGCCCGCCAGGCTCCTCTGTCCATCTCCAGGCCAGAACGCTGGAGTGGGGTGCCATTCCCTTCTCCGGGGCATCTTCCCGGCCCAGGGATGGAGCCGCTGCGGGCGGCTGCTTCACCCTCTGAGCCCCCAGGGAAGCCTCCAGTGATTCCGTGAGCTGTGCCCCCTCGCCGCCCAGCAGCCTTCCTCAGAAGCCCTGTGAGTCCCCCATGCGTTGCCCACCTTCATCGCCTCCCCCTAGTTCGTCCTCCTCTTCTCTCCAGATGCCTGTCTGAGCCAGTCCTCCTGTCCCTGATTTTCTCTTGCTCTCTTTTCTTACTCTTGTCTCTCTGTCCTCTTTTCTTGGCTCCCCTCCTTCTGTTTCATCCGTCTTCTCTTCTTTAATAAATGTGACTATTCCAAATGTATTTTAAAATAATGAAAGTATTGAATTGTTTTATCATCTATCCTTAAGGTAAAAATTAGATTGGCTTGCTTTCTCTCTTTCTCCCAAGAATAATAAAACCCTGTAAAATGGAAAATAAATTGATTTCATGGTATTTTTAAAATTTAGTGTGGGTATATAAGTCATTATTGGTTTCCTTTTTTTGAGAGGATTGTTTCATTGCCTTAGGAAAAATGGTCTTCCTTTGCTGATCAACAAAAAGGAACAATGTCATGATGCAAATTGTTACTAGTCCAGATTATTTTTACCATCTTGAAAAATAATTTTAAGCTATTTTTAAATTTTATGAAGTGACTGAAAGAGAAGTACAAGAGAATGATGTGGATGAAGGCAGACGTCATTAGAAAAAGTAAACATTATTAATTTTCTGCTCTTTCTGGTTGGATCTAAGTGGTAAACACTGAATTCTTCGTCCTCAATTGCAGAAACAGTATTTTTACTGCTTCTTCAAATAAACTCCCTGTGAATGACTTTTGTATATAACTGTGTTTATTCTAAGATGAATAAGAATTCGTGTATTTTTAATCATTTTTTGTTTTCTGTATTCAATTTTTCCTTTTTAAATTTTCAGAAGTTTGCTCACTCTCATTCAGTTGTGTTTTGAGGGCCAGCCGGTGTGAGCTGCTCCTGTTTGAGTAATTTCTCTTTTGTCCTCTTTGCTCCTCCCTTTTGTTTAAACCATGGCTTTCTTTCAGTAGTTGATGAGTATATATTGTGTTTAACATTTTTATTATGAAAGTATTATGTATTAATTGTGAAATATTTTGAAAGCATAAATTAATGAAGAGGGAAGATTTAAAATCACCCATAATTTCACCATCCATCACAACTGGCTTTTTCCAGACATATATTTTCTTTTTTTTTTTGCAGGGAACAGACAAACCCTATCATACATCACATTCTGCAACTGCTTTTTAAAGTCATAAAATCGCTATCCTTTGTGTAACTTGGTGGGTTTCCTACCGCTGGCTGTGGGACCTTGAATTCAAATTTTGCCCGCGTTGATTTCGGACTTGGGGTGACTGTGGCGTTGTCTGCAGCGTGACCGAGTCGTGCTTTTGTTTCACTGTAGTGTTTCTGGGCGTGACCGACCTTCAGGCAGACGCGGTGCAAACGACCAGCCTGTGTGCCCGCTGGCAAGTGCAGCGCCATGCCACCGCCTACAGGGTTGTCCTGGAGTCCCGCCAGGGTAAGTGTGACCGTCACCCACGCTTCTGTCATGCACTCGTGTGCTCTGTGCAAGTTACCATGGACGACACACGACAAACTTAGACAAATGCATTCTGCTTGAGGAGGCAACGTTACATTGCGAATCGTGCAGGACGTTGAGTCAGGAGGGCAGTTAAGCCAATTATGTAATCTCTCCAAGTCTCCATTTTCCCATTTGCGGTTAATAGGTAGAACCGTAGTGTGGATTTTGGGGCATTCTGTGAGGACTGAGCTGAGATAATCTGTGTAAAATATTTGCAGCCGTGCTTTGTGCATATTAAGCAGCCAGGACATGTGGGTGCTGTGGTGGTGGGAGTTGCTTAGGCTGATAACACGCCTTAAACTGCCCGGTGCTGTTGTTCGGTCTTTATCTGTGCAGATCTAGGCTTGACTTCAGTGTTTCTCTCAGTGATTTTTTTTTTTACTTTTGGGGAGAATTGATAAGCAGCAAACTCTCATTCAGGAGATGAAATGATGTCTCTGTGGGCAGTACATTAGCATCATGGCTCTCAAGTTCATCTACAGTTTGGGATTTGGCTTCAAAGGTGAAACTCTTAAAATGTCTGCTTATTTTTACTAAAAGTATCAAGAACAATAACAAAATATGGATTCCCCAAGAATGAATTTCCAGGAACTGTTCATCTTGTTTTGTCATTATCAGCATGAATAATATTCAGAAGATGGGATCAAATAATGAAAATTTCTTTGATCAGATTTGCATTGTCAGTAGGAAAGATCATGTTGTTGTTTGGGGGGCAGGGACAGAGCCAACATTACAGAATTCCAGATGGCATTTTTTAACCTTTCAAATTTGCTGATAAGGTCATTAATTTTAAAATAATTGATTAATTCATCGCTGCTGGCAGGCTTTCCTCTAGCTGCTGCAGGTGGAGACCGCTCTCTAGTTGCGGTGCGTGGGCCTCTTGTGAAGCGCAGACTTGGCACTCCGGCTTCGGGACATGCAGCGTGGGTTCAGTAGTTGTGGTTCATGGGCTTAGAAGCCCTGCTGCACAAGGAATCTTCCCAGACCAGGGATCAAACCCGTGTCCCTGTCACCGGCAGGTGGATTCTTATCCCCTGGACCACCAGGGAAGTCCTCGTGATTGTTACTGTTTTTTTATGTCTGGATAAATGATAAATGGTTTCCTCACTTAAAAAAGCAGAAAGGGCTAACTTTTCAGGTGTGGATGGGACTTGTCTTTAGTTAGTAGCACACATCCCTGGCTATAACTACATTTAAAATGCAGAAATCTCACTTTTAATCTAATCCAGGAAGTGGAAAGCGTAGTTTAGTAAGGTACTGAGAGTTTAGTAGAGTGCTGGAAATGAGCTAAAAATACAAGATAGAATATTAGAAACGCAAGAAGAGATTTCTGCCAACACTGACCAAGGCTTTGTCTCCGCAGGCTTGCTAATAAGCCACTAATTCCTTAATTCCCTGCGTGTGATCCTGTAAAGGTCCCTTTAGCCAGACATCGGCTAAGCATATGGGAGTGGCTTTAATCTGCAATAAACATTGAATAAGGAAAAGTCAGGACAAATCACTTGGATTTTGTGGTGGTTTTGTGGGATGCTTAACCTGGAATGTTAGGTCCGGGAATCAAGGCAAACTGGAAGTGGTCAAACAGGAGGTGGCAAGAGTGAACGTCGACATTCTAGGAATCAGCAAACTAAGATGGACTGGAATGGGTGAATTTAACTCAGATGACCATTATATCTACTAATGTGGGCAGGGATCCCTTAGAAGAAATGGAGTAACCCTCATAGTCAACAAAAGGGTCTAAAATGCTGTTCAGTTTGGTTCAGTCACTCAGTCGTGTCCGACTCTTTGTGACCTCATGGACTGCAGCACACCAGGCCTCCCTGTCCATCACCAACTCCTGGAGTTTACATGAGATGCAGTACTTGAATGAAATTTTAAAAATGACAGAATGATCTCTGTTTGTTTCCAAGGCAAACTATTCAATATCACAGTAATTTGTCTATGCTCTGATCAATAATGCTGAAGAAGCTGAAGTTGAACGGTTCTATGAAGACCTACAAGACCTTCTAGAAATCAACACTGAAAAAAGATATCCTCTTTATAGGGGACTGGAATGCAAAAGCAAGCAGTCAAGAGCTACCTGGAGTAACAGGCAAATTTGGCCTTGGAATACAGAATGAAGCAGGCAAAGACTAATAGAGTTTTGCCAAGAGAATGCACTGGTCATAGCAAACACCCTCTTCCAACAACATGAGAGAAGACTCTACACATGGACATCACCAGATGGCCAACACCAAAATCAGATTGATTATATTCTTTGTAGCCAAAGATGGAGAAGCTCTATACAGTCAGCAAAAACAAGCCCGGGAGCTGACTGTGGCTCAGATCATGAACTCCTTATTGCCAAATTCAGATTTAAATTGAAGAAAGTAGGGAAAACAACTAGACCATTCACATATGACCTAAATCAAATACCTTATGATTATAAGTGGAAGTGACAAATAGATTCAAGGGTTTGATCTGATAGACAGAGTGCCTGATGAACTATGGACAGAGATTCGTGACATTGTACAGGAGGCAGGGATCAAGACCATCCCCAAGAAAAAGAGATGCAAAAAGGCAAGATGGCTGCCTGAAGAGGTGTTATAAATAGCTGCGAAAAGAAGAGACACTAAAGGCAAAGGAGAAAAGGAGAGATATACCCATTTGAATGCAGAGTTCCAAAGAATAGCAAGGAGAGAAAAGAAAGCCTTCCTCAGCGATCAATGCAAAGAAATAGAGGAAAACAATAGAATGGGAAAGACTAGAGATCTCGTCAAGAAAATTAGAGATACCAACATTTCATACAAAGATGGGCACAATAAAGGACAGAAATGGTATGGACCTAACAGAAGCAGAAGATATTAAGAAGTGGCAAGAATACACAGAAGAACTGTACAAAAAAGATCTTGATGACCCAGATAACCACGGTGGAGTTATCAGTCACCTAGAGCCAGACATCCTGGAATGCAAAGTCAAGTGGGCCTTAGGAAGCATCACTACAAACAAAACTAGTGGAGGTCATGGAATCCCAGTGGAGCTATTTCAGATCCTAAAAGATGATGGTGTGAAAGTGCTGCACTCAATATGCCAGCAAATTTGGAAAACTTGGCAGTAGCCACAGGACTGGAAAGGACAGTTTTCATTCCAGTTCCAAAGAAAAGCAATGCCAAAGAATGCTCAAACTACCACACAATTGCACTCATCTCACACACTAGCCAAGTAATTCTCCAAGCAAGGGTTCAACAGTACATGAACCATGAACTTCCAGATGTCCAAGCTGGATTTAGAAAAGGCAGAGGAACCAGAGATCAAATTGCTAACATCCGTTGGATCATTGAAAAAGCAAGAGAGTTCCAAAAAAACATCTACTTCTGCTTTAATGACTATGCCAAAGCCTTTGACTGTGTGGATCACAACAAATTGTGGAAAATTCTTCAAGACGTGGGACTACCAAACCACCTTACCTGCCTCCTGAGGAATCTGTATGCAGGTCAGGAAGCAACAGTTAGAAGTGGACATCGAACAACAGACTGGTTCCAAAAAAGGAAAGGAGCACATCAAGGCTATATATTGTCACCCTGCTTATTTAACTTATATGCAGAGTACATCATGAGAAATGCTGGACTGGAGGAAGCACAAGCTGGAATCAAGATTGCCAGGAGAAATATCAATAACCTCAGATACGCAGATGACACCACCCTTATGGCAGAAAGTGAAGAAGAACTAAAGAACCTCTAGATGAAAGTGAAAGAGGAGAGTGAGAAAGTTAGCTTAAAACTCAACATTCAGAAAACAAAGATCATGGCATCTGGTCCCATCACTTCATGGGAAATAGATGGGGAAACAGTGGAAACAGTGAAAGACTTTATATTGTTGGGCTCCAAAATCACTGCAGATGGTGATTGCAGCCATGAAATTAAAAGACACTTACTCCTTGGAAGGAAAGCTATGACCAACCTAGACAGCATATTCAAAAGCAGAGACATTACTTTGCCAACAAAGGTCTGTATAGTCAAAGCTATAGTTTTTCCAGTAGTCATGTATGGATGTGAGAGTTGGACTATAAAGAAAGCTGAGTGCTGAAGAATTGATGCTTTTGAACTATGGTGTCGGAGAAGACTCTTGAGAGTCCTTTGGACTTCAAGGAGATCCAATCAGTCAATCCTAAAAGAAGTCAGTCCTGAATATTCACTGGAGGGACTGATGCTGAAGCTGAAACTCCAATATTTTGTCCCCCTGATGTGAAGAACGGACTCTTTGGAAAAGATCCTGAGACTGGGAAAGATTGAAGGCAGGAGGAGAATGGGACGACAGAGGATGAGATGGTTGGATGGCATCACCGACTCTATGGACATGAGTTTGAGTAAACTCCGGGAGTTGGTGATGGACAGGGAGGCCTGGCGTGCTGCAGTCCATGGGGTCGCAAAGAGTCGGACACGACTGAGCGACTGAACTGAACTGAAGCAGAATTAGATGAAAGATATGCAACTGTTTGACAATACCTATAAAATCTTGAGGAGTTATGTTTCATATATCTTTTTAAGACTAGCTGAGTCATATACTTTAATATACAACAGTTGACATTTATCACATTTGGTGGTACTTGTTAAGCCTTAGCAACATAGGAACTATAAAAATCACACGTCCAAATTACCCCAGAATATTTTTATCTATGATACCATTTAAGAAGTTGACAGAATGGGACAGAGGCTCCTGTAGATATTCATTAGCTTTCATTGAAAATCATGTTTATACAGATTGACATAAAGATATCAAAACTGTCTTTATCAAGAAATTAGTGAAATCCATCAGTGTATTTTTTTTTATTAAATGCTTTTACAAATAGCATTGGGATTCTTATCAAATAATGTGACTGATGTGTCTGATAACATTGATCTGGTCATTTAAAACCTCAATAAGCTCTTGGTGGACCTCCCAGGTGACTCAGTTTAAAGAATCCTCCTGTGAATTCTGGAGATGCGGGAGATGTGGGTTCGATATCTGGCTTGAAAAGATCCCCTGGAGGAGGAAATGGCAGCTCACGCCAGTGTTCTTGCCTGGAGAATCCCGTGGACAGAGGAGCCTGGCAGGTTACAGACCATGTAGCTGTGAAGAGTCAGACACGACTGAGCGACTGAGCGTGCGCACACACACACACACACACACACAAGCTCTCGCTGAAGCCAAGTATTTTTACTAGAAATAAGAGTCCCCGCTTCCTTCTTATCTTCCAGTTAAATTAATTTGTATTTCGCCAGGATTATTTTCAGGCTGCCAAAAACCTCTTCAGCTGAGCTTCAACAGTCTCAATTCAGCAAGAATGAACAAAAGTGTTGTTCAGTTTATTTTTCATCAGCAGTTATAGCTGAGCAATTTATGAGCCCAATTAGCCTACATCTTATTCACTCAGGTGTCCAGCTGCATATTATTAACCAACTAGACAGCAACAGATTCTAATTGATAGGCAGGGGTGGGGAGTTAATGTGGGGAATATGTCTAAATATTTTAACTTACACAATTTAGGGTAGGGAATAGTCTTTCCACTTTTTTTTTTATTTAATTTTTATTGTATACTGGAATACAGTTGATTTATAATGTCATGTTTGTGTTGGGTGTACAGCCACCTGATTAAGTTATACATGCATCTGTTCTTTGGATTCTTTTCCCACGTGGGTTATTACAGAGTGTTGAGTGCTCTAGGTAGGTCCTTGTTGATTATCTGTTGCATGTATATTGCTGTGTATATGTTAATCCCCACCTCCTAATTCATGCCTTGAAGTCTTTCCACTTTGCACTGGGGAAGAATTAGGTTGAGTTTCTTTATCTCACAGAACAATGTGATCATCATTCCTGATCGCTGCTGTTGGACATGTGATCAGATGTACCGTCCTCCTGGGTGCCTGAGTCCCCGGGCTCCACTGTTTCACCTCTGTAACACCTCCCGCTGGCTACACGTGTTGTCTCTGTAGAAATGTCAGTCTGTCCGCTTCAATCAGAGGAGAAATTAGAGAGAAACGGGACCCCGTTTCTCCGCATGATAGAGAAGAGCCTTACCCCAGGCTGGCTTATGTCTGAATGCCTCTGCCAGACCCCTGGGCTTCCCAGGCGGCACTAGTAGTGAGGAGCCCGCCTGCCAGTGCGGAGCCGGAAGAGACGCAGGTTCAGTCTCTGGCAGGAAGATCCTCTAGAGGAGGGCATGGCAACCCGCTCCAGTGTTCTTGCCTGGAGAGTCCCATGAAGACAGGAGCCTGGCGGGCTGCAGTCCACGGGGCCGCACAGAGTCAGGACAGAGCGACTTGGCACACGTGTGCGCACTGCCAAACTCCCACTGTGTGGGGTGGTTCTCTCTCTCTCTCTGTTTTGAATCCCCCGTGTCCGATCTCATGCACTTTTACTCTGAGATGAAGTCAGTAGATTTGCTTCTGCTCTATCCCGACAGCTGGTCAGTGTTCTTCTCTGAGCCTCCGTTTTTCCCAAATGACTTCTTTTGAGGACTTTACCTGTGGTCATACCTATAAATCTCCAAGGAGTTTGTGAATAAAGCAGCAAGGCTGTATCATTCAGGTGTGCTTGCTTTGTTTGTAAATGGTAAGAAGCACAAATAACAGGGACTCGGGTGGCAAGGTCACCCATGCCTCGCTCACCGAGACGTCCCCCAGTGTCTGCCTCAGGCGCATCGAAGCCGCGGGGTTCAGATGCCCTCGCCGAGGGGAAGCCGGACCGCATCCCCCGCCCTCTCCCCTCCGCCTTCCTTCTCAGCCAGATGGAGAGCCGGCCCAGTCAAGTCCAGATGTACATCCTCCTAGCTTCAGCTTCGCTGTCATAGTTAGAAGGAAGCTCTTCTTTCTCAGTAATTCCCACAAAAGTCCAGGACCTTGAGTCATGTTGGCCCTGTTTGGGGTCGCATCCCCCTGAATCTGTCACTGAGATCATGGAATACATGCATGGACTCAACAGCAAGTAAGACCTGGCTCCTGCTCAGCCTGTGTCTGGGGAGAGGTGGGTGTTCTTACTCAGGCCTTCCCAAGTCAAAAGACCAGGGTCGGGTTCAACGAAAGAAAGATCAGATGTAAAACAGGCAAAAACAACAGCTGTCCTCTACTCGTGTAAATATTATGACAGTTTTTTCATAGCCAAGAAGAAAAAAAAAAAAAAGAAAAGATTACCAGAAGGATCAAGTCCTCTCTAGAGAGTGAAATCCAATCTGCTTTTGAGTCAAGCTTTAGACTTTCCAAATTAAAGTGTAGGCTTTTGGTTAATTGTAGGACAGACCAGAGTTTCAGAGGCTTTGGGCTGGTTTTGAGTACCTCGGAACCCCACGAGAGCCTCCGTTAGTTCTACAGATGCTGCAGAGTCCCGTCTCTCTGCCAGCTGTTTTTGAATTGACGTGGCACCTGAGGTTGGATACAGATATGTACCTCACACTGTATTCCCTCCCTAATCCCATTAACTTGGTAAATTTCTTTTTAGCCTGATTTTTTCCTAAGTTTCAAAGATGCTCACCTTGTCTTCTGTCTTTAGGTACTGAAATGTCTAGTTCTCTGTCATCTATTAACCAGAATAGAGAATTGCAGCATCGTGGAAAGCCTACCTTATTAGGTACTGGATCCCAAAACAAAAGATCATACAAAACGAAGCCTATTCCCAAGATTCAACTTTTTGAAGCACTGATTCCATGTTTTGGGGTCACATGATTTGAAAGACCCAGAGAATGGAAAGCATGTATCATCAAATTCCAACTGAGTTTACTGGATCTGGGACCTTCTTTGCTTGTAGATCTCAGTAACCACTCCTGAGACACCTAGGAGTCAAGTTGGTGGCATGACGGTCACCCAAAGAATGTATTTAGCATGACTTCATGAGAATGAATGCTCAATGACAGATTTTCCCCCTTGTTCCAAAAAAAACCCAAATTTAACTTCTGGCTTTTGGCACAAGGGGGCAAGGAAATTAGTCATTATTTGATCAGTTTAAATGTTTTTCTTTAAGGCAAAGCCATGAATCATACATGCCAAAAGCAAAATGGATATACCCTGATTCATGTAACCCCTCTTCATTAGCCTTGGGAGCAACCTGTTACTGTTTACTATTAATTTCACAGTGCTTGTTCCAGTTTTCCAATGATTTGTAGGTTTTGTTTTGTTATGCAGCAGTGAAACCTGTTTGTATTCTGTTGTCAAGGGTCTATAAAGTGCATGGGTATTCATGAGAAATAGAAGAAATGACAGAAAGTACATTTCTAGAATTAATTCCTGGAGAGTCTCACAACTTTTTGTGGAGATAGGTAGAGATGATCCATGCATAGGATTTGGGAAATGTTTGTATTACAGGTGGCTCACAGAAGCTTGCAGGAGGCTCCAGAGTGGTTAGGGTCAAAATAAAGCGGCTGTTATAGGGCTCTGAGCCCAGGAACCCAAGGCTGAAGTTGGATATCAGCCAAGCAGAAGGCAGGGTTTACTAGTATTTTCTTACTCTTAAGTTCCTTTCACAGCAATTTAAATCTCACAAACACTTTAAATAGTTCCAATGTCATCATTTTGTATAATATCTAATAAAGAAAATATTGAGGTAGACCTATATTGTTTCAAAGAAATATATTACTAAACATTACATTATAAAGTTCACTTTTGAAGTTCTTTAAGACTGACAATTATAAAAGTAAATTTCAGATTCCATTCAACAGATGGCATTATTTTAATTACATTTTTAAAAAATCAGGATTTGTCCATAGATAAAACCTACTTCAGTGATCAGTGCAGAGAAATAGAGGAAAACAATAGAATGGGAAAGACTAGAGCTCTCTTCAAGAAAATTAGAGATACCAAGGGAACATTTCATGCAAAGATGGGCTCAATAAAGGACAGAAATGGTATAGACCTAACAGAAGCAGAAGATATTAAGAAGAGGTGGCAAGAATACACAGAAGAACTATACAAAGATCTTCTTGGCCCAGATAACCACAATGGTGTGATCACTCACCAGACATCCTGGAATGCAAAGTCAAGTGGACCTCAGGAAGCATTGCTACGAACAAAGCTAGTGGAGGTGATGGAATTCCAGTTGAGCTATTTCAAATCCTAAAAGATGATGCTGTGAAAGTGCTGCACTCAATATGCCAGCAAATATGGAAACCTCAGCAGTGGCCACAGGACTGGAAAAGGTCAGTTTTCATTTCAATCCCAAAGAAAGGCAATGCCAAAAAATGTTCAAACTACCGCACAATTGCACTCATCTCACACGCTAGTAAAGTCATGCTCAAAATTCTCCAAGCCAGGCTTCAACAGTACATGAGCTGTGATCTTCCAGGTGTTCAAACTGGATTTAGAAAAGGCAGAGGAACAAGAGATCAAATTGCCAACATCTGTTGGAAAGCAAGAGAGTTCCAGAAAAACATCTACTTCAGCTTTGTTGACTATGCCAAAGCCTTTGACTGTGTGGATCATAACAAACTGTGGAAAATTCTTCAAGAGATGGGAGTACCAGACCACCTGACCTGCTTCCTGAGAAATCTGTATTCTGATCGGGAAGCAACAGTTAGAACCAGTTCCAAATTAGGAAAGGAGTATTTCAAGGCTGTATATTGTCAACCTGCTTATTTAACTTATATGCAGGGTACATCATGAAAAATGCCAGGATGGATGAAGCACAAGCTGGAATCAAGATTGCCAGGAGAAATATCAATAACCTCAGATATGCAGATAACACCAACCTTATGGCAGAAAGTGAAGAGGAACTAAAGAGCCTCTTGATGAAAGTGAAAGAGGAGAGTGAAAAAGTTGACTTAAAGCTCAACATTCAGAAAACTAAGATCATATCATCCAGTCCCATCACTTCATGGCAAATAGATGGGGAAACAATGGAAACAGTGACAGACTTTATTTTCCTGGGCTCCAAAATCACTGCAGATGGTGACTGCAGCCATGAAATTAAAAGACGCTTACTCCTTGGAAGAAAAGCTATGACCAACTTAGACAGCATATTAAAAAGCAGAGACATTACTTTGCTGACAAAGGTCCATCTAGTCAAAGCTATGGTTTTTCCAGTAGTCATGTATTGATGTGAGAGTTGGACTATAAAGAAAGCTGAGTGCTGAAGGATTGATGCTTTAAAACTGTGGTGTTGGAGAAGACTCTTGAGAGTCCCTTGGACTGCAAGGAGATCCAACCAGTCAATCCTAAAGGAAATCAGTCCTGAATATTCATTGGAAGGACTGATGCTAAACTTCCAATCCTTTGGCCACCTGATGTGAAGAACTAACTCACTGGAAAAGACCCTGATGCTGGGAAAGATTGAAGGTGGGAGGAGAAGGGGACAGCAGAGGATGAGATGGTTGGATGGCATCACTGACTCAATGGATATGAGTTTGAGTAAGCTCCGGGAGTTGGTGATGGACAGGGAGGCCTGGCGTGCTGCAATCCATGGGGTCCAGAGTCAGACACGACTGAAGGGACTTAGCACTGCACATGGTACATTAAAGGAAATTAAAGCGACATCCTCTGAGACTGGAGTTCTGAGTTTGGAATTTACATTTTAGTTCAGCAACTTAGTGTATGGACTTGGGTAAACTACTAGTTTTTCTGGTCTTCAGTTTCTTGTCTTTAAATTGGGGATAGTTATAAGGATCAAATGAATGAATACATGTGAAGTCCTTAGAGTAGTGCCTGGTGCGTGGTGAGTGAGGAGCAAACGTTGGCCATTGTTACCTTTGTTGTATTTTTATCATTAAACACCGAGCACAGAGCCTGGTGGTCTTCCCTCGTGGTGCTTGAGGTAAAGAATCTGCCTGTCGGTGCAGGAGACAGCGTGAGAGACCTGGGTTCGATCCCTGGCCTGGGAGGGTCCCCTGGAGGAGGTCATGGCAACCCACTCCAGTACTCATGCCTGGAGAATCTTGTGGACAGAGGAGCCTGGTGGGCTACAGTCCCTGGGGCCGCAAAGCATCGGCCATGACCAAAACGCTTAGCCCGCACACACAGAGCCTGGTACTAAAATAAGCTCTCAATCATATCGGGAATCCTAAGTTTTAAAAAATAATATATTCACCTCCACACCTGTCCAAAAGATCAGTGCGGATGTGTGCATATAATTATAAACAGGAACAATTCTCTGTTTGTTAGGTCCTCAACAGCCTTTTCCTAGTTAATCTCATTTCTGAACATATAAAATTCAATTTTCAATTATTAAAGAAAAACAGTGGATATATTAATTCTTTAAAAAAGATACAATCACTCAAACAGGTTTAATTCATTCTGGAGCTATCTGAATAGGCCTTACGTACTGAGTATTTTAGAAGCAAATCATCTATTGGTGGCTATTTTTAAAAATTCCTGTATGTATGTTTTGTTCATATATGTTTTGTTTTGATTATAGATACACAAAAGCAAGAATCCACTTTGGGTGGCGGGACAAACAGGCATTGCTTCTATGGACTTCAGCCTGATTCAGAATATAAAATCAGTGTTTACACAAAGCTCCAGGAGATGGAGGGACCCAGCGTGAGTGTAACAGGAAAAACACGTAAGTCCAAGGCGTTCTCTCTTGATCTCTGTATCCGTGAACAAACAGTATTTTAGGAATGTGGTTTTGGTTCAGAAACCTTCTTCCATCTATAAAAGCGTTCGCCAGTGGCCCTGGAATATCTGTGAGACAAACGCTGCCCTTTGTACGCAGCCCGGAGTTCCCTGCCCGTGGCCCGCTGGCGGCTCTGTGTGGATCCCCATCTCCGCCGTTTGTCACAGGGGACTGTGGCCGGCAAAGTGCTGGGAACAATGGCCCCTATTGTGAGGCTTCCATTAGGAACATCTGTGGTGCGTGGCGTGTGAGATGAAGTGTAAGACGGGGGTCCTGACATTGAAACAATGGCGCAGCGCTCCAGCCTCGAGGGTGGGGATGGAGCCAGAGTGTGCCAGCTGGCCGGCCCCGGCCTTGCCTCCTCAAGAGGCTCTGATGCTTTTTCCAAGTTGGCAAGAAATCTGACGCGCGCAAGGGAAAGGCAGAGTATAAAAGGGAAACGAAGCACTTTCTACATATTCTAAATGGCAAGGAAGCTGGCAACTGCTTAGTATCCTTTTAATCGAAGATTCCTGACCTCGAGGCCACAGGCATTGAAGTGGTTTGATGGTACTGAATTCTGGGTGATACCTGTGTGTCCACAACTCAGGGTCTTGAACTTAAACTTGAACTCCTCAAGGACTGGTGTCCGAATAGGTGGCGGACGATGGGCTTTCTTGATAGCCCCTCTATCATGTGTCTGACATTTAGAAAGTTCTACTACTCAGCTGTATAGGTCTTTCAGTTTCTCTGTACATACAAAAAAAATACAGAAGGCGAAAGTGTAGCTAATGGAATCATCTACTTTTCAACACGGGGACTTTATTTCCTAACACTGAAATAGTCAACATTTTACATCACGTGTGTATTTTTGAGGTATAATTTGCATTCCTTAAAATTCACCCCGAGTGCACAACTCAGTGGTTTCTGTACATTCCGAGAACTCTGCTCAGCGTTAGGACGCTCCTGCAGCCTGGAGGTCACTCAGGCTCCTTCGCAGGGAGGCCTCCTTCCTACAGTCAGCTCCAGGCAGTCTACCTTCTTTTCTTATACATTTGTCTCTTCTAGACATTCTGTACAAATGGAAGTATGTAACAGGCAGTCTTTTGTGTCTGCTATCTTTCACTTAGCGTGTGTTTTTGAGGTTTATCCGTGTTGGAGAATGTAGCAGTTGTTTCTTGCATTTTATTGCTCATTAGAATTTGGTTTTTGGGGTAGAGGATTATATAATTTTGAAATTATTAGGGCCTGTTATGGCTTGAGATTTAAAGTCTAAAAAGCTTGTTTGGGGTCCTTTTTTCCATTGTTGCCTTGGGCAGTTTAACGTCTCTGAGCTGCTGTTTGCTTACAATAAAATTAAATACCTTTTTTCTTAGCTTAGTTTGGTGGTGGTAAAGATCCACTGGAAAGACCCCACTGAGGACTTTGCAACTGCATTTTATTTCATTGAACAAATATTTTTGGTATCGCTCTTACTTCTTCCCTTTAAATAAAGAATCTTTAGGCCACACCGTGTGGTGTGCAGGGCCTGAGCTGCCCACCAAGGGCTGAGCTTGTGCCCCTGCAGTGGCGTTGGGGTCCTAACTCTGGGCCATCAGGGAGGTCCCTCTTGCTGTCTTCCTGAAAGTCAGAAACCACGGCCACGGGGTTAGAGCTACCATCAGACATGTTTTCTCTGGGCCATTTTTTTTTTTTAAAGTTGTAAAGTATTCTCAAAAATTCGAAAGCTCTGACAACGTGGGGCACACATATCCTCGTGCAGCCGAATGTATGGAAAGCTAGTAACTTCCGCGTCTTTGGACAGTGTACACGCTCTGAAGTTTGTTATTCCTGAATGTTTAGGCAGAGTTCTTTGCTCCCATTCATTACGTGCCTGACCTCTAAAAATATTTGAGTTTGGGGCCCCTGGTCTAGTTCAGCTTCCCTTAACCTTACCCTCACCACTGTTCACGACCAGCCCAGGATTCATTTGGAAAGCTCTGCTTGATGAAATGTTTTCCTTCTGTGGGGACATCTGTCATCATAGAGCTTCTACCCACTGGCTCCAGTTCAACCTCCCGGAGCAAATGCAGATCAAGACTGCTCCCTCTTCTGTGACAGCTTCTCGCAGACTTGAGGACAGGGACCATCTGTGTGCCCGTAGAGGATACAAACGCTCTCGCCAGCTCATTGTGGTTCTTCTTACCCAAGACGTTCTTGGGCCAGATGTTCTGACCAAACGTATTAATCTGGCTGCCACAGGCACTCGTTGATTTGGTTCTCAAATTTATTGACTGAACTTGCGATATATCTCAGCTTTTCACATTGAAAAAAATGCACAATTATAAAGACGACCAGCTGCTTCCACAGATTTTAGGCTTTAGAAATATTTTATAGTGCTTTCAAAAATGTTTTGCAATCCTAGTTTTAATACTAAAATGTCTCAAATGTTTTCACGTGTGAAAATTTTTAGCTGCCAAAAAATTGCCTTTAAAATATCAAAGTGATTCCCTCTGCCTATACCAATGCAACAGAAGGTGCAGAGAGCACTGTCGCCCTCCGTCCTTTGCCTTTTGCCATCCCATTTTGTTCTGTTTTCTTTTGTATTTTGGCCGTGCTGTGTGGCACGTGATATGCTTTCCCAACCAGGGATCAAACCTGAGCCTCTTCAGTGAGAGCGTCGAATCCTAACCACTAGGCCACCAGAGAATGCCACCCTTTTCTCGTTTTCTCTTCCCCCCAAACTCATTTATACCAGCTTGATCTCCTTCAAGAAATTCTGCCTGTTGGATGTAGTTATGTGTGTGTGTATCAGATATATTACTGCATAGATATATAAAGATCAGATCAGATCAGTCACTCAGTCGTGTCCGACTCTTTGCGACCCCATGAATTGCAGCAAGCCAGGCCTCCCTATCACCAACTCCCAGAGTTCACTCAGACTCATGTCCATCGAGTCAGTGATGCCATCCAGCCACCTCATCCTCTGTCATCCCCTTCTCCTCCTGCCCCCAATCCCTCCCAGCATCAGAGTCTTTTCCAATGAGTCAACTCTTCGCATGAGGTGGCCAAAGTTCTGGAGTTTCAGCTTTAGCATCATTCCTTCCACAGAAATCGCAGGGCTGATCTCCTTCAGAATGGATTGGTTGGATCTCCTTGCAGTCCAAGGGACTCTCAAGAGTCTTCTCCAACACCACAGTTCAAAAGCATCAATTCTTCGGCGCTCATCCTTCTTCACAGTCCAACTCTCACATCCATACATGACCACAGGAAAAACCATAGCCTTGACTAGACGAACCTTTGTTGGCAAAGTAATGTCTCTGCTTTTGAATATGCTATCTAAAGCATATTTGAACATGCTATATAAAGATTAACCTGTATTAATCAGTTAAATAGAATTTTTTGTTTCACAAATGGGATCATACCATTGTATTCTGCTTCATTTCATATAATAACTAATCTCAAACATTTTTCTATATCAGTAATACACAGTTATCTCATCCCTTTAAATCTTGAATTGCTTTACTCAAATAATGTTAGTTTCTTGGTTCCTGGAATTGGAAGAGACCTTAAAATTCATCTCCTCCAACCTTCCTGCCGGAGAAGGCGATGGCACCCCACTCCAGTACTCTTGCCTGGAAAATCCCATGGACGGAGGAGCCTGGTAGGCTGCAGTCCATGGGGTCACAAAGAGTCGGACATGACTGAGAAACTTCACTTTCACTTTTCACTTGCATGCATTGGAGAAGGAAATGGAAACCCACTCCAGTGTTCTTGCCTGGAGAATCTCAGGGACGGGGGAGCCTGTTGGGCTGCCGTCTATGGGGTCGCACAGAGTCGGACACGAAGCAATTTAGCAGCAGCAGCAGCAGCAACCTTCCTGCCAGTGAAGGCGCTCCCTTTACAACATTCACAGCAAACAGTCTGCCTGAGCTCAAATCCTTCCAACTATTTGGCATTTACTGTCTCCAGAGGCTAAACATCCCCCTGATTAGTTGAGAGTTTTCCCTTGTGTTATACTGGGATAAGAAAAATAATATTCTCAAGTTTTCTTTAGTGTCAAATAAAAATTAAAAAAAAGAATATGCAAAAAAATAATATCAAGATGTTTAATCCATGTAATGATGCCATAACGTCCCAGTGCTCTGCCATGTGAATTGGTAGGAAAGTCACAGCTCTTATGTGACTATATCCATGGCCTTTAACCAAGCCGCAGTTCTGCATTTGACGCATTTCTCGCCCCTCCTCACCCAGGTTAAGTTGATCAGGACATGCTGCAGCCTCCCAGTGTCCTGCTGCTTGGTTCTCAGAGCTGAGTTTCCCAGGCACAGTCTGACCATGGCCGAGGGTGAACCAGGCTCTCTTGGGGACTACGTCCTGAGAATGCAGGGTAAAAAGGGAGGAAGTGCTATTGAACATGGATTGATGGTCCGTCCTTAGGCAGAATGGAGTTACGTTTGGGTGAAAGCAGCCAGAGACTAATCTGAAATTGGTTGGCAGGACTCCCACCTTAAATCAGCGTTGAAACCACTTTGAAGTTGATGGTTTGATTGCATTGACTCCCGCTGGGAAAACTGAACTGTGGCAAAATGGCATTTCAAGCCTTCAGTCTGAGGTTGAGGAGATGGTTGGAACCAGCTTTCATGGGCTTTGGCTGATTTACAGTGGGCCCTAAATTCACTACATTCTCAAAGAAGACAGCTGTCAGAATCATTGACTCCCCTGAAGAGTTATGACTCCATGACCTCCCTCTCTTCACAGATGAGACGGTTAACTGATGTTCTTTCTCTGCTTTTCAGAATCGCTTCCTACTCAACCACCGACGTTCCCTCCAACCATCCCACCAGCAAAAGAAGGTAAAGAAACATAATGTAATCATGATGTGATTTTAGGTTTTGGATTTCTGTTGGATTTGTTTGTTTCTTCATTTAGAAACCAAGATATTAATAAAAGATAGTTTCGTCTTAATACAAGTGCTTGTATCAGACCCTTAGGGGGTACAGATTTGCATGAGTAGTAAGTAAGACATAGAGACCTAATGTGCAGTGTAATGGATGTAGGCAACAGTATTGTACTATAATTATGTGCTGAGATGAGGTGCTAAATATTACTACATCAATCAAAGTACAATATATAAATGTAAATTAATATACATTATATACAATGTAAATTATGTATCAGTTCAGTGACTTCAGTCGCTCAGTCGTGTCTGACTTTGTGACCCCATGAATTGCAGCAAGCCAGGCCTCCCTGTCCATCACCAACTCCTGGAGTTCACTCAAACTCACGGCCATTGAGTCAGTGATGCCATCCAGCCATCTCATCCTCTGTCGTCCCCTTTTCCTCCTGCCCCCAATCCCTCCCAGCATCAGAGTCTTTTCCAATGAGTCAACTCTTTGCATGAGGTGGCCAAAGTACTGGAGTTTCAGCTTTAGAATCATTCCTTCCAAAGAACACCCAGGGCTGATCTCCTTTAGAATGGACTGGTTGGATCTCCTTGTAGTCCAAGGGACTCTCAAGAGTCTTCTCTAAAACCACAGTTCAAAAGCATCAATTCTTCGGCGCTCAGCTTTCTTCACAGTCCAACTCTCATATCCGTACATGACCACTGGAAAAACCATAGCCTTGACTAGACAGACCTTTGTTGGCAAAGTAATGTCTCTGCTTTTCAATATGCTATCTAGGTTGGTCATAACTCCTTCCAAGGAGTAAGCGTCTTTTAATTTCATGGCTACAGTTGCCATCTGCAGTGATTTTGGAGCCCAGAAAAATAAAGTCTGACACTGTTTCCGCTGTTTCCCCATTTATTTCCCATGAATTGATGGGACCAGATTATATAAACAAATGTAAATTATAAATATAAATCAAATTAATATATTGTGCACTTTAAGTTTTTGCAGTGTCATTTGTCAAATATACTCAATAAAAAGCCATCTAAAAGTAGAATCTGCACACACATAGTAGATTTTCAAACAGAATTCTTTCATAGTTATTTCATTGAAAATATCAGAATGGTACATGTTTGCCAAGGAAGAGTAGTCCTGTAGCCTGGGGGTGTAGGTTATAATTGTGTAGTTTGTAGGTTATCATTGTGTAGTTGTGTAGGTTATCATTGTGTAGCTGTGTAGGTTGTGATTCTGTAGACCAGGGTCGCAGTGTAAGCTCACCGCAGAAATGCTGCTCCCGGGTGTGTTTTTCTGTCATCACAAAAGTTTGTCTTCACCTCTTACTTGAGCCGTTAAGGTAACTTTCTAAAAAACTTCCAAACATAGTAATGATGGTTATTTTTTTATCCCATTAGTTCAGTTCAGTTCAGTCGCTCAGTCGTGTCCGACTCTTCGAGACCCCATGAATCGCAGCACGCCAGGCCTCCCTGTCCATCACCAACTCCCGGTTCACTGAGACTCACGTCCATCGAGTCAGTGATGCCATCCAGCCATCTCATCCTCTGTCATCCCCTTCTCCTCCTGCCCCCAATCCCTCCCAGCATCAGAGTCTTTTCCAATGAGTCAACTCTTCGCATGAGGTGGCCAAAGTACTGGAGTTTCAGCTTTAGCATCATTCCCTCCAAAGAAATCCCAGGGCTGATCTCTTTTAGGATGGACTGGTTGGATCTCCTTGCAGTCCAAGGGACTCTCAAGAGTCTTCTCCAACACCACAGTTCAAAAGCATCAGTTCTTCGGCGCTCATCCTTCTTCACAGTCCAACTCTCACATCCGTACATGACCACTGGAAAAACCATAGCCTTGACTAGACAGACCTTTGTTGGTTAGTTGAATGCTTTTGAATATGCTATCTAGGTTGGTCATAACTTTCCTTCCAAGGAGTAAGCATCTTTTAATTTCATGGCTGCAGTCACCATCTGCAGTGATTTTGGAGCCCAGAAAAATAAAGCCTGACACTGTTTCCACTGTTTCCCCATCTATTTCCCATGAAGTGATGGGACTGGATGCCATGATCTTCGTTTTCTGAATGTTGAGCTTTAAGCCAACTTTTTCACTCCTCTTTCACTTTCATCAAGAGGCTTTTGAGTTCCTCCTCACTTTCTGCCATAAGGGTGGTGTCATCTGCATATCTGAGGTTATTGATATTTGTCCCGGCAATCTTGATTCCAGCTTGTGTTTCTTCCAGTCCTGCGTTTCTCATGATGTACTCTGCATATAAGCATACAGTCAACAAAAACAAGACCAGGAGCTGACTGTAGCTCAGATCATGAACTCCTTATTACCAAATTCAGACTTAAATTGAAGAAAGTAGGGAAAACCACTAGACCATTCAGGTATGACCTAAATTAAATCCCTTATGATTTATCCCATTAATGAACATTAATTAACCCTACTATTCATTCTCAAAGTGCTTATGCCAAGTACTTGGGATACCGTAACAATCTATAATTGCTGCTCTCTGCTTATTTTCAGTATTGCAAGAGAAATAGGTGTTTACCTAGGTAACTACCAGCCAAGGAAATGAGTTAGTGTAGATTATACCGTAGTAGCCCAGAACTGAGAACAGTTAACGCTGCTGCAATTTAATTACTTGTGAAGGAGGAGGAATTTGATTTACATTTTCCTGTAGTTGAATTCTAATCCCTGGGTTGGGGAGACCCCCTGGAGAAGGAAATAGCAACCCACTCCAGTATTCTTTCCCGGAAAATCCCATGGTCAGAGGAGGCTGGCAGGGTATAGTCCATGGGGTTGCAAGAGTCGGGCATGACTTAGCGACTAAACCACCACCACCCATAGTATTGTGGTCGGAAAAGGTGCTTGATATGATTTCAATTTTCTTAAATTTACCAAGGCTTGATTTATGACCCAAGACAAGATCTGTTCTGAAGGATGCTCCACATGCACAGGGAAGGAGACTGTTCAGCTGCTTTTGGATGGAATGCCCTGTAAACATCAGTTGAGTCCGTCTGGTCGAATGCTTCCTTATCAGCTTCCTGTCTGGATGATCTGCCCGTGGGCATCAGTGCAGTGTTAAAGTGCCCGTGATTCCTGTGTTACTGTTGATTTCCCCTTTTGTGGCTGTTAGCGTTTGCCTTGTACATTGAGCTGCTCCTATGCTGGGAGCATGGATGTCTGCAACTGTTATGTCCTCATCTTGGGTAGATTCTTTGAGAATCACGTAGTGCTCTTCCTCGTCTCTTGTACAGTCTATAAAGTCTATTTTGTCTGATATGAGTATTGCTACTCCAGCTTCCTTTTGATTTTCATTTGCATGGATTGATTTACATTTTGAAGAGTGAGTTTTACAGGTAAATAATGGAGAGGTGAGTACTTAACGTCATGGGGTGATCTAAGTGCATAATGTGTTTGGGGAGCCATGAGTGCTTCAGCGTGAGCCACAGAAAAGAGTGAAGGTAGTGTCATGAGATGGTGAGTGTGCCTGAGCAAGGAGGCTGGGCTTTATCCTATGGGACATGGCTATGAAGGGAGGGTGACCTGCAGAAATGTGTTTGAGAAAGATAACCTTGGTGAAATGGGGAGGAGGGAGAAGAAAGGTGGATCACATAATTGGAATGTTGTTTTAGAAGACTTCTTCCATTTACCATACATTTACTAATTGTATTTATTTGGCTATGCTGGGACTTCACTGCTATGCGGGCTTTTCTCCGGTTGTGGGAAGTGGGTTCTACTTTCTAGTTGCAGTGTGGGGGCTTCTCTTGTCGTGGAGCATAGGCTCTAGGCACTTGGGCTTCTGCGGTTGTGGCTCCTGGGGTCTAGAACACAGGCTCAATTGTGGTGCAGTGGCTTAGTTGCTCCCTGGCAAGTGGGCTCTTCCCGGTCCAGGGATTGAACCCATGCCTCCTGCATTAGCAGATGGATTCTTTATCACTGAGTCACCAGGGACACCCAGCCCCACATTTTAGAATAGCTATTACATACCAGAGTTGCAATGAAAAATAATTGTCCTCACCTTACAAAGGTTTAGCAGACGTTTGGTTCATGTCAAAAGATCCATGATGTTTGGTCCTGTCCAAAGTCATTTGGCATGGACCAAATATGCTCATGGACATTTTGAATAGGACCAAATTTCAAGAACCTGTTGATGTAGACTAAATGTCTTATTGATGTCCTGGACAAGACCAAATATCCTGCAAAGGACAGGAGCGTAGTCAGAGGTGTCTGATGCTGGAGAGTGTAAGGGTCAAGGAAACAAAGAGGTAATAAGAAACTTTACAAAAATAAAACTCAACATCCTTCCTAGCACACCACGCAAACTCTTCAATGATCAACCTACACTGTGGCATCGTTTCCCAGACTGTGTTAGTTAACAGCAAAATTGCATAACTTCAGGCTCCCCATACCTGCCTTATGCTGTCCTGCATCGTCTCATGCTATTTGCTCTACTTGGGATAGTCAAAGCTATGGTTTTTCCAGTGGTCACATATGGATATGAGAATTGGGCTCTAAAGAAAGCTGAGTGCCAAAGAATTGAGGCTTTTTAACTGTGGTGTTGGATAAGACTCTTGAGAATCCCTTGCACTTCAAGGAGATCCAACCAGTCCATCCTAAAAGAAATCAGTCCTGAATATTCATTGGAAGGACTGATGCTAAAGCTGAAACTCCAATACTTTGGCCACCTGATGCAAAAAGCTGACTCATTGGAAAAAGACCCTGATGCTGGGAAAGATGGAAGGCAGGAGGAGAAGGGGGTGACAGAGGATGAGATGGCTGGATGGCATCACCGACTCGATGGATATGAGTTTGGGTAGACTCCGGGAGTTGGTGATGGACAGGGAGGCCTGGTGGGCTGCAGTTCATGGGGTCGCAAAGACTGAGTGACTGAACTGACTGACTGACTACTTGGGATGCCAGACTCTTCCTTCTTCCATCTTCATATCTAGCTTTTTCGAGTTTAACTGTCTATGTTGATTTTCACTATTGGAGCTAACTGATAAGTTTATTAGACAGTTCTGATACAGACATTACAGGATTCCCTGAGGTCAGAATATTTTTATTTATAGCAGAATATGAGTATCCTTTGGTCAATATTCGTGAATGCTCATGGGAAACACATGATTTGGAAGGGTCATGAGAGCGAGGATTGCTCATGTAGCAACACTTTTCTTGGATTAGTAGTTTTCATCATGATGGTTTTAGACAATGGGACTTTTGCAACTTGAACACGTTATTCATTTTAGGTTCTATTTGCCCTGAGTGTATTTAATTAAAAAGCCTATACATGTTTATTATTCAGGTGATACTGAGTATTTATAAAACATCCATTTTAAGAAATAGAAAAGAGTACAAAGAAGAAAATTAAAAGCACAATTTCATATCCCAGAGATAGTTCTTTTATGCATTTTGATGCATTTTCTTTTTCTTTTGTTTTATTAAGCACAGTTTTCAACTTGAGTATATTTTCAAATAGATTTTGCTCTCATTTGGAAGGTAAAACCTAATCTGGGTTTCATCTTTCCTAGCAAACATCACCAGGTTTTCTTTTATACGCTTATAATGAGCAGATCTTGTGATCCCTTTTGGCTTTAAATTCAAACCATAAATATGTAAAATTTTGTAAATCGTGGCGCTCAGGAGAACAGCCTCACCAAACCCTAACTGTCCCTGGAGCATTAACTCACTTGGAGACGGTTCATTTCACCTTTTAAGTTGTAGCTTTAAGGGGCTGTAGCTGTAACTAGTAAAATAAAAATCAAGCCCCATTTTTTTCTAAAGAAAAGCCAAAGTTTCATTATCTTGCAGAACATTTGTGTGCCAGTGGCCCAAGATTAAAAGATTCAGATTATTAAAGATTAAATTGTTTGTTTCATCGTAAAACAGAGTCAACCACCATGATCTCTGTTAATCAAGGGGAAAAGAAGCATAGATAATCTGAAACAGGATGCGATACAAGACTTAAAAAATGCTTTCAGTGGAATAGGTTTTTGCTAATCTGGTTTTCGCTTGCTTGTTAGGACTGATGTCAGTATTACTATTGACGAAAGTTTCCCCGAGCTAGCAGCAGTATGCATTTCTTGACCTCAGAGGGTGTCCAAAGGGCACAGAATTTTTAAGCAAGGCTGAAATTGAAGTTTGCTTATGGCCACAGTCCAAATGCATATCAAGTTTTAGAGTAATCTGCTTTCATTGTGAGGCATGCCTTCCTCTTGGAAGCCATATCCTTCTCAGGCTATTAACTTGATAAGCAGAGGGCAGGGTGCAGACTGAGAGCTTGGGTTACCCTTGAATCAGTAGGCACGAGGGTGTTTGCTGATGCCTCTGTCACTAAATCAGTGTAGTTCCACCTTTTTCCATTCTCTTGTTTCTATTCTTTGAGGCTGAAAATGATGTTTTTCTTTTTCTCTTTAATTCTGCGTGTTTGATAGAAGCTTTCTTAGTCATGAGCAGGATACTTGAGTACAGGAGAACAATGATGGTCAGGAGACCTAGTGAGCAAGAATTTGGAGTAGGCCGTATACCTGTCCTTCTGGAAGGCACTCTAGTTACCAGAGGGAAGCCATTATCTGCTTTGTTGGTGTGATGACGACTGTTTTCCCCTTTTCTCTGATTCACTATTCGTTCTTGGTCTCCAGTGTGTAAAGCTGCCAAAGCTGACCTGGTGTTTATGGTGGATGGATCCTGGAGTATTGGTGATGAAAATTTCCATAAGGTCATTAACTTCCTGCATAACACTGTCGGAGCTCTGGACAAGATCGGTGCAGATGGGACCCAAGTAAGGCCGGCAGATCAGTCATCAATCCATTCGATGCATTGAATAATTACTCCAGGCTATTACTATGGCTACTTGTTGGGGAATATGGGTAAAGAACTATACTGATTGGATCCAAGTCTGAATGAGCGACTGGGCAGGTCTGAGTTTAGAATCAGCTCACTGGTGCCTGACGGAGCTGTGCACGGAGCTCATCCTTAAAAGCGAGAGAGCTCAGCAAACCGAGACCTGTCAGAACGGCCATGTCAGCGTGGGTGTCTCCTGTATACTGGGAGGGAGTAGATACGAGTCTCTGTTCAGGAACATCCAGTATTCTCCTTCTCCTTGCCCTCGAGGACTTTAAAATCTTGAAGGACAGAGGTCATGGCCACAAATGACTGCAGAACAAGCAGAACAGAGAAGACCAATGTATCCATTTGGCGAACATTGGTTGACGGCCTGTTTGGTTAGCACTGTTATCATGGGTATGACAGACGCCCCTGATCTCACGGAGCTCACATCCTTCACGGTGGGAAGTGGGGGAGGCTGAGATGCAGACACAAATCGGCAAACACACACATTCACAAGATCAGGACCCGCGCTTGTGAACTGAGGTTTACACTTACTGGTTGATTTTAAATGGAGAGATTGACAAAGGCTTCTTTGAGGATGTGGCTTCCGAACTGAGGTGTGAGCATCTGATACCTTTTCCCAACCCAGGGATTGAGCCTGGGTCTCCCCCACTGCAGGCAGATTCTTTATCATCTGAGCCATCAGGGAAGCCCAAGAACACTGGAGTCGGTTGCCATGCCCTCCTCCAGGGGATCTTCCCGACCCAGGGACCGAACCCCCATCTCTTACGTCTCCTGCATCAACAGGGAACTTCTTTATCACCAGCGCCACCTGGGAAGCGTTTCTATCATAGTGATTAAGAGCAGATTTTGAAGTCGAATTACCTGACTTCAACGGTTGGTTCTGCCAGTGGCCACTCTAGTAATCTTGGATAAGTTACTTGACTTTTCCTCAGTTTCTCAATCTGTAAAATGGTAGAATAGTAGCAAGTATTTCATAAGCTTGTTTCATAGAGAAATCCTTGTAAAGAATCCAACTTTGATTCTCTGAGCTTTGTCAAGGTAGACAACCTCAGCTGCCATTTTTCCACCTGTCAAATGAGACGGCAGAAGGCCTTCATGCTTTAGGGAAAGATTTTTAATCTACTTCCTGAAAGCACTTAGAGAAAAAAATGCTCGTTAATGTATCATCAGATTTGGTATGTAGCTTGTGTGAAATTTTAAACCAAGAAACTGTGGACTGGGTTAAAGACGTGAAGACTGCAATTATCATCGTGCTGCAGTGTGTGCTGCCTGGCCCAGGGGAAGGCGGGGCATGCACAGAAGTAAACACGCCTTCTCTCTTCAGGTTGCCATGGTCCAGTTCACTGATGACCCCAGGACAGAATTTAAGCTAAACTCTTACAAAACCAAAGAGACTCTTCTTGATGCAATTAAGCATATCTCATACAAAGGGGGAAATACAAAAACAGGTAAGACCCCCAAAAGCCCAGCTAAAACCCAAGGTAATTAATTGTTACTAATTATTTAAATGATTTTTGAAGCATACTAATATAGATTTTTTTTTAAAGACTTTTCATTGATGAAAGAACTTTGTTGCTTCTCTTCCATCTCCAGCAACACAAAAGTGGAAGGAATCAAACTGAACTGTTGCCTTCCTTTGTTTCAGGAAAAGCGATTAAGCATGTCCGAGATAGCTTGTTTACTGCAGAGTCAGGGACCAGAAGAGGCATCCCCAAGGTCATCGTGGTTATAACTGATGGAAGGTCACAAGATGATGTGAACAAAATCTCCAGAGAG
The DNA here is from genome assembly GCF_019923935.1 of Bubalus bubalis. NCBI lineage: Eukaryota > Metazoa > Chordata > Mammalia > Artiodactyla > Bovidae > Bubalus > Bubalus bubalis. The sequence goes on along the minus strand of NC_059171.1, from coordinate 614,432 downwards.
ATGCAATCAGACGGTAAGCTTTACACAGATAAGTAATAGTAGCTACCAAGGTTTCCTCGGTGGCCGAGTGGTAAAGAATCCGCGTGCCCATCCAAAGATCTGGGTTCAATCCCTGGGTTGGGAAGTTCCCCTGGAGAAGGAAATGCAAACCACGTCAGTATTCCTTGCCTGGGAAACCTCCTGGACTGAGGAGCCTGGCGGGCTGCAGGCCATGGGGTCGCAAAAGGGTTGACGCAACTCAGGACTCAGCAGCAGCAGCAGCAGGGGCAGCGATGACACTGGGAGCCTTGTGGCGTCAGAGCGCGTCTACAGGCTACGTCAGCCTGACTACGTGTTTCTAAGTCTGGACATGTGATTTTAAAAATACTTTCCAGGTTGCAAATCTATTATCTTGCTGTGTTTTCTCTAAGACATTTGTTACATACAGGATGCTCTATGATGAGCAACTCCATCAATTAAGTGCAGTACAGGACTTTACTGGCGGTCTAGGGGTTAAGGCTCTATGCTTCCAATGCAGGGAACACAGGTTCCATTCTGGCCGCAGAGCATGGCCCAAAAAAGAAAGAAAGCTAAGTGCCATACTATGAAAAGAACCAGGGGAGGGAACCCGGTCACAGAAACCGTTCAGCCTCAGCTTTCTCATCTGTCAAATGGAGAACACAAAATGAAGATTACACCCTGTAAGACCAACACGGCACAGACTAGCCTAATACGAATTTGTTGAACATTGGACTGTGACCCACCTCGGGCTTCTAAGCCTGTTAATGTCTCAGTTTCTACTTCTGAAAAAAAAATAATTGAGATAAAGTGTGTTTCAACTGCACTTTATCCCGTAAATACAAAAATCTTTATTAATAATATGCAAACATAGCGATGTTACTCAAATAGCAACTATTTTGTCTCAAGCACTAGCTGTCTTAAGCCTCTCTAAAATGGAAAATCTCTCTGGGGAATGATGGGTTAATTATTGTATGGTGAATTATGTGCATGCACATTTCTGATGAACTGTGAAGGGTGAATTATCCACCCCCACTGGGCCTCCTAAATAAACATATTTTAAACATGCAGATATGTCTTGCATTGCATTATTTGTTTTTGGTGCAGTTTAAACTCATCAGAAATCTGTTTCGCTTTCCCCACAGGCTACAGCATTTTTGCGGTCGGCGTGGCTGATGCGGATTACTCTGAGCTGGTTAGCATCGGCAGTAAGCCCAGTGCCCGGCATGTCTTCTTTGTGGATGACTTCGACGCCTTTAAGAAAATTGAAGATGAGTTGATTACTTTTGTCTGCGAAACCGCGTCAGCAAGTTAGTTCTTTGGAATTTGCCCTTACGTTGCTTGAAGGCTGAGATATTTATCCTGGTTAAACAATGAGTCCCATCCTGATCTGAAGGGAAAAAATGACTTGGAGAGCTGTTTGTTTTCTAGACATAGTTCTGTGGTTTAGAGTGTGTGGACGTGAACCTCCACTCTCCCAGGTCCAGAGTTTAGGTTGATAAAGACTTTCTCTGAAAAGATGAGAATCTGTATTTGAAAGAAACTCTCTTAAACGTGCGACTCTGTGCGACCCCATAGACGGCAGCCCACCAGGCTCCCTCGTCCCTGGGATTCTCCAGGCAAGAACACTGGAGTGGGTTGCCATTTCCTTAGGAATCCACGAAAAGCCATAGCCACATCTGGTTTGGATTCCCTCTACACTTGACTTCCATAAAGATTATGTTAGCTTCCTGTTTTCAGGACAAGGGAAGAATATGTTTGGAAAATATCTAAATTAGGGTTTTATCTTCTTTGTTTTGTCTTCCAGCCTGCCCACTGGTGCATAAGGATGGCATTGATCTTGCAGGTATGCAGAATCAGGAATTTTCCAATACAAAGTATATTAATTAACTCCTTTTTGGGCTCCAGATTTTTTAAATCCTTAATAGACTAATTTTGAAGTTTAAAATCCTAATGTGCCTGTTTATTCTCTCTCTCTCTTTTTAAGGATTTAAGATGATGGAAATGTTTGGTTTGGTTGAAAAGGAGTTTTCTTCGGTGGAAGGGGTCTCCATGGAGCCTGGTACCTTCAACGTCTATCCGTGTTATCAACTTCATAAAGACGCCCTGGTTTCCCAGCCAACCAAGTATGTTTCCATTGCAAGATACTAAAGCCAATTATTGTTCATTATATCTCAGTGCGTAAATGAAATCAACTTGTTGAAATCATAATTTCAATGATAATTCCCAGCAGAATTTCCCATGGTGGATAGAGCAGATGATATTTAGATTTCTTTAAAAACATCAGACTCACATATAAGGCTGGTTGAACTTTCCTGTTGATCTGAGAAAAATATAAAGCTAGTTAATGCTTGCATATCACTGCCATGTACCAGTGAAAGTGGTAGTCACACAGTCGTGTCTGACTCTTTGTGACCCCATGGACTGAGGCCCGCCAGGCTCCTCTGTCCATGGGATTCTCCAGGCAAGAACACTGGAGTGGGTTGCCTTGCCTTCTCCGGGGCTATGTACCAGGCATCGTTCTAAATGCTTATATATAGTAGCTCACTCAAACCTCCCAAGAACTGTATGAGGTAGAGTCATTTGTTATCTTGATTTTACAAATAGTGAAACTAAAGCACAGAGGAGCTAAATGACCTGAGTGAGATCGTGTAGCTTGTTGAGGATCATGCTGGGATTTGCACCTGGCAATCAGGCCCTGGAACCCACACGCTGAACCACTTTACTTACTAGAGGCATGAATTCAGAGGGTTTTTATCCTTGAGAAGTCACAAAAGCAACTCCATATAGTTAATGTAAAAATCACGTTATCTAGTCACTGCACGGTCTGCAACGTGTGGAGGGGTTCCTAGGACCATTTTCAGCAGTTCTGACATACTTGAGTTCCAGACATACTTGAGTTTCAATTCAGGTCAGTCGCTCAGTCGTGTCTGACTCTTTGCGACCCCATGGACTGCAGCACGCCAGGCCTCCCTGTCCATCACCAACTCCCAGAGCTTGCTCAAACTCGTGTCCATTGAGTCAGTGATGCCACTCAGCCATCTCATCCTCTGTCGTCCCCTTCTCCTCCCACCTTCAATCTTTCCCAGCATCAGGGTCTTTTCCAATGAGTCAGCCTTTCACATCAGGTGGCCCAAGTATTGGAGCTTCAGCATCAGTCCTTCCAATGAATATTCAGGGTTGATTTCCTTTAGGATTGACTGATTGGATCTCCTTGCAGTCCGAGGGACTCTCAAGAGTCTTCTCCAACACCACAGTTCAAAAGCATCAATTCTTCAGCGCTCAGCTTTCTGTATAGTCCAACTCTCACATCAAAAGTAGGAATTCCTGGTTTAAGGGGTCATCTCTCAAGACGTCATCTGCTTCTTTACATTCCAAATCAGTATTTGTTTTTGTCTCAAAATGCCTTCAGTATTTTAATATGAAACATTTTTCATGTACATATTTTGATATAGTGTGCATATGTGCATGTAAAAGTGGGGGGGAGATGATGTTCAAGAATTAAATTCATCTGTCCAATTTATAGACCAGTTGCTTTTCTAGCATCTTCCAGAATATTCTTTGTTGAATTTGAGCCTATTGCAGTACTGTATGTGGTTTTAGATAAATCCAACGTCTAACATTACCTTTCCGCAGATTTTCTTTTTGTACATTGTCTAGGAATAAATATTAAATAGAAATTTGAAAGTCATCCCTGGAGGCCTGGCCAAAAATGAGAATTGCCGTTTCTACAGTTATCTGCTGCTGCCCTGGATGGTCATGCAGGCAGCAGCGTCCTTGTCCTCACCTTGCTAACTCCAGTCACTGGTTCCCAGCTCCCATCTCACTCCGTCTGTCTCCAGCATTCGACAGAGCTGAGCACAGCCTCCTCCTGACTTCCTGCCCTCCTTGAGTTTCTGTTTGCCTTGCAGACTATACGTCTTCAGTGCTGGCTCCTCTTCCCTCTCTACCTCTTGATGCTGGCGGACCAGCACTTGTGTGTGACCTCCTTGTTTTTTCTGTCTATTCCTATTTCCTGGCGATCTTTTCAGTATCATAGTGTTGAACGCTGACTATATGCCAAGGACTCCTGAATTTGTATTTATATATTGCCCCCCCAATTTTTTTTGGCAACACTGTGCAGCATGTGGGATCTTAGTTCCCTGACCAGGTATTGAACCCACACCCGCTGCAGTGGAAGCTTGGAATCTTAACTGCCAGACCACCAGGGAAGTCCCTACTTCCCCAAATTTAGACCTATGTATTCAATTGCTTCCCAGGTGGTGCTAGTGGTAAAGAACCTGCCTGCCAATGGAGGAGACGTAAGAGACGTGGGTTCAATCCCTGGGTCGGGAAGATCCCCTGGAGGAGGGCATGGCAGCCCTCTCCAGTATCCTTGCCTGGAGAGTGCCATGGACAGAGGAGCCTGGCGGGCTACAGTCCATGGGGTGGTAAAGTCCGGCACGGCTGAAGCGAGTTGGCACGCTTGCAGATGCTTACTAGACAACATCCCGGCTCCCCTCTCTAGAGGCGGCATCACCTACCACCTTTTATGTCTCAATGACGACGACATCTGACGAGTTTCTTAGGCAAAGAAGCCAGACTCCTCCCATTCTCTTAGGCCTCACGTCCGCCACCACGGAGTCCTCTCGTGCGGCTTCTCAGCACCCGCGCTGCCACTGCCCTGGTGCCAGCCGCCACCGCCTGCCTCTTCCCGCTGCCATCGCCGCAGCCTCCTGTCTTCCTCCTGCTACCCCACCTTCCTAGGGCCTCTTCTCCAACAGCAGTCGGGGTGATGGTTTATAAATGTTCACATCAGATCGTGTCACTCCAAAATCTGCCAGCGATTCCCATTCCCCTTGGAGTAAAAATCAGAGCTCTTGAGTGGCCAAAGGGCCCTACATTATCTGGATAGCTGTTACCTCTTTGACTTCACCTCTTGCTTCTTAGTCTATGCTCAAAAAGTATCTTTGCACTGGCTGGATGTCTTCATTTCCTATGAGTTTTTCTTCAAATGTAACCTTCTTAATGAAATTTTGTTGTTTAATCACTGTGTCCGACTCTTTGCAGCTCTGTGGACTGTAGCCCACCAGGTTCCTCTGTCCATGGAATCCTCCAGGCAAAAATACTGGAGTGGATCTTGTTTCCTTCTCCAACCTTCTCAATGAACCTTTGCTCAAATAGTAATCCTCTCAATGAATCTTCTAAGTAAAACCAATGCTGATAACTTTAATTAAAATTCCAAAATAATGCACTCTAGCATTTCTAATCCCCGTTGTGCTACTCTTGTTGTTTTTGATGGCACTTATTACCTTCTAATATACTGTATAATTCACCCTGCTCAGGTTTAAGTGCTTATACAAGGGTTCCTTGCAAGTTCAATTCACTGATGTATCTTTAATGTGTATTACCATGTCTGGTAATTTGTAAGCACTCAACAAATGTTGAATGAATGAATGCATACATACATACATATTTAATGTATGCAAATCAAACTTTCACTTTTTAAATTTTTTTAATTGAAGGATAATCCTTCACAGAATTTTGTTGTTTTCTGTCAAACATCAACATGAATCAGCCATTGGTGTACATATGTCCCCTCCCTCTTGACCTCCCTAAACTTTCACTTTTAAATTCACACTAAATTCCCACCTAACTCATCAAATATTTGTTAATTTAATTAATACATATTACGGGTCTCATATATAGCTAAAAGGCTACATTGCTGCTTGAGGGGAGATCTTTAAAGTATGTAAGCGACCCACCTGATTGTTAGAAAGTTGCGGTGGTGTTGCAGGCGGGGCCCCTCTGTCCATGGGTTCTCCAGGCAAGGATACTGGAGGGGGCTGTCATGCCCTCCTGCAGGGGATCTTCCCCACCCAGGGATGGAGCCCAAGTCTCCTGCATTGCAGGTGGACACTGGGAAAGCCCCCCAATCCCCCCCGCAAAAGACTGTAGATAAACAATATTTATAGTACTAAAACTCGAAACTACTTAATTGTTTAATAAGAAGTGACTGGTCAGATAAATTATGAAATAGCAAAGGTTGTACAAATATTAAATATCATGCGCTTTAAAATATTTAAGGAAAAATGAAATATGTAGTAAACAATGCTAAGAAAAGAAAGGGGCAAAATTATATAAATTGGACAAATACTTACAGACATTCTTTAAAGACTGGAGGGAAATGCATGACCCCAAAAGAAGGATTACTTCCAAATGGGTTAATGGTGATGTTTATTTTCTTCTTCTCTGTTTCTTCACGTGTTGATAAAGAAAAAGATATTTTTTCATTTCAAATAGTGAAAGTGTATTTGCTTTTATAATCAAATAAATGGCTTCTTGAAGAGGGATACAATAAAATATACTATTTTCTTTCCATTTTTCAGATACTTACATCCAGAAGGATTGCCCTCTGACTATACAATCAGTATTCTATTCCGGATTCTTCCTGATACTCCAGAGGAGCCCTTTGCTCTTTGGGAGATTTTAAATAAAAATTCTGACCCATTGGTTGGAGTCATTTTAGATAGTAAGTATATTTATTTACAAACATTTGCACACACATGTGTGGGTTGTGTACGTGGTGTGTCATCTTGCCTGTCTTGTGTGTATTAGAGTAGCTCACTTGTTTTAAGCCTTCGGTCCATACTAATAATGGACTATGTTGACAGTTGAGTCATTCATTCGTCTACTCAGACTTTCAACAAATATTCCCTGAGGCCCTACTGCGTGCTGACGCCAGGTTCTGCGATTCAGTAGGGATTGAGGCGAAAAGAGATCCGTCCTGCGATGGGGAGACTGTAGGGAGGCCAGGGTTGGTGCCAGGAGGGTCAGTGGGAGGGCTGGGGTCAGAGGTCACTTCTGTGAAGAAAGGGTAAATGTCGCATGCTTCTTCCGGGTTCCTGGGCCCAATTCCAACATACGAGCTGGGGCCTGGGGAGTGTCGGGGCGCTTCTCACACTACACCAGGCCGTTCTTGGGCAGCAGCAGGTATCTGAGAATTCAGCTTCAGTCGGACACTGTGTACCTGCAGGTGTTCTTGGACCCCCAGGCTGAGGATGGCTCCTACACGACGGCCTTCCTCCCCCAGTTCCGCCATCGGCGGCAGGATCAGTCTGTTAGTGCAGATTGGAGGTGCCAGCAGCCATGTCCAGCCCAGGAGGCCACTTGCTCATCCAGATTGTCTCCTGTGCTTGTGACCCACAGTCTATAAATCAGAGGGTCCCACAGATTCCTCCTCGGGTTTTAATAATTTGCTAGAGTGGCTCACAGAACTCAGAGAAACATTTTACCTACAGCACTGGGGTACCAAAAAAAGGGAAAAGAAAGTGAAAGCGAAGTTGCTCAGTCGTGTCTGACTCTTTGTGACCCAAGATTCCTCCATCATGGAATTTTCCAGGCAGGGGTACTGGAGTGGGTTGCCGTTTCCTTCTCCATTTCACCTGCAGCGCTAGGTTACCAACGGTTACCAGCGCGTTATAAAACGCTATAACTCAGAAACGATGTGCTGGAGCTAGGCCTGGGGAGGGGAGGGGGCTTCCAGGTCCACCCTGCACCACCCCCCAGCAGCTCCGTGTGGTCACCAACCCTGAGTCTCTCTGGACCCCATCCTTCTGGGTTTTTGTGGAGGGTTCATTACACAGGAAAGATGAGTTAAGTCACTGGCCACTGGCAATTGAACTCAAGTCTCCAACGCCTCTCCCCTCCGTAGAAGTTGAGTTGGGAGCCTGGGTTCTAACCCTCTCAGCACAGGATTGCTTTTCCAGGCAACCAGCCCGCATCCTTAGGTGACCTGAGGGCTTTCCAAAAGCTGCCTTATTAACATAACAAAGGCGCATGTATTGCTCTCTCCACAGGAAATTCCAAGGGTTTCAGGAACAGAGAGCAGACCATAGACAAAGACCTAGTATACATGGGAAATATATTTTGGTCATCTGAATAGGAAATGTCTCTTTCTTTTAAGTCACAATGTCGTAGTACCTCTCTCCTATCAGAGAAAAAAATGCCAGGTTGGCAAGCAGTATGTTTGGGGAAGAATTCTGGGATGGAAATATACATTTGAAAATGGTATTGATGGGTGTTTAAGTCCCAATACTGGGTCAGAGCATCATAAGAGGAGTCTAGAAAGAAGAGAGAATAGTTGTGAAGAATGAGAAATTCCATTGTTGGGAGGTTGGAAAGTTGAGGAGGAAACAATGAAGGAAACTTCTTAACCTTTGTTCTTAGAAGTCACAAATGATGATCACTTAAAAGAATTCTCAAGTTTTGGGTTAATGTCCCTGAGTTTTCTACATATATTTTTAGTGTAAGATTTCCAGTCAAGCTGGGATCCAAAATTTGGTGGCTGTTATTAGGTACTGACTCAAACATTTGGATAAGGAAAGTATTTTAAGCTTATTTCCAAGTAGCGTTTGTTAAAAGACCTTTTAGTACATGGAAATAAATCAGCAGCTAAACATTGAAAGCATTTTGCTTTGATACTGAAACTAAGGCAAAGCTGTAGATTAAAAAGGTGTAAGCTGCTAACTACACACAACCAGGACTTGAAAACAAAGAAGTCTCTTGAGACGATCAATACTTGCTCCTTTTGAAAACCAAATGAAAAATTAAATTGTAACCTGGGGCTGAATTAGTGAGAAAAATATTCTTTTTTTTTTTTTTTGTAATAAAATGTTCCTTGTAACATGAAGTACTCAAGAGTAGAAGGTGTTTGTTTATTTGTTTGTTCATAATGTTCACAATAAAAGACACATTGGATTATGACTATTTCAGAGAGGTGTAAGTTACATGTCCTGAGAGAACTGGTTGCTTCAGTGGTTAAATAAGGCAGAGTCTGGTTTTTATTTCTTAATATTTTATTACTGAATTAGGTCCTGTGAACCCTGCTCGGGCCGTAGCCCATTCCAGACTCTCTGCCCCAGATCCGGGAGGGTTCCTTTTCCATTCAGGCTTAAGTAGGCAAATGGGAAACCCAAGCTTTATTCAGTGACCGAGAATGGAGAAGCAGGGACTAAGTTCACAGATCAGTTTCTCACCCCCCTGGGCAGAGAGATTTAGAAAGTAAAGACAAAGACAAGAGGAGAGGCATCTGCCTGAGTCCACAGGGAAGTGCTGTGCTTAGTCGCTCAGTCGTGTCCGACTCTTTGCGACCCCATGGACTGTAGCCCACCAGGCTCCTCTGTCCGTGGAACTCTCCAGGCAAGAGTACTGGAGTGAGTTGCCATGCCCTCCTACAGCTACTGGGGAAGGGGCACGGCTTTTGCCAAGGGCGTGGTCCTTAATGGCTGCCAGTTAGTAAGAGTGTCATTTACTATGCTAATATAGTAAAATATCCATTTTCTTGGAGAAGGAATGGCAGCCCACTCCATTATTCTTGCCTGGAGAATCCCATAGACAGAGGAGCCTGGTAGGCTACAGTCCATGGGGTCGCAAAGAGTCGAACACTACTAAGCAACTTCGCTTTCTTTTTTCAAAGTAAAATCAAACTATAATGAGACTCACAATCTGTTGGAGGTCAGATTTATCACCATTTTGGCCCCAGCTGGTTCTTTTTTCTTTTTCTATAGCTTCCTTTCTTATCTCTGGACCCTTTCACTTAAAGATTTATGTTCACTCCTGCTCAAGGTGGGGAGTTGGCAGGTTTTGAGCAAGGATATTCCTGCTAAAGGTGGGGCTAGAGGGTTGATGAGTTTTGAGCAAAGATCAGGAACATCTCTGGTAACAATTTGATTAGCTTCTTTCTTCCTTTTGGTCTGCCTCCACTTCCAACTTCAGACCGCGCTTTCCCAAAATGGTGATGGCAATGCATACAGGCGGGAGGTAGAGAGGAAGAACGAATGTCGGGCCCCGCCTCATCGTCCCCGCGTGGTTCACTCAGTTAGTTTGGCCAATTGAAAGCCTAGGGCCTTCCAAGGCCGTTTCGTTACCCACTCACCACTTTAAAACACAGCTTCAAAGCAATGGTTATATTGTTTTGAGTTGACTTTTTAAAAAATTACCCATTTTAATACTTTCTAGAATATTTTTAATCTTTTATTTTGTTTGATTAGATGGTGGGAAAACCCTAACATATTTCAACCATGACTACAGCGGGGACTTTCAGACTGTTACTTTTGAAGGACCTGAAATTAGGAAAATCTTCTATGGAAGCTTTCACAAGGTGAGCAATGCCTTGTATGTATATATATATATTCTTTATTCTGCTTACTGCAGGCCAAGCAACAGAGAAGTGCAAAAAAAACCCAAAAAACAAAATCAAAAACATCGTGCTTTGGATCTCCTATAGTAAGAATTACCTGTGGGGCTTGTGAACTGCCCAGATATTCTGATATGGAAGTTCTGGGATGGGATCCTAAAATGTATGTTTTTATCCAGCACCCCAGGAGATTTGATAGTGTCAGGAGGAAGACATTTTTCACTGTTCTTCTAGGTTCTTCTAGCTGGTCTAAGAATCAAATTAATGGGAGAAACTCAAAAGTTTAGTAACATATATACTTGAGGGAGACCCAGGAAAACTAAGTAACTCACCAAAATAGCCAAAACCTTACCTTAGGCACCATCTTCAGCCAAAGACAAAAGAGGATTATGCAAGCAGTGGTTTGGGTTGGACTTCAAAAGGAAGGAGACAATTCACATGGAGAAGGAAAGCAAATGTTTAGTAACTAAATGAGTCAATGGGACACAGATTCCCCTCCACACACACACCTAGCCATATTCTTTGCAGATATTGCTGGTAATAGCCCTGTTCTGGGAGCAGACCTTCCGTCTAAATTCTTTTAGGCAGTTAACATGAAGCTCAAAGTTTCTTTCTGAGTCTTTTGGA